>NC_061104.1:6424317-6464317 GCF_015104395.2 Macrobrachium nipponense
CTGGAGGATCGGTAAGGGACCGGGGGTGGAGGGGTTGGGGTGGCGGCTGGAGAATCAGTAATGGGGGTCGGGGAGCCGTTGGTTGAACGGACTCTCATGTAATATGATCCTAACGATAAGGAAAGCAAAAATCGACACTGATGCTCTAATCAGGGAAGGATCAGGATAATACAAAGCTGCAATTACTGGAATCAGGAACAATGATTGTAAAGCATGAAAAAGAATGAATAACAATTATAGTGGATGTAGCCAAATGAACTGCGTGTTCCCTTCAAGATTAGTTTGGTGCTCATTTTCACAAAAAAATAAATAAATAAATAAATAATAATAATAATCAAATTCAGTTTCAATTATAATTTTATTAAAAATAAAATTAATGGACAAGGACGCAAAAATAGCAAAATGTATCTTTAATTCATTGAACTGACAAATCCAAGGGATTATAAATAGTCGACAAATTCGAGACTGAAGCGACAAGAAATCCAGTCACGAATCCCACGAGACGACTGAAATGAAAACTCGTATCGACTGCAAACTTTTTATCCACTCTTGGGTTAGTATATAAGGACCATCAGGGTGGTTAAGGTGTGTTGTTACTCGGATGACTCGAGTTAAATACTGGCCAGAGAAATTTCCATCTAGGCTACTCTGGTGAGAAGTGGCTCGAATAAAAAACAAGTATGAGTGACAACACACTGGATACATTAGTTCCTTTATACATCTGGTGGTCTATAATTTTCCCCCGAAAGCCTTTCAAATTATATATATAGGTCTTGGTATTTGCGGTTTATAATTCATTACTTTACAAATAGATGGATTGTGCAAATCCAAAGCGTATTTCCATTCATATAACGTTCTGAAATTGACACCTAATAATGATCTACCATGAACAAAAGTAGGATCCCAACCAGCGCCTGCACAGCCACACCTGAATGGAACAAAGGTTGACGATTATGGTTAATGAGGACTGAATATGATTTTTACCATTGCTATTTTTATTGCTCTGTTACTATACTATTTTTCTATTTGTTTAACAACGACTTAGTTCACTGGTAATGTGAACTATAAATTCGTATATCATTAACATATTGTCTACAGTAGTGATTAGAAAATATGAACATTGACATCCAATAGCTTGAGTATTCACATCCGTCGTTACAAGACAAACAGGCTTCATTGCTGTGTTACCAGACCATTATCAAGAAACAGAAGGGGATGGGGTAAAGGAACACTTTGAGGCAACTGTACCATCCGGCAATATGAATCCACGGTCAAAAGAATTATTTCTATAAAGCTTAACTAGATGTTGAGCATCCGCAAACACTTATAGTATTTGCTGTTGTCCATTGGATTATTAAAGAACCTTCCTCGTGGTAGAAGCTTATTTTGGGTCAGCGCTGACAAGACCTCCTATACTCTTTGGACCTTGAGTTACAATATTAACAAAATAGTAAATGAAAGAACAAAGCTTTTCACAATAAAACTTAGCACAAATGATTAACAAAATCATTCGTCATTGCGGTGATACACAGCTAACTTGATGTAGAGGGAGGTAGCGTTTATAATTTTTAGGAATAATGAAGGGATGATAGTAGTAGTAGTAGTGGGTGGGATATGCCTTTGAAACGGCTTTTAAGTTATCGTGCATCGTGGTATTGTTGAGGAGAGAAGAAGAGACAGTAAAATCTTTACTATAATATGTACGTAAAAGCAGTACCAATTTACATAAAAAATGATATTTCACAATAAATTTAACATAATGATAAAACTTGAAAACAAATGCAACACGGTAAAAAAAAAAAAAGCTTGCTCGAGTCAGTGTTCGGTGCGGAGAGAGAGAGAGAGAGATTACCATTGACTTATTAGCTGATCTGGGATGATTATTCCCCCATTTCTTTCACTTACACTCGATCTGCCCAAATCACTTTAATTTTTTTACGGTAAAATGCCAATCTAGTGATAATTGCTTTTTACGACTGTAAAAGTAGCTCAGCTCTGTGATAAACAAACTGGCGCCGCTTTCAGCTTCTGCATGCCTTCGATTGTTTGTTTAAACGGCTTCCTTGTGAAGTTATTTTATTTCTCTCTCCTTTTCTTGCATTCTTGACTTATTACTTAGTTGTTTGTAAAATCCTCATGTTTGTTTTAAAAGTCTGCCGTTTGCCAACAGTAAGTTGATGTATTGTGGCATAATTAATCTATTTCGTGCACTTAAGAATGAAGTGTAAACACGTTGATAACTCTCTCTCTCTCTCTCAGACACAATTGGACACACACACTATCAATTCCTTTAATATTATTATCTTTGTACCTAATATGAATAAAATGTATTTTGTTATCAACCTTTGCATACTGCAATCAATTCGGTTTGCTCAAGAGGTTTCCCGTCTCTCCTCCCTCCATTCCCCAGCCCGCGGCACCATTTTTACCAGACAGTTTGTAAATCGTACAGGGAAAAAATAAAATTTAGAAAATTTTAATTCATATAACATACTGTTTCATTACTTTACACTCTTGAACACATTAATAATAGAAAAAATGTGAAAAGGGGAACTTTTTGGGTTGGCTAGAACGAATTATCCAGATTCCCTTTATTTCTTATGGGGATATTTGTTTCATATTTCGAACAAATCGTACTTCGAACAGCCTTCTGGAACGGATTAAGTTCGAAATACGAGGTACTACTGTAGTTGCTTGCACTCTCCGGCTTTGTATGCCCTGTGATTTTTTTATTTCAGTGTGTGTGTGTGTGTCAATGCATGTACCTGGGCAATCAGGGATTTCTGTGCTCCAGGTTTTTGGCTGCTACCATTACAGATCCCCATACTACAGGCAGTATGTGCCAATCTAATTTTTGTACCATTACTAATCCTTGCCCGGAATGTCGTTCCTGGCCTGTGCTGCAGTGGAAGGCTTTCTACAAGGAGAGAGAGCATTGTAAAGTATTTACTTGTCCTTCTTTGGAGGGTTTTTTGCCTCTTCATTTGGACCATTCAGCATCCCCTTCTAGAAGTGTTCCCTCTTCTTCCTTTTCTTCCGTCAATTCGTTGTTGGAAGTATCGGGAGTTGCATAGGATGAGATTAGGTTTAATTTACCCCCTCTCCTGCCTCGGCTACTAACCCGTGGGTCCGAAGTTTGATTCTCGGCTCGGCCAATGCGGAACCGAGGAATTTATTTCTGGTGATAGAAATTTATTTCTCGATATAATGTGGTTCGGATCCCACAATAAGCTGTAGGTCCCATTGCGAGGTAACCAATTGGTTCCTAGTCACGTAAAAATATCTAATCCTTCGGGCCAGACCTAGGAGAGCTATTAATCACCTCAGTGGTCTGGTAAAACTAAGATATACTTAACTTAACCCCCTCTCCTGCAGGATATAATGTCCTTCCCGAGAGGGAGGAGGCTATGCTTTCTACTTCCTTTATTTCAGATTCCAAATCAAACAAGATGGCAGCTGTTTGGGCATCTCTATGTCTATGGGGTGCCCCCTTATTGGCTGGCCTACTCTCGCATTTCTTGGCTGCTCGTCACCTGCCTCTGGCCCCCTCGCCAGTCCCCCCACCTCCAGGTCTACACTACTTTGGCTCTCGTGTACTGCCTCTTAGCGGGACACCTTTGTCAATGTTGATGCTTACTAGAAAAAATACAATTTACTTTCAAAAATTGTGATTTGTTCCTATGCTATATACAAACTTTCAATCCTTTACTGTAGGAAGACTCATTGATTGGTGGGTGGAATCCAAGAAATCTCCAGTGAACTGACTGGGGTTCAGCCTACCTGAGATTTCCTTCCAGGTCGTAAGAGTGAGGAAGGGAATCCAGCCACTGACTTTTGATTGGAGTTAAAGAACTGCAAGATCATAGTCTTTGTTCTGGGTTTACTCATAAAGGGGAGAATATTTGTCACCCTTAAGAGAAAGCTAAGGACCATTATGCCGGAGATATTAAGGCAAATACAAGTTATGAGTTGGTCTTATATCCAGGTCCCTCTTCCCTGCCTTGTGAAGGGAAGGGGCAGATATTACTTCTATTAACTAATCAAAGAAAATATAGATTACTCCAAGGAGTGTCTTACCTGCATCGATCACTCGGTAACAGCATGTAACCGTCCGCATTAATCTCTACACGAAGGGAAGAGTAGGATGAAAGAAATGAAAGGGGAGCCAGTCACTCCACAGTCATGCTCATCATACCATACAATGAGGCAAGATGCGATCCTGTCCAGTTAAGGAACTGGGTAAGTTACACAACTTGTTGAGCAGCCACCACTGGTCCCAAGGAAAAGTGTCCAAGGACCTGTGGGTAATATCCTGAACTGACAGGTTCTACAGAATGTGAGGAAACGGGGCAATGCCCCAGACATGAATTCTTCGGACGAAGCGTACCATTGTCATCAGCAGCAGAGTATAGTACGTTTTTCTGTTGTCTCTCTAAGCCATCATCATCAATGAAGTCTCACAGAATGGGTGGTAAAGGACTCGAAGCTGACGTCAGGAACCAATGGATTTTGATTCTTCAGTCCGAAGTTCGGGACGAAGTTGAGCGTAACCGGTCCCCATCCACTATTAAATCAAAGAAAGACCATGTAGTTCGCCAACTCTTCGTCGATACCAGAGCAAGCAGAAAGACTGTCTTGAGGATCAGATCCCTGTCTTGAGTACTCTTGAAGGGGGTCGAATGGGGCACAGTCGGGCTCTGTAGCACAAGACTCACATCCCACTCAGGTCTGAGATTCCTGGGTGGGCAAGACACCTCTTAAGTTTTATGAGTAATGATATCTCTATGCGCCTCAGTGGTGTGGTTGGTAAGGTGTTGGTGTCCTACCTCGGTGGTCGCGAGTTTGATTCTCAGCCATTCCATTGAGGAGTGAGAGATGTGTATTTCTGGTGATAGAAGTTCACTCTCGACATGGTTTGGAAGTCACGTAAAGCCGTTGGTGCTGTTGCTGAATAACCACTGGTTCCATGCAACGTAAAAACACCATACAAATAAATAATGATATCTCAAAGACGAGATACGTATCAATACCTTACAGCTTCAAGACTTGGGCCAGTGCGGCTCTGTAGTCTCACAGCAGAGATGGGAGAGAGATCCTTTAGGGAAGGGAGAAGATGAAATCCATGACCTGTTGAAGAGTGGCTCTGACCGGAGAGATAACCTGTCTACTACACCAACCACAGAAGACAGCCCACTTTCCCTGGTATCCTGCAGAGGGCTGTCTGAGGCATCCTGCCATCTGTTTGCTCAGCAAGAAATCCATCATCTCTTGCAAGCAAGACTATTTCTCCCAGCCGTGAAGATACAGGGAAGACAAGGTATCATTCGGCCTGTGGCTGGCACAGCAGTTCTGCCATGGGGAAATCTCTCTTGGTGTCTCAGAAAGAAGAGCCAAAAGGACGGGAATCAAATGGCTTGAGGCCATTTGAGTAGCACCAGAGTCCTCTAAAGATTCAGGGTGATCAGTGTGCCGATCCCTGCTCGAATCAGGAAACAACGGGGGGAAAGGCGTAATTTCAAAGAGAAGGTCTTTAGCTTCCTGTTGAGCCAGGTGGTGAGCAAGTCTATGACTGGACGTCCCCAAAGGCTGAACAACCTTTCCACCACATGTTGGTGAAAAAACCATTTGGTCTCTACCACCTGATTCTGGCAGTTGAGCTTGTCTGCCATTATATTCCTCTTGTCTGGAATGCATCTGGTTGACCACTATCGAGTGTGCTGTTGCCCACTCGATCACCTGCCCTGTCAAGATAAAGCTTGCGAAAGGCAAGTTTCTTGCTTGTTGAAGTGTGCCACTACTGTAGTGTCGATCATCAATGCCACATTGTGTCCTATCACACGTTCCTGAAGCTCTTGGAGAACCAGGAAGGCTGCCTTGAGTTTCAGGATGTTGATTTGAAGGTGTTTGTTGTGAAGTTCTCGCACCTCTGCAGTTTGTAACTGCTTTCAGTGTGCGTCTCATCCTCGGTCGATGCATCCGACTCTTCAGGGACGACAGGCGATGTATCTCAATGAGCCACAGAGCCACAGTGGAGCAGGCTGTTCCTGTCGAAACAGGAACTGCCTCACTGCCTATCTGAACATGCTGGTACTAGAGTTCGAGGGGAACTCTTATCTATCAACATGCACAAATATTACATCCTCTGCTTGGGCACGAAATCGGACTTCTCGTGATTTATCCAGGTCTTCAGATCCCAGTAAAACTTGAGGAGTCTATTCCTTTCCTGTAAAAACCCACAACCGGGAGTTCACTAGGACCAGCCAATCGTCAAGATATCTCAAAAGACATATCCCGTGCAAAAGCCCCCAAGTTGAGACCAGGTCGAACACTCTCGTGAACACTTGGAGAGCTGTCAAGAGTCTGAAACAGAGCGTTCTGAATTGGTAGACCGTTACTGCAAGGACGAAGTGAAGGTAATTGCAGTAGGTTTTGTGGATAGGTATCTGGAAATACGCATCCTTCATGTCTACCATCATCATGAAGTCGTTCTCCCTGTTAGAGGCAAACATTGTTTGTGTTATCTCTATCTTGAACCAAGTTTGGCTAAGAAACTGTTCAGGGGACAAAAGTCTATGACCGGTCTCCATTCCCCCCTGGGAACCAGTCCATCACGCCTTCTACAGCAACTATGCTCAGTGTCTTCTTGTGGAACCTCGACACACGAAGTCCCTACTTACGAAAAATCCAAGTTACGAAAGCAAAGACGAAGATTTTTTTGCTTCTGTATACGAAAATAATTCAGGTTATGAAAGGCTGTACTGTAAAGTCCGAGATTCGCTCGGACCGCTCGAGAACAATTTTAAAACTTGCACGCCGCTAACTCTGTCGACTCACCACCATCCTCCCGCTCTCCCATTGGTTCCTGATGCTAGTCACCGCCGTAAGATCCTGCTCTCTCATTGGTCAGCATCTATCCCATCATGCCTCTACGTAAAGGCATCGTTCGGCCACTTCGTCACATCTGCATTATCGTACACACACGGAAAATTTGTTCGTTCACATATACGTATTTTGTTAGTTAGCCCTAACGTAAATTAGTTTTAGCGATTTCGCTTTCTACTTGTACGTATAATTTATCGTGTTGTGTGTGAACTTAATTAACGTAATTAGCCATGGGTCCCAAGAATGTTGCTGAAGTTCACGGAAAGAAGTGGATGCATTTTATGGAGACTAAGATGGAGATAATTAAGGAGTATGAAGCTGGCATGCGGTTGAGTGTGATCGCTAAGGAATACGGCCGAAATCCATCGACTATAGGCACCATCCTTAAGCAGAAGGAAGCCATCGAAGCAGCTACACCTTCCAAGGGCGTGACTATTTTGTCCAACAAGAGGAGCCACGTGCATGAGGAGATGGAGAGGCGGCTGCTTGTATAGATAAAAGACAAAAATCGCTGGCGATATGATAACCGAGATGGCAATCTCCCACAAGGCCAGCACTATTTTTGGTGATCTGATTGCCCAGGCCAAAGATGACGGAGGAGAAGGGATATCGACGCCAACCCCAGACTTCAAGGCTTCTCGTGGGTGGTTTGATAAATTCCGTAAACGGACTGGCATCCATTCGATGGGGAGGCTGCCAGTTTGGACACGAAAGCGGCCAAAGCCTTTATTAACAGCAAGTTTCAACTGTGACAAGACTGGCCTTTTTTGGGAAAAAATGCCTCATCGGACATTATTCATTGAGGAAGAGAAGAAGCTACCCGGGCATAAGCCTATGAAAGAAAGGCTTACGCTCGCACTTTTTTCCAACACCAATGGGGATTGTAAGGTCAAGCCCCTACTTGTGTATCATTCGGAGACTCCTCGAGCCTTCAAGGCCCACAAAGTGCTAAAGGAGAAGCTTCCGGTGATGTGGAGGGCTAATGCGAAAGCCTGGGTAACAAGACTTTTGTTCATCGAGTGGGTAAATCTGTGTTTTGGCCCGACAGTGAAGAAATTCTTGGAAGAGAAGCGCCTCCTTCTGAAATGTCTGCTGTTGTTGGACAATGCCCCTGCTCACCCTCCTGGCTTCGAGGAAGATATCTTAGTGGAGTATTCTTTTATCAAGGTTCTTTATCTTCTGCCTAACACCACCAGTCTCCTCCAGCCCATGCACCAGCAAGTGATATCAAACTTCAAGAAGCTGTATACTAAACATCTTTTCAAGAGATGTTTCGACATAACCGATACCCCAAACCTCACCTTGCATGAATTTTGGAAGGAGCATTTCGATATCGTGATATGCATTTAACTCATCGATCAAGCTTGGCAGGAGGTTTCGAGGCGAACCTTGAGTTCTTCGTGGAGGAAACTCTGGCCTGATGTCGTATCCGCCCGAGACTTCAAGGGATTCAACGTGGGCGAAGCTGATACAGATTCAGAAACAGCTGACGATCCTGAAACTATTTCGCAACCAGATCTTGATGAGATCGTTGCACTCAGCAAGTCCATGGGGCTGGTTGTCGACGAGGACGACATCAATAACCTTCTCGAGGAGCACCAAGAGGAGCTTACGACGGATGACCTGGAGTTGGAGGCCATGCAACGTAACGTCGTTCAAGAAGAGTTCTCTAGCAGCAGCGAGGAGAAGGAGGAGGACCCTATGACAACGGCAGAAATTAAGGATGCTCTAGCTGCTTTTCATAAAGTGCAATCATTTGTAGAAAAGACACACCCCGAAAAGGCTTACACAGGTCATATGCTTGCGCAGGTCGATGACGTTTGCCCGAGTCGTTTCAGGAACATTGTGAAAAGCAGGCAGAAGCAATCTGCCTTGGGTAGTTATTTTTTAAAGAGGCCTTTAGTAGTAAGCAAACAGGAAGATCCGAGTGATATTAAAAAACAAAGTTGAAAGTGGTGAAGAAATTGAAATTTAGTAAAAAAAAAAAAAAAAAAAAAAAAAAAAAACGTAAAGTAAAAAAGAAATGTAAAAAATAAAAAAAAAGACAAATAAAAGAAATTTAATTTTAAGTTTTTTGTAAAGTTAAGTTAATGTTTTCTGCCCTTTGTTAATTGTTTCGTAAAGTTTAGTGTTGATGTTTTCTGCCATTTTTTAATGTGTTTCGTAAAGTCAAGTGTTCGTGTTTTCTGCCATTTGTCATCCTCCTCTGTTGCCACTTTCGGAGATCGCCTCACTCGAAAGGTAAGGTTCCACATTTTACCACATATGTACTAACAGTTGGACACAGGTTTACCTGGTACACCGTCTTGAGACACTTGGAAAAATTACATGGTAACAGTGTTTACTGAGGGAGATGGGGGTGGGGGGAGAACTCCTTCTCTGCTAGCAAGAGTTCCACCAATAAGCTCTGGAGTTTGTTTGGTGGGCGGAGTTATTAGGTATGGTTGGAGAAAGACAGACACACACACACACGGAGTAAAAAAAAAAGAAATTGAGCAGTTTATATCGTTGTAATGAAGATTGTTATCTCACTTGTAATATAAGTTTGTTTATTGAGGCTCCATTTAACTTTCAGCCAAGACGTTATCTTACCACCGTGTCTATTATTATATATCGGTCATATTCATTACACAATACTTAAGATGTATCAACATTTTAAAGTTATATTGGTATTGCCAAAAATCATGAACATCATAACAGGATATTTTAACGTTATCACGTAAGCCAAGTTTACAGCATTAGTTGTAGTGCGTTTCCTACAAATTCTACAATAGGAAGCTATAAAGAGAAGCCCGGCAGCACTTGATTGAATATACCCAAAAACTCAATGAATGTGTTGAGAGTCTCCGACACTTAGCTCCTCTCTCTCTCATACTAGCTAACTTATCTCTCTCCCTCTCTCAGCTATACTAGCTAGCTTAGTGACATGATGCCATCTAGAAAAAACCCTGCGCTCAGTATGCAGTTCTGATATGTCATCATTGTATTCAGGAGAGGATCAGTGACTCAATAATATTGAAGATTGCCCTTCCTGACAATACCCATAAGCATAACCAATGCAAAGAAATTTCTCATCTCTGATACTGTAAGTCATACCACTCTTGTTCCCTTGAGTGTTCGCTTGAGACATTACCCCATTTCATAACATGAAATTAACGATTGGATCTCTCTACAGTCAGTTCCATTATAGAATCATTAAAAACAGAATAAAAAACACTTTATTCCTGATATACTGTCATCAAAATCGAAGGTGTGTGGCAAAAAATTATCACCACCAATCCTTTGCCACACAGGATTAGCTGGTTTGACATTTCTGACAACCTCCTAGGCCACCCTTACCTCCCCTCCCCCGCGCAGTTCATACAAATGGAAGACGAGCTGTGCAAACGGCCAGCAAGACCTCTAATAAGGCATAAGTAAGCACAGAAACAATATAGATACAATAAGCTATGAAGGTGCGCAAATTTAAAAACTTAAGGTCCCATGACGTGAACAACATGTGTGGGACGACTTCTGCAACACATCATATGACGTGGTTGACCTTTTAAGGGTTAACTGTTGTTTTTCTAAAATTATGTATACACTGATATATTAGACTCTATATATTTCGTTGACCTCAGTTGATAGGTGAAGTCATTTGGGCTTTCCTCATAGTGGCTGACATAAAGAGATTATCATCTACTGAATTGACATTTACCTTTTAAAATATCCTACGGAGCATATGACCCCTATACTCAGAAACGACAGCGACGGCCAAAAAATATACCACATTTTAACTCTTGTTCATATAACTTAGGTTTTAATCAAAGATACATTGAAAATATTAGGATATAAAGCATTACATTTCAAATAATGGAAACTATTTTAATAGACTCCAAGAAGCTAATAAGTGAAAACAAGCGGCGAAAAGTACATCTGTATCGGCCACACCACAGTGAACAAAGTATACAGGTAAGGCAATTTGCCAATACTGTTACCGACCTCTGTATGAAAAAAGTGCTCGGCGAGTCATTCAGTTTCTATAATTTAATGCTGTTAACAAGAAACTGTGATTAGGAAGACGATAAAAAACATGTGGGGCCCAAGTAAGTAAGAAAGTTTACTGCAATAGTCTCAATGTATGAAGGCGTTATGCCATTTTTTTTTTGACAAGATACTTTGAATATTATATCAAGAATATCATGGTTATAATAAAAACTTGTTGTGAATTGTGTTTATTAAAACATAACCAAATAACTAATGAGAACTTTTTATGTCCTATTACAAAAAATATAACATTTATATTATACAATCTAATACCTTGACCATCCACTCTCTCTCTCTCAGTCACTTCCCTCAATCTGTTGGGCATCGAATGAACAAGGTTGAAAATTTGCTGTGGTCTCCATTTACAAATTTCCCACAGAGTTGATGTGAGCCATGAGTTGCAGTGTTGTTCTCTCATGTTCCATTTTCCATGTGTTCATCTGGGCCCACATGTGTTCAATCACATTCATATCTGCTCCTTTACTCGGCCATTCAAGAAAAAGCAGGTTATCCTGTCTGGCAAACCACTCTTGAACAACGCGAGCAATGTGAATGGGACTCCGGTCATGCATGAACAGAATGGGCCCTGGTGGGAAGGGAAAATTCCTTTCTCGTAACGAAGGCAAGGAGGAGGTTTGCAGCAGCTCAACATACTTAGCTGCTGTAAATCATCCGCCGATACGGAACACATCACCCATACCATGCACACACACCCAGCCCCATACGTTGCAGGTGACATGGCCAGATCGAACCACCTCAACGATGTTACGGGGTTCATATCTGAATGAGAGAAAAAAAATTGGGGTGTATAATATAAATCATATACATACCTATGGAGAATTTAAATTCTCAGTGATGAACAACACTGAAAGAATTCTATTGTCTAATTATTTATTTAATTATATTTGAGGAAAAAGAGCAAATGATGCCACTATCCCTTACCTAATATTTATCTCAGAAATAGCACTCTTCTTTATATTTACTCCCTTTATATATTTTGACAGTCAACTTCTGTGGAACAAAATCTGAAGATTAATAATTAATATAAAGAAGAATGCAATTGATAATTGATGCAAGTAATGATTTTGGTTATCATACCGAGTTCTATTTGTTCGCCAACAATGCAGCTTCCCATGCGATGTGGACGAGAAGCACTTCTCGTCAGTAAAGATGACCCGGTCCCAAAAGTCCAAACCTTTATCAACATCACGTTGGACAAAATCAAGCTTTCCCGCTTTATGTCACTCCATCAAGAGCTCCTTTATTGCTGGAGTTCTTTGATGAATCCCAGCAGCGTGGAGTCTGCATCGTACTGTCATCGATGACACTTCTAATCCAAGGTCTTCATGAATGGCCTCGGCGTTGGTTAAGGGTTGCTCTCGACCCACCCTGATAATGGCGTCATCCTCAGCTGAGGTGGTTTTCCATGGACCCCTGGCCTAGCTAAGAGAACATATTATCTTAAATGTTTAACTTATAATTTATATAACATCGCAATCAATTCTAGATTCTTCAAATTTTGTACTCTATGGATTGATCATAATTTAGTAAACATGGCCGTATATTTTTGGTTTCAAAAGCATATCAAATAGAACGTGATTACATATTTCCATAATATTCTCAATTTGGTTGGTGGTTATTAAAACTGTAAATCCTTCCTGAGCCATCACTGAAATGACATTTAATATATAAACTATAGCTATCATAAGACGCACAATGACTGTGATGGGGTGGACACAAATAAAATGCTCTTATAAGCTTAATTTTACCGAGACAACTCAATCGACTATCTAACTTTGTTCTTGATTGAGGTCAGCAAGAGCCAACCACCGGTGTGGAATTATGGAGGTGCACCTGAAATATCACTGTGGTGTTGGAATGGCTGTTGATATCTGTAGTCTAACCAAAATTATAATAGCGAGATGAATTACATTTAAGAAAGAAACTTTCATATTAAATAAGCAAGATTAAATAACCATGAACAATGTAACATATCCACCAATCATTCAGCATAAACAACTTACGCAAGTCGTTCAAGTTCCCACTCTCCTCCCATCTTATCCACAACTGTACCGTGGTGGGGGACACACCAACATCACGTGCAATGGCTCGTATCGAGAAGCCATTGTCGTGTAAAGTGACAGTTCGTCCTCACAGCGCCAGATGTGTCCCTTCGATTCATTGTGAGTGGTTATGAATTCTGACCCATTTAAAAATCCTGCTGATGACCTCACCTCCATTGGGATTTCGACTGTTTCGAGTCGAGTAAAACAATATCATGCGTCATAGATCATTATGTCGTTCCTTGATTGTAGGATTAGTCAATATGGATCATAATCACCATAGTATGAAATAAAGATACTACTGTTAAATATAATATGCTCACGTAATTATTGTTCCTGTTAATAATTACATTGAGAACTGAATACTCGTTGAGCACTGCTTCGTAAAATGAGCTCGATAAAAGCGTTCGCAAATTCTCTAACCTATTTCTCTATAACTAAGATTCGTATAAGTACAAGATTTTGCTATAGTGTACTACACCCAGTACCATATTTTATAAGAGTATCATGAATCATAAATTACAAAGGATAGACCTTGTCCTGTACGAAGAGGCAAAAGGCTCGATTAGCCAGAAATGGATATGAACAACAGTATAAAAAAAAGTTTGCCCACCACCTCCCTCCACCCCCACTTCAACCCTCTTCCTCTTCCTTCCCTCACCTCTCCTCCCCTTCCCTTCTCTCTCTCTCTCTCCTTTTCATTCTATATGTATTTACAAGAAAGAGTGAGTTTAACCCAATCCTTCTTCTTGTAAATGTTGTTGTATTCAGAAAATCTACAGTACTATAATAATATTAGGATAAACACTAAAAACACGCAGGCATTAAGGATAAACAGAAAATATTTCAAGCGGAGGTTTTCGTTAGCCATACACTATCCACGAGCATATCTACATCGTCCACTCATCGGGGTCGCAACAGGCCCCCCTTACCCCTAGCCCTCCACCCATTTCAGTTGTAGCAAAGCCAGGCTGAGGACATCGGTACAGCAAAAGCAAGAAGCTTGTCAGTTTGAATTACATTTTAGAATTCCAAAACCTGTAAGACAGCTTAACAACAAGAACTCAATCCCCGACACCACTCCCGCCCCCCCCGCAAAAATATATATGCATAAATTAGTGCATATATTAGTTTAGTCAAGGTTAGAGGGTGTTAATGACATATCAAAACTGCATACTTAGCGCAGTCCTAATGCAAACCACCAATTAATTACCTTGATTCACGAGATTAAGTATATCTTAGTTTTACCAGACCACTGAGCTGACTAACAACTCTCCTAGGGCTGGCCCAAAGGTTTAGATTTTTTTTACGTGGCTAGAAATCAATTATTGGTTTCTTAGTAAGGGACCTACAGCTTATTGTGGGATCCAACCCACATTATATCACGAAATGATTTTCTAATCACTAGAAGTAAATTCCTCTGATTCCTCACTGAGCGGCATTGGGAAGCGAACTCTGGCTACCAGATTGATAGTCAAGCATGGAACCCACTCGTCCAGTGAGGAACTAACCTTGATTCACGAACATCCTGTAGGTGTGGAAGAAGACCGCCATAGCGAAGACGGGCGTTGGGTCTCCTTGGTGATTTCGTCCGATGGCGACCGTCACTATGCTAATGACCAAGAGGGCTATGAGGGCCCCTATACCAGACGGTGGGTGTGAGAGGGAGCATGAACCCCCAGGGATCGACCTCGGCTCGATTCTAGGCTAAAATGAACTGCCTGGCGTCGGTGAATATCGGGGAGGTGTAGTCGATGGCCGTCGTTCTAATGAGCGTGATGTCATGTGGACCTAGGGCCATATCCGCCTCCTGTATATTATAATAAGATTTAAGATTAATGATCATTATTATTCAAATATAACGTCATGTATAATCATTTATGATTATTATTACTATAATAAAGAGTATGCATGCTTATTCATTTGTTTATCTCTGCATGGCGTAAACGTTTGGTAGGGAAGCACCCACGTGGCGATGGACCATCCCGACCATGCCCGACCAGGACCCGTCCTCATTGATGGCACCCCAAAAGCCGTCCTCGGGTCGAACTATCTTGTACCTGGAATACGGGAATGGTGTTCTCCCATAAGTCTCGATTTATCAGCGATCGATGAAGAATATAGTAGAGCAAAGAAAATATAATAATACTCGAAAAAAATATGAAATAGGCAAATCAATAATGCTCAATGAAATAAAGTTCAAACCTGTTAACCTGTAAAGGAATCGAAATTATACATTGTAAGCAGGTTGGGTATACTCAAACACGAGCAATATGCTATAGCTGTATTTTCACACAGTTCAATACATGATGAGCAGCAGTGCACGTGACAATGTTGAGGCTACGCTTACTCAAGCGAGACTGCCCCAGAGTGACCAGACTCAATTTCTCCCGCCTTAAACACATTTTGGCGGGAATACAAGTAACTTTCATATGCATCATATGGAAACATCCTACATCCCTTCTCTAAAATAAATATATTACACTTTTCATGAAATTGAAGGTTTATCAAGTAATTATACAGAAGAGAAGTGTAAGGCATACTGACGACAAAATGGTTATATATGAAAGAAAAAACAAATCATATAAGTGGAACGTGATTACGTGCTCATTGCAAAGTAGGACGACATTTAGTTGCATGAAGTTGACAAGTTATTACAAAATGGTCACACATTCAGGGCAAAAACAAAAAAAAATGTGCATAACTGAAGGGAAATCAAATTGTACATAATTGAAAAATCACAAGATGTAGTTTTTATGCCAACTCGGAGGATTTATTTTCCTCGTCCCTCTTCTGGGTTGGCGGTCAGCACACGAGTCAGCGGGGGAAAGTGAATGAGTAGGTGGGGAATCCTGCACTCTTATTTCCCGAAGATATTTTCTGTTTCTCGTTGATATTCTTCCACTACCATCTAATTTTATGACATATTGGCGGTCTCCTTTCATTTCAATGACTTTTGCAATACGATCCCAGGCCTTAGAGACAACATTTTGCACTGCTACTGCTAGGTTACCCGGTTTGCAAGGGCGGAGTCTCTTAGCACTAGAATCATGACGGAACTTGACATTTCTCAAGTGTCTACCCATCTTCTCCTCTCTGTCTATCATAATGTCTGCCCACTGCTCTGTTATCTTATGATAGCTTTTAATCATGGGGACTGAGTCTATGAGTTGTCGTCCCATGGCTAATTGTGCAGGCGATTTATCGATGTCTCTTAGGGGCGCATTTCTATAATGCAAAATGGCTCTTGCAAAACTATCTGTGTCGAGGCTTCCGTCGCTTCTTGTGTTATCTTGAATGGTTCTTTTTGCTGTTACGTACTGCTGCCTCTGCCCTCCCGTTGGATTGGGGGTAATGGGCTGAGGATATTCTCATCCTAACCCCCCATTTCTGTAGGAAGCTAGCCATTTCAGTGCTTACCAAATTGGTGCCACCGTCGAGGGAGATTTCTTCCGGGGCACCCCACTGCATGAAGTATCGTCGGAAGAGTGGGATCAACTTAGCAGAAGTAGCACCACTTGGAAAGAAGGCAATTTCCAGCCAACCAGTAAGCCTATCTGCATATGCCAGATATTGTTTTCCACATATTAGAAACATATTCGTGACCGTCTGTTGAAAAAGATATTCCGGGGGTGGGGTAGGCAATAGCGGTTCCTTTTGTTGGGATGGAGCGATGACGTCACATGTTCTGCACTGCATCCTCTTGAGCTTCAGTTGACCCTCCATCCCAGGCCAATACACAGCCTGTCGTGCCCTACGAATCATTGAGTCAGAACTTTGGTGGCCTGAGTGTAGGTTAGAGACAACTCGGTCTCGTAGTGACACAGGTATTACTAGACGTATGTGCCCTTCATCATATGAATGCACCACCAGTTCGTCCACGATGCCAAGTCGGTCCCGTACGTTAAAATACGGCTTTATGCTGGAGTCGACTAGATTTCTTGATACCGGCCAAGAACCTGCGGCTACCATACTCTTTAGCAGCTGATATTCCACATCGCTTTCAGCAGCTTTTTTAACAGAATTCCAGTCGAGGGTTATGACGTCATCGCTCAGCGACGTGATCAACGCTGCAACGCACGAACTCTCAACCTCAACCTCCTCCCCCATCTCACTGTCACTCGCATTTATTGGGCTTCTGATTACTGGGTATCTTGAAAGAGTATCAGCTGCTGAGTTTTTCTTCCCAGGAATGTATTTCACTGTGAAACTGTATTGTAATGTTTTTTCCTTTAATCGAAGCAAACGAGGATTTGCAATGCCTTTCAATTCTCTATCACCAAACACTGACTAGCGGACGGTGGTCAGTAACAAGGATAATATTGGGACATCCCAGTAGGAATAATCTAGCTTTCTGAAAGCACCATACCACGGCAGCAGCCTCTCCTTCAACGACTGCATAATTGACTTCTGCAGAGGTTAAATGTCTACTTCCACAGAGGGCAAGCTTCCATCCCCCTTTGCAACAAAAGGGGACTTTATCCTCTTCGCAACTGCAATGTTGTTGTAACACCAGAAATCCCATCCCATCACGCGACCAGTCAGTGATTACCGCAGTTCGCCTAGATTTATCGTAATAGGCCAATCCATCCCCATTCAAATTGCATAAAATTTCTTTAGTCTTTTCGAATGCATTCTGTAACATTTCATCCCAGTATACCTTTCGACTGGTAGACTTTTTTAGGAGGTCTCAAAAGGGTTCCATTAGTTGAGAGGTAGCAACAAATGGTGCCAATTGGTTTACGAGGCCAAACCAAGACCTTATGTCAGTGATGGTTGGTTGATTTGGCATTGGGAAGCTCTTGATTGCAGACAACTTTTCCTCACCTGGCTTGAAATTGTCCCAACCTAATTCATAGCCTACAAAGTCTACCTCGCGTTGGCAAAATTGAAATTTATCTGGATTGAAGGTAACTCCGTTCTCTTCACATGCTTGTAAAAAACTTATCGTGTGATAAAACGCTCCTTCCACAGTATCATCATATAGGAGAACATCACCGACACATTTAGATTTTCTCGGAATGTCCGCTATTACATCATCAAAGCGCTTTGAGTATACATCCGAGGCAGAGACATGTCCCATTGGGGTCCTACAATACTGGTACCTACCCCATGGGGATATGAAGGTAGTCAGGTGCCGACTTTCCTCATCTAATTCCACTTGATGGAAACCAGAATAGGCATCTATTACAGTTTTGTATGAACGCACAGGTACACTGGATGCCATGTCGAACGGGGCAAAGGTGTGATGAGTTTCTCTTTTGCAATATTTGTTTAGCTTTTGGTAATCCACTGTTCTTCTTGGGTTTCCATTCCTTTTAGCTACTACTACCATTCGCGCACACCAATCGGTTGCAGTTCCTGTAGGAACGGGGCGGATTATTCCCAGTTTTACATCGTCGTCCAGCTGTTTTTTTACCTCTTGCTCCCAATGTTTGGGAATTGGAATTGGCGTATGGCATGCGTATGGGACTGCATCAGGGAGAAGGTGGATATGGTGTGGCTTTCCCTTCATCACCGGTAATGGATTCCGTTTAGTATTGAATACCGTGCCAGAGAAACGCTCCAAAATCCACCTTTTGAGCTTAGGTACATTGGCCTCCTGAGGGGAGAACGGCAACTCTATGACGTCATGGGTGTTGCTCCCATCACTGGTGACGTCTTTGGCATCCACACTATTGGGCCGTTCCCTACCAATATTATTTACTGATATTCCGTCTACCTTAACATGATGGGGGAAAGTTTGCATCCACTAATCCTAAACACTTACATACATCTATAGATAGGTATAGCCTAGAGACACCGCACACTACTAACACCTCTATGTTTAGAGCGTTATTTCTACCCAATGTTATTGTACAACGCACACTACCAAGTACTCTCATGGGTTTTTCGGCTGCATGATTAACCCTGGCGTTCGAACGATGCAACTGTTTCACGTTCAGTCCTAATTGATGCAAAACCTTTTCCCCCATAATACAAACTTCAGCCCCAGTATCGGCAATAGCATCAATAAATGCTTCATACATTGGTACATCACGTCTCATTTTATGTTCAACTTTTACGTGCACATGCGGTAGCTTTCCCGCCAATGCTGTCACCTGCTGCCTGCTGGACCCCACAGTGCTGCACTAATGTTCATGCCGTCACTGACATGGTGTCGTCATCATGGTCAACTTCAATGCCTGCTGCCTTGTTATTCGCACGTTTTTTTCTGCAATATCTAGCTAAATGACCCTTTACACCACAGTTGTGGCAACACACAGAAAAGTTTGCAGAAAAGGTGCTATTTATACTTTTCTCATTCATCTACCTGAAGAGGGAGACAGCAGTCTCTGAAATATAGTATTTTCTCTCTATATTTTGGTGTTTTTATGGGCACCTTTTATTAGATGGAATTCTGTTGTAACAGAACATTTTTACCAGTCATATTAAATATATGTTACCATTCGTATCTGAATTGAAATGTGTGTTGAAGATAAAGTAATATCGTGTACTAAAGTTATTGGTAATACTTTATGCTAATTTTATCATGTTATCTATAACCATTCGAGTAATGTAGAATGAGGACATGACAGTACATGAAAATATTAAAATTTCCTCCTCTTATCATTTCAAACTATCCGGGCCTCATCAGTAACTCCTTAAGGGTCACTGGGTCCTTCAGCGCCTCCTTCACCGATAGCTTCCTAAATGTAAATTTATATGAAGTTGATGAGATTTCCTCAGGATATCAGTACATTATTATTGAAAACTGTAGCGGTTTCAGGAAACCTCTTTTGTGTTAAAATTTTAACGCGGTTCAAAATAATTCAGGCTTTCGGGAAAATTGTATTTTTTCGCTTTTTATTGATCTTATTCTTTATATTACTACGTACTATATATTATATATATATATATATATATATATTATATATATAATATATACATTTATCTATATTGTCGGCAGAGTCGGTCGTATCACTGAAGTCCTGATTTCTCCTCTGTCGCTGGTTCGAATGCACGAAAGGACAAAATTATTATCAACTAAAAAATTCCCCTCTGTTAACATATATGAAAATATATTAATTCGAGGTAGAGCGAATTGGTTATTATAGGACATTTGTAGCTTAATGCTTATATACTATGTATGTATGTGTGTAAGTATATATAGGGCTGAAGCACAAAACACGTTATGAGACTTATCGTCACAGCGCCACGAGTAGAGGGAATAACCCATCACCTCGAATTATTTGGGAGAAGTTCAGTGAGCGGTGTCGGAACTAAGCCCTGGTAGGGGGTCCAAATGGCTATCCTGATCACCCGCCCTCCTTCGGCTGGGCCGTAGGGTGAGTGAGGGTAGACGTTTATCCACCTGAAAAGTGAAAACAATTGGGGTGTATTACTTTTTCACAGCGTTATTAATATGATTTCCAAAAAAATCATTCATATATTTCTGTAAAGTTCAGATTAGTTTGGTTAAAATTAGACTAAAATGCTCACATGCACACACATGTATATTTATGCATGTGTGAGTGTATTTATGTATTTGAGTAAAAGCGAATCCCATAGAAAATAACCGGGAGTTGATAATTGTTTCAAGAACTTTCTGTGATTCAAGCGCCGTTTTGCGTCAGATTTCAAGTCGAATCAATTCGTACTGCTTGCTTGACGTCGTTGTAACTAACAAGCAGGACTTGAATTTCACCCCATCTTCAAAAAGACTTGGAAACTCTCTCCAACACCAAAAAGACTTGGAGACTCTCTCCAATACCAAAATGACTTGGAAACTCTCTTCAATACCAAAAATATTTGGAAACTCTCTCCATCGCACACACACACACTGCTTCCTGCACTGTAGAAGATGACTACATGTCAGCTAAAGGTCCTCTATGCCTGGCTTTATATGAATGTTTGTGTGTTTTAAAAAATGTTACTGCTACTACTACTGTAACTACCACTTCTACTATTACTACTATCACTAAGACGCTTATCATCTCTCCACCAGCACCACAACACTAGGTGCCAGTGTCTCAAGAGCCTTCGGTTCTAGGCACTTTCTTCCTATAGTCATTTTTCGTCCATTTTTTTGGCAGTGTCGAAAATATATTACCTTTTTTTTGAGGTTACCGCAGCGACGGTGATTTTATCACAGATTTCCTGTTGATGCAGTGTCACGTCTGTTACGCCAGTTTAATAATCATAAATCAATCAGTTACCAAGTCTCATTGTCACCATGCATCTGGAATGGTGACAGAGAGACACTCGATAATTTGCTAAAACAAGGAGCACCGTCGTTGCAAATCCATCAAAAAGAAAAATAGTAGATTCGACACTTTGCCAAAAAAGGGGCCAATGATCCCGCATTGATACACACCACACTTCAAGGAATCGAAGCGCATTCATAATAATAATAATAATAATAATGATTCAGTGGCAAAAGCCCTCCACTGGAGCCTGTGCAAGAAACATCAGCTACCTTGCAGTAATAAGTGGTACGAGCACCAACCTGAGGGAGTGATAGAAAACGATCAGGCAAAGATCCTCTGGGACTATGGTATCAGAACGGATAGGGTGATACGTGCAAATAGACCAGACGTGACATTGATTGACAAAGTCAAGAAGAAAGTATCACTCATTGATGTCGCAATACCATGGGACACCAGAGTTGAAGAGAAATAGAGGGAAAAAATGGATAAGTATCAAGATCTGAAAATATAAATAAGAAGGATATGGGATATGTCAGTGGAAATTGTACCCATAATCATAGGAGCACTAGGCACGATCCCAAGATCACTGAAAAGGAATCTGGAAAAACTAGAGGCTGAAGTAGCTCCAGGACTCATGCAGAAGAGTGTGATCCTAGAAACGGCACACATAGTAAGAAAAGTGATGTACTCCTAAGGAGGCAGGATGCAACCCGGAACCACACACTATAAATACCACCCAGTCGAATTGGAGGACTGTGATAGAGCAAAAAAATAAATAAAATAAATAAAAAAAATAAAAATAATAATAATAATAAAAAGAGTATAATAATAATACTATTTCATTAAATACCTCTTCACACCAGCTGACGAGGTATTCCTGGTGAGTATGACCATGGCGCTCGTAGTGAATAGCGCCCAGTGGCGCTGCATCAGGATCTTCAGCCTTTCCAGGCCAATGCTAGTGATCACTATCGGCCTCTGCTTCCAGACCAAAAGCATATCGTTGTGATGTCCTTCAAGGAAGGAATCCAGGAAGTCGGGGTCGTTACTCGCTGCCGCCAGAATTATGCAGTGGTAGGATTTTCGAAGCTTAATCGGAAAGAGACAAATTTATTCTTTTTGTATGTTCTGTTTAAATGATATTTCAACACACACACACACACACACACACATATAAGTGTATTATTCTGGTTTTCTTTTTTTTCATGAAAGTGTCATTATGCTTAGTAGTATTGTTCTTTGAAGTTAATTTCGTGATTAATGCAGTTTTGCTATCATGTAAAATATATAAATATATATACATGTGTATGTATACATGCATAAATACATACTTATATATATATATATATATATATATATATATATATACTATATATATATATATTTTTCCCCTTAGAGAGAGTGGTTTACAGATGTTGCTATACTTCTGGAATCACTCTCTCTCTCTCACGTATCTAGTTTTCGAAAAAATTTTTGTCTTTCCGATACTAAATTTTTATGGCTCCCGCTTGCGAACAAAGTTTGAAATGACCTCGTGGAGAGAGAGAGAGAGAGAGAGAGAGAGAGAGAGAGAGAGAGAGAGAGAGACTACGACGACGAAGGGAAGGTATCTGAGTCATGGAATGTCTGATAATATCGATTTCAGCAAAACCATGTTCCCCTTCTTAGATACAAGGTATCAAGTCAGGTAATTTACTTATTTTCTAGGCGCTATCTCAAATGAAATGAATCTCGTGAATATATTTATGGGAATTATGATTTTATGGATATATCAAACACACACATATATGTATATATATGTTTATATATATATGCTTACATTATATATATCTGTATCTATCTATTCTATCTATCATCTATCTATCATCTATTTCTATCTATCTTACTATCTATATATATATATTATTATAGTAATATATATATATATATAATTATATTACATATATATATATATTTAATATTATAAATACATATGTAGCTATATTGCGATTTGTGGCATTTCAGTGTTACTTTTACACATACGTACTTAAATTATATATATATATATATATATATATATAAAATATAGATACATATACATATATAATGCATACATATATATACAATAGTCTTTTCACTGTCATATGAGATTTCAGTGACACCTCTGTTTCTCTGGCTTTAATTTCCAAAGTCATGTTTTGTTTTATATTGATACTATATTTATGTCCCTTTTTCTTGATTTATTATGCGATGTTTCTTCGTCATGATTGCTCCTCTTTTCGTCACAATCATCTATTATTAACTCTGTACCTTGTTTTTTTTTATCGTGTTCCGTATTCTCCCTCTTCAATATCAGTTAATACTTTACTTTGCACATTTGTATTGTGTTTCATTTGTTTTTAAGTATCCGCTTTAATAATTACTGTATAGTTTGCTCATTTCATGTCGTAATTGATCGTATTTTTTCCATTAGCATCATGTTTTTTATTATACGCAGTAATTTATTTTTCGTCAGCATCAAACGATGTTACATCGTTTAAGTGTGTTAATACTTGATGCTGTGTTAAGATATGTTCATTGAATGTTTTACTTTTCATTAACACCAACAAATCATATTTAGTTTTATATGACTACCATCAAGAGGTACAAAAGGTATTTATCATGACCTACCGATAGTCAAGAATGTTTTACTTTCCATCTACACCGAAAAATCATGTTTTCTGTTTATCTCTCATTCCCCTCAAGATGTATATATGCCCGTTGTTTAATCAGGTATTTCCTATTGCCTTCTATTACTTCTTTTGAACGAACACCATATTCCTTGGAAGCTTGAAATTCAAGTCAGTGACCCCTGTGGGCTTGTTTCATAGGAATTGGGTTCATCTTCGGAATAATAATCGATAATAATAAATTCCGAGTGGATCTTGTTTGTCCTCCCCCGGGTGACACTAGGGGAGACACGACGCAGCCACAAACAAACTGGTTTATCCTTCCCGGGTCGGGGTAGGGGAACTGGTCTCATTCAGACCTTGCAACGTTACTTCGAAGACCCTGCAGCCTGACTGAGGCCTTCCTTTCGTTAGCACCTGCGAACGAAGAAAAAGAAGATGAAGAAGAAGAAGAAGGCATTAAATAAGTGACATACAGAGTGATGGTCACAAGGACGACAATACTAACAATTCAGTCCAGCTGAGGTGACTTAGTTGCATTTAAACTCCATAAATTCTGGTGTTTTATGAGACGACAGCAAGATCTACATATACAAAATACACTTGTTTGCTCAGAATTCGGTTTAGGGTTTAGTCGAAATCCAGAAGTTGCAAAGAAAAGAGACTATTTGATCCTGAGCATTTTCCAAGACTATCGTTAACGCAGAGTTTCTTTTTTTTCTGAATTATCATTACCAGTTTTATCATTATCAAACTCAAAACGAGCATCTATCATTTTTAAGGAATTCGTATCCAGATTCCAGATTCCAGATTCCATATCCCAAGCTTTAGTATAAGTTAGAATCGAAATGAGCAAGAGAATGAGATACAAATTAGAAAATAAAGATGCAGATGAGAGAAGAATAAATCCAAAAATACAAGAAACGTACGAGAAAAAGGGATACATTACCTGATGGACTATTTATCATTACCTGGTAAACAGCGGCAGAGGACGACCTCCCGTCCGTGATGAGGAGAAGGGAACACTCTGGTTTCGAGGTCGTCCTCAAGATGGTCGCCAACGCATCGCTAACGACGGAGAGAAACTCTTCTTTCCCTGGTGCAAGTTGCATGCCTGGAGATTTAAAAGAGAGAGAGAGAGAGAGAGAGAGAGAGAGAGTGAGAGAAAGCAATTTAAAACTCTCCCACCACAATACTCTCTTGTGTGCTAGACGAAGCAGTTATGATGGCACATTATTGTTTCTGCTTTCTTCTTGGATTTATTCAAGTACAACTGATTGATATTGTAGGAAATACCGGTGCTGTACCGTATGTTTATGTGACTGATGAAAATAACGTACGATCTTGCGTGATATGTTGTAATGATTTGAATCTTCAATCCAAAATAATTCGAATGCTTTTTATCTTGTATCATCTTTTTTTTAACTTGAAAATAATCTAGAAAGTATCTATTTTCATTCACAGTTTTTTTTCTTTTTTGTAAATAGATTGAGTCTCGAAGATATTTATGACAAGGTTATAAGTACCACTTCTTCAAACCATTCATACAAAAGTTTATTAAATAAAGACATGAATATCAATATAAATTTTTCTTCCTCGGTTCGAGCCCAGAGAGCCACATTAGGCCTCTATCTCACCATGGACCATCCTTGACCGATCGTTTTAGCGCCAGAGGCTGTCAAAAAAAAAAAAAAAAAAAAAAAAAAAAACTAAAGATCTCGTATGAATACTCGTTTAACTTTCTAAAGTTGAAATACGGAAAAAACAGCTTCATCAAAATTACATATAAAGAATACTATAAAAAAAGGTTTCGGTTACAGATATGATTTTTTCAATTTCATATTCAATTTGTGTAAGACAAATTCACGAATTTCGTATAAATATCGTTTAATAGGACACGAGTTTGAAATAAAATGCTTCACAGAATATTCAAATATTTAAAATTAAAAAAAGTAATTTTAGGTATCTGCGATTGATATTTAATGTTTATTTAAACAAAGCTATGAATTTCCTGCAAATGTTCGTATAAGTGACATTGGTTGAATAGCACAAAATATAGAAAAATTATGAAAGTGATTGCAATTCGAAATTAAGAACTGCAAACTTAATCAATCAGTTTGATTACGACTTTTACACTGATTTGCAGAAGGAGAAATTCTTGACTATTCTTTGATTCCCTAAATTTACTGAATGATTTAGCGTAGTCAAAAGGCGCTTCTGATATATTTTTCCTAAGAGTACGGAGATTGTGTTGTTGTGATATGCCCGTCTCGGTCGCTTAGAAAGAATACAAATTTAAGAAGATCATTCTTACCTGCTTCCGCTATGAAAGGAGGGAGACCAAAAACTATTATCCAAAGGAGAATTGCTATTGGGTGTTTGTGTGGAATCCGCATTGCTGTCGAACAGTTCTCTGGAAACTGGAAAATAATCGAGGAGAAAACTTTTTAAAAATAGGTCTCAACGCAGAAGAGAGCGTAGAAAGTCTTTTGTAAAAATAGAAAAGTCTCACTGGCTCATGGAAGCTCTTTGGTAGAGAGAGAGAGAGAGAGAGAGAGAGAGAGAGAGAGAGAGAGAGAGAGAGAGAGAGCTCTAAAATCTCCCCTACTTAGCCTTAGAGATTTTGAGGAATGGAAAGGAAAAAATACGAAAACCTTTTATAAAAAAAAAAATCTTTTTAAAACTAACAAACAATCTGCATGGAGTGGAAACATCCATCGCTTTGAAAATAAGATCACTTCTGTAAAATGATCACTGTTTAAAAATGAAAGTACCATAGAGCAGTAGAATTTTTTTCCCATTAAATGAGCTTACACTTTATGGGGAAAATAAATCAGTTACCAGACAACTAAGCTGATTAAGAGCTCTTGTAGGGCTGGCCCGAAGGATTAGATATTTTGACGTGGGTAGGAACCAATTGGTCACCTAGCAACGGGACCTACAGCTTATTGTGAAACCACATTATATCGAGAAATTAATTTCTATCACAAGAAATAAATTCCTCTGATTCCGCGTTGGCCGAGCGGAGAATCGAACTTCAGACCACTGGACTGGTAGCCGAGTGTGAAAACCACTCGTCCAACGAGAAACTAAAATTTATGTAACTTACGAGATGCGATTCTTCCTGCAGATGAGGTAACACTGATGTAAATTAAAACTACTTTCAAAACGCCAACAATGCTGTGACGCCAGCGTCTTACATCAACGAAAATCAGGATGTCATGGAGGGCAGCTCGAATCACGGCGTTTTCAGACCGTAGAGTGTGAGCAGCTCTTTCCCGTAGGTATCTATAAACCTGATCTGATGACCTCACTGTAGCGAGGTGCCCCTGAATGACTGACAGCCACATTCTTGTGTATACAAAGGCTTTGTAGAAAGATTTCCAAAGTTCTAGCTATTGTCCGTGTCGCCAGAATAAGTAACGGGTTTATCTGAATGAAATTTGGAACTCTCTCTCCCGACATTCATCCATCTATCGGCTTACTTATTCCTTTCTTCTGGTTCGTTTCGCTTCCGTATCCTAAACGAGCTGTACTTTGCTGCCGTTTTTGTGGCGTTTTTAATAAAAATGAAAAGAAATTGTATATTTTTTTTTGTTGTTGTCTCTTATCAGTCATTTTAACATTTTGTGAATTTTTTTGCCTTTTTAGCCTTGAAAATGGGACTTCTTGTACAGAAAGTCGGTAATCATAATAAAGCCAGCTGATTTCGACATAACTGTCCTTCACCGACTTCGATTATATATATACACACACACACACACACACACACACACACACACACACACATATATATATATATATATATATATATATATATGTATATATATATATATATATATATATAGTGTATATATATATATATCATATATATATATATATATATATATAAATCCGAATTGGAATAATAAAATCCGAATTGGATTAAAATAGTGACAACAAGAAAGAATAAGGCTAAATGAAAGGTCGTGCAGGTTCTATAAAATTTTAATTTCGTATTCAGATAGGTTAAAAATAATCGTCCAAATTATACAGTTAAAGATACATATCTGCCTTCACACCCATTTATATGTACGTACATACACTATATATATATTAATATATATATATATATATATATATATATATATATATATATATATATAAAGGCAAATGTCTCGAAGAGAAAAGTGATGATGAATATTTCTCATCAGTTTTACTTTCTCTTCGAGACATTTGCCTTTATATATATATATATATATATATATATATATATATATATATATATATATGTATATAGTTCGTAATTTCTATATGTTTTTTCTGTACTTGGTAGTACAGATATAGTCTGCTAGCTGTATATGTATATAGTTCGTAATTTCTATATGTTTTTCTGTACTTGGTAGTACAGATATACTGCTAGCATGTTGAATAATGTATATTCAGATATGTGTACATGTACAGGTGTTTCAAATGAATGAAATGAAAGTATAGATCATTACTAGAGAAAAGCGTGAGTAATATCTTCATGCAATAGGGCATTGGTCAGGATTAGAGAACTACAGTAGACGTTGAAATCCACCAATATAGGGAGCTGTTGGAATACTGAGCAAGATTGCGAACTTATATGGTGCTTAGGATAATAAATAAAAAAAGAGTGTGTAAGACGAAAGATTAAATGATCAGCTATAAGGCGATTAAAGAAGGCATCAGGTGTTTTGCAGAAGTCTTCGATGAGAGATATTTATGATAAGTGAGGACTTAGGACTGATAGAAGAATGATTTAAGTAGCGTACGTATAGTAAGGCTGAGGAGAAAAACAGGTTTGTATTAAAGGCATGTTTCAAGGGATAAATTTGAGCTCAGCTTGGCCATTTAGGCAAAGGCATAAAAATGTAGGAAATTGCTTGGTAAATTAGAAGAACGGTTCATAAGTTTAGGGGGGAGAATAAGTAAATAAAGACAACAAGATACTGGACTGAGTGTATGGACGAATTGTCAGAGAAAATGTTTGCTTGGATATCAAAGAAATATAAATGGATAAATATGCAGCTTTTCGATGACGTTTTCACGTAAATGAAGCAGTGTCGAAGTTGTAGTTATTTAACATCTGAGCGACTAATTTATTATTACTTTGATGAGAGGATGAACATATAGATATTTATCAGAGAACACAGTTTTATCAGTCTTCATAGATACTACAGAAATTCAAATTACTTCAAAGAAAGTTGCAGAACCGAGTACAACCCGTCTCATGACAACCTGGGTATCAGATCACATCCCTGTGTATTTGAACCGAAGAAACTCTGAAACACATTGACCATAATTTTCCGTGTTCTTATTGTAATTATTCAGCAACTTTCAGGTGTTCAGGAAACATTTCCCAGATAAATCTCCGAACAAAATGTGACTGTTGCCAGCGCCAGTCCTGCTACTAAGAGGACGAACAAACCCTGGAAAAAGAAAGCAAGAGAATGAGAGGTGGGATACGTGAGGGAATGTTCTGCTTATTCTGAGAAATCTACTTTTTTCTTTTGTTACTTCTCTTGTTATATAATTATATATATATATATATATATATATAAATATATATATATGTATAATATATATATATATATTATAATATATATATATATATATATATAATACATATATATTATATATATATATATATTACTAAAAGAACCTCATTTAAACTGGATGGAGTCTAGCTTGGATTATTTATTCCGGTAGACACCATTCAGTTTGAATGGAGGTCCATTCAGTAATTGTACTATTGCAAAGAACAAGTGTGTATATGATATATATATATATATATATATATATATATATATATATTATATATATATAGTGTGTATGTGTGTGTATTATCTTTTAGCGGTGGATGAAAGCCCTTTATCAGCTATATGTTAAGGACTTTATTCAGTAAGCAACATTATAAGCCTGTAAGCATGTTAATAGCCAGATAGACCAACAGACTGATAGACGTGCTATATTTACCCATATGTTTGCTGAACAGATGAATAGATAGAATATATTTACCCACATATTCGCTATAGACAGCGGCTCCAGGACTGCAATTGTCGAAGGCATGTACTGGCAGGCGGTGGAATTCGCGACGTTTTTATTGAGCCAGTATTGGTAAAGGCCCGCTTCGAAGATTGCGCGGATCCTGTTATGTAGAGAGAGAGAGAGAGAGAGAGAGAGGTGAGGATAAAGATGGAGGATAATAGCAACGGGGCGGTCATGCAATGTCACGTGATATACGATAGCGGGATTTCAACGGGTTGTCGACGGTTATATCTTACGTTCATGAAGTTGATTGCTCTTAGTCTTCTTGTCAAAGTAAGTCATACGCACCAGCTGATACTGGCCACATTCTAAACTCATCGAGACAGACATTTATAACACAGACACATCCATTTTATATATATATATATATATAATATATATATATATATATATATATATATATATATATATATATATATATCGAGCTACAAATGTCCTTCAATATCTAATTCGCTCTACCTCGGAAAATTAATATATTTTCATATATGTTTAACCGAAGGGGAATTTTTTTAGGCAATAATAGAATTGCCGGCCGACGGCCATGAACCATGACATCTTCAATTCCAGGACTGGCAGTGAAGCCTTAGCCCACCCCGCCACCGCAAGAGGATATAAGTTTATGCCGCCTCCCGCCGGTTAAACATATATGAAAAGTATATTAACTCCGAGGTAGAGCGAATTAGATATTAAAGGACATTTGTAGCTCGATATATGTATATGAATCACGGTAATGTGATATGACTTATATATATATATATATATATATATATATATATATATATATATATATATACATATATATATATATACATATATAAACATATATATGTATATTATATATATATATATATATATATATATTATATATATATATATATATATATATATATATGTAAAACGCACACACACACACACACACACACACACAGACACACACACATATATATATATATATATATATATATATATATATATATATATATATATATATATATATATATATGTATGTATTATGTGTGTAGTTGTGTAATTAAGATCACTGATTTTTTTCCTTAGTATCTGAGGGGTTAAATTAGATATAGGCTTAGGAGTCGATGGTTATTATAAAAATATTAAATATCATTAGGCAATCGGGATTATAAATACTTCTTATAATGCTACTATCGTCATTATCACTGTCTTTATTAACGTTATTCGTTTAGGTCTTTAATCAGTTATTTATCACTGATATTTCCACACTCCATATGTATCTCGTGTATGTTGCACCGCCTACAATATGACTTGGGCAGCGCACTGTAGACACTATTAAAGGGCCCCAACTGCACTACTTTCTTCTCTTTTTTTATCTTCATACCTTCCTTTTGGTCTCTTTTCACTTAGCTGTCCGTCATAATTAACTTAACCTTGTCCCATATCCAAATGCCATTCAATAACATATCTTCACACCGAGCTCTCTATCAGTTTATCAGCGTAACGATCAAGACCTGATGCTCGGAATGAAGATACCTTCATTCTGCTTACTTATGCTACCTGTGAACCAGTGTTGTTATAATACCTTTTGTTGATAGCCGCCACCAGAGGGCTTCCTTTCTGGAATACCATGCCCATGGAATAGTGGACGAATGCTTCCCGGGCGATGTAGAACTGGCATCTCCCTGTGTCGGGGAGAGTGTGATGATTTAGTGCAAGGTTGTTTTGCATAATTCTTTAAATACTTCGAAAGAAGTTAAGGAGACTGACCTGCTTAGGGAAGTTGTGTTCATTGGAAGTGGGCTTGATGCCATGTATTTCTTTTTTAATAGAGGCGAACTCTGCCCATTAATCAAAACCATTACGTTAGTCTTGAAATCTGTACCATATAAATGTGATATATTTTTACTAATTCGAATAAAATTTGGTCGTTATAAACGCTGTAAGAAGTATCTGATATCGAGAAGTAATTTAATGATTCAAGAATAAATCGACTACCATATCTTCTTACGAATGAGTCACCTGTTATCGATAAGTAATTAAATGATTCAAGAATAATCGACTATCATATCCTCTTACGAATTAAATAAATGTTATCAAGAATAATCAAATATCATGTATTCTTACGAATAGTTACCTGTTATCGAGAAGTAATTCAATGATTCAAGAATAAATCGACTATCATTTCTTCTTACGAATGAACCATCTGTTATCGAGAAGTAATTAAGTGATTCAAGAATAAATCAACTACCATATATTCTTATGGATTAAATACCTGTTACCGAGAAGTAATCAGCTCAAGATTCACCTGTCTTTGAGAAATAAGCCGCAATCATGGAACCGGCATCGATGGTGTCCGTTGCCAAAATGTGGGTGCCTCTGATGACGAGGGTCTCCAGGGCCTGGGCGAACTCCCAGTATGGTATGTCCATGTATCGGCCGATTTTGGAGAGGTCGGCCACTTCCTTCAGGGGTCCACTCTCCACGCTCTGAAATGCTACACTTTCTTTAATAATTCCCAATGAAATACACTCTGTTTACTTAGAGATATGCACGTATGACACGAGCGCACATATATATGTATATATGTCTATGTATATTTGCATACATAGTGTATAAAATATATATATACGAATATGTATAATTATACAAATATATATTATATATGAATTTTTATCAGATCACCGTGATTCATATACATGTATTAAGCTACAAATGTATTTTAATATCCAATTCGCTCTACCTCGGAATTAATATATTTTCATATATGTTAACCGAAGGGGAATTTTTTAGTTGATAATAATTTCGTCGTCTCGTGGGTTCGAACCAGCGCCAAGCGGACTGAGGAGAAATCAGGACTTCAGTGATGTTATCGACTCGGCCAACAAGTCCGCTGGGCGCTGGTTCGATCCCACGAAAGGACGAAATTATTATCAACTGAAAAATTCCCCTTCGGTTAACTTATATGAAAATATATTAATTCCGAGGTAAAGCGAATTGGATATTAAAGGAAATTTGTAGCTTAATTCATGAATATATATATATGTATGTATGTATATTTACTTACGAACAAATAATCACTCAAAGCTGTTCGACGAGGGAAAATAACGATCATAGATTTATGGTCTATCAAATCCCTGATCGTCTGTATGGGTTTAGGAGCGTATTTAATGGCCAGAAGCGACGTGAGGTTTGAGCTGTAACTCCAGCAGATGATCATGGTGGCGATCAGCCAGCCGGCGACTACAAGTCTCTCTGGGAGACTGACTATGTTCATCTCCAGGCCTAAGAAAAGACGTAAGTTTATAAGTAATTTGTATTTTTGCTTGCTCGGGGAGTAAGCCTACAAACTACTTTGTTATTTTTGTTCTTTGGAGGGGTTAGGAAAGCCCTGTGGAAGAGCCTAAAAAGGTCCGAAAAAGGTGTTTCGCGATGAGTTAAAGATACAGGAATTCTAGGATAGGGTATCTATGATTTATTTATTAGAATTGAAATATAAAAAAAATAAGTAATGCGTGTGTTAACCAGTACAGAAAAATTATTTCCAATAAAATATAGCGTATTTATTTGAATTTCCATTGGTGAAACGACGCTCTATTTGACTGTAGATTTTAGCAAGCGCCCCGAGTAAGCTGAAGGTCAGATCATGCTTTGTTCCAAACATACAAACCTGAGGTTTTTATATGTGGGAAATTTAATCCCACATGTAAAGACCTCAGATTTGTTTATTAGGAAAAATGCAAATTACTCTCAAATAAAGATTTGCCCTATTTTAGAGCCGACTGTAAAGTGGTTTTGTATGTTTTACTAACTATAGCGAAGTATGGAATCTAGAACTTGCTCTAGGGAATGTGTAGATGTATCCATAATTGCAGAAACGCTGAAAAATATAAATCTAATGGTTAGAAATTTTACAGTGAAGTTAGACCTAACTGTAAAGACTGGTCAGGAAGGTTAACCATTTTATAAAGGAATAGTATTGGTGTAAAACTTCGTAAAAAGTATATATATATATATATATATATATATATAGATATATATATATATATATATATTTATATATTGATATATATATATCTTATATATATGAACGATGGAGTGCGCTGCGAGATCTTTCGACTCGAGGTCCTTTACTTAGCAGTCTACTAAGTAAAGGACCTCGAGTCGAAAGATCTCGCAGCACACTGCATTGTTTCACTTTAGAAATAATAAAACGGAATCACAGACATCAATAATTGTACTTTACGCTCTCAACGAATTCACTAATTCTGAAAACATATACATTATTTTCATCTCAGTTCAGAATATGCACAGCATTAAAAATATAAAGGCAATATTCGTAACTGGATTAGATATTCGATTACAGTAGGCCTACTAGGTACAGTTATGCTCAAATCTCATGCGACATGACTCCATAGGATTTCGTTCAAAATTCATTACCTGGCAACCTAACATGCTCCATATTTATCTATTATTTCAGTGTGAAAACACGATTATTGCATACAATAAGGCCACCATATGTTTCATATGAGTGAAATCTCTCATTTATTTCAAAACTGTAAGAAAATGTCACGTGTAGCAAATTTTAGGAAAAACTCTATGAAACATTTTCATAATTTTCGTTCACACATCGCTGAAGCCTTTGACCAAACCGTAGTCGTCATCAAACATCCGTTTAAATGTTAATTAAAAAACGAAAAAAATGGTCATAACATTAATAATGCTTCCAAAGCAAGCATAAAATTTTAAATAGACCTATTTGATTGCTTTTACACCTCAGTGCTGAAAAAATGTAAATATGCATATACAAAAGTAGAATGCGCCCACCGTTATCAACGTGTGAGGGGAGCGTGTGTGACATATCATTAGTGTCGGTGCAACCAGAGTCAAAGTATACAGTGTCTGCTCACGAGGTGGTACTAAAACCTATCCCCGCCCCTTGTGAAACGTCATCAGTTGCAAAAGGACCATATCTTTATGAAACTATATTTATGATAACATTTTCACATAACTATTTTTGCGATGGCTTTTTTTTTATATAAATGTTCCTCTTATTGCATGTTGCCGTATACTACGTTAAAGTACAAAGAATGTTCTTTCAAATGATAGATGGCACATTACAATTACGATTACTTTCCTACCCACAAGCACGCACAGAAAAAAATTATCTACGCACACAAAAATGTGCAATTACTTCATCCGTCAACCTACATACATTCACGTTTCGTAGCGTAACTGACTAAGGGATGATGATAGAAAGAAACTGAAAAATGGATTAGAAAGCTGATAAAATTTGCTATATAACGCATAAATAAAATTGATCGGTGTTCTCAGAAATTTTCGAGCAATTCTAGGTCAAAGACGGACCAAAATTTGTAAATTTTATGTAAATATTTACATTTTTCCTACATAATTTTTCATCTTATTACATTTTGCCATATACCATGTAAAAGTACAAAGAATACCCTTTCAATAGGTATATGACACATTACAATTACAATTATTTTCAAACCCATAATCGCGCACAGAAAAAATTATCTTCGCACGCAAAAATTATAAAAATATTAAGCGTTCGTGGGAGATCTGAAATCTAGCCCCGCCCCTTGTGAAACGTCATCAGATACATCCAGCCAAACTGACGAATACGTTTTTGTATTTTTTTCGAAAATATTATAATCGTTTGAGGCATGCATAATTAATACCTTTATGTATACAGTTTGTGTTATATGTAAATTTACGTGTTCGGAAGTATATTTATGTGATATGAAGTGCTAATGAGAAATTTGCTGGAAATGTGTTCCCTGTATCATTGTCGTCATCATTTATTCCTTTGACACCTTATATCGTATATGATGTAATTGTTATACTGTTGATATTGTTTTCCTTTTTGTGGTCAAGTCGTGCAAATGTAACTGCCATTTTTTATACTGCCTGTATCCACATTTTCTTTGTATTTATTGCATAACAATAAGTATTCATAATAAGATTTGGAAAATATAATTAATTTATCATGCTAACCTTTAGCATAAAAAAGTTGCTTTTCAAAGTGAGGTATGAACACAGTGACAGAACTAAATACATTTCTTAAGAATGATTTAAAATCGATAATATTACTTTAGAGAAAGAGAGAGAGAGCTGAGAGAGAGAGAGAGAGAGAGAGAGAGAGAGAGAGAGAGAGAGAGAGAGAGAGAGAGAGAGTTCATGTTATAAAAAATGGCCTTAAAGAGAATACAGCAAACCAGTATATAGGTAAGTAAATAAATAAGTAAAGAATAAACATATGAAGAAAGCTGGAGTAACTGTGTGTTCAAACTGGTATATTTTGTGGAATAAAACAAGGCTTGGTGACTAAATGAGAGAATGAGCATTTAAAAAATCAAATATGTGACCTCTCTACAGATTTTATCATCAAGATTTTATGAAAAACACCATGAGATATGGATTAAATGTATAAAAACTAAGGGTTCTTTAAGCAATTCAATGGAGAAGCACGGGCAGTGTTACTCTTCTGACGTCACAGTATTAGCTCCGCCCCACTGCCGAGTTGAGCAGACCCTATATACTTTGACTCTGGGTGCAACAACAACCACCTGGTGTAACTTAAGTAGGTCTACACTGAGTAGCGACAATGGAATTATCTTGAAAACATTTTCTTTATATGTGTTAGAGAAATATTTGAATTTTCATACATAATTATTTGTTATATTTCTTAAATATTTCAAAAATGATGGCACACAAGCAAATATTCGCCTATGCAATTATTCTTTTGTCAAAGCCAAGATATTTTTCCTAGGCCTAGGTGTTAGATCTCTTTACACTTAACAGTCACATCTCTCTATTAACAATTTCTGGCCAGAAAGCAAATGAGGTTATCTACACATTACTGCACTTCCACTTCAAGTTACCTTATGAAAGAATAAATTATACACCAAAAGCGAGCAGAAGGACTTTTAAGAAAATATTTTAAACCAACTGAAAAAATAGTGTTCCATACGCCTTGATATTAATACTAATGATATTTTGATTAATAGCCATCTTCTCCATATAATCAAAATCATCATCCTCTTTTATTCCTCAAAGAACAGGTAATCTCTACCAATAAAAACATTAGTAGCAGATTACACTTCAAAGGCTTCGAATATTTTTTTTAGACCTATTAATCATTTTGCTACATACAGGCAGCTTAAACACAGTCTAAAACTTCAACATTCTAAGAAAACTGGTCGTAAGTCATATAAGTATTGTATTCCTCAAGGAACAGGTAATCTCTACAAATAAATTCACTAGTAACAGATTACATCTCAGAAGGCTGAGATTGTTTCTTTAGGCCTATAAAACATTTTGCAACATACAGGCAGCTTAAACGCTGCCGAAAACTTTAACATTCAAAGAAAACTTGTTTTAATTCAAATTCCTACTTTGAAAATGTTGTTATGACTGTTAATTAAGCTTATTAGGTCTACTGTCATGATGCTGCAGACGTGGTTATGTTAACCAGTGCTTTGATTAATGGCACCGCTAACCTTATCACACCGCACTTTGAACTAAGCAGCAGCGTAAAAAGAAAAAAAATCAGTTCAAATCACATAGATTACGAATCATACCAATACAAAAGGGATCATATTCATAAACCATAAGGAAAATAGGGCTAGCTGTGAATTCGCAAACTTGTCGACATGTATGACGTTAGATATAAGAAAAAAAAGTTACGTTGTCTGAGAATCTGGACGATACAAAAAGAATTATGTCGCATGAGATTTGAGCACCACTGTCGGCAAGGATAGTGAAGATACAGTTTTCTTAAATCTTCAGACACGTATTGCTCAATAATGCCACACCTGGCAACTCTAGAAAGGGGGCGGAGCTTCAAAATCATTGCGTTTGTTGCTTTTTAGATTTCCATTAACTTTACACCATAAAGATTCTGTAGAAGTCCTATAATCATTTATACTTGAATGTAGTAACAGGCTCTATATTATTTGTTAATGTTGGTTTGGTAACGTCTGTTCAGAGCAGAATATCGAATATCCTTTTGTAAAACCTACTGTGAAACCTTACTTATATGTAATGTTTGACACTAAACCGAAGTAAAATTCATGCGTCATTGAAGACGGATCTTAAAAAATGAGAGAATTAAAAAAAAAAAAAAATTTCGGCAGTACTTCTGGAGATCGTGAGGAACAATACAGTAAAAAATGAAATATTATGGAGAGAGAGAGAGAGAGAGAGAGAGAGAGATAGGCCTATCAATAGAGATAATTCATTATATTTACTTTGAGAGATTGAGTGATATTTTTTAAATGTGTTTCAAAAGTGAGAGAGAGAGAGAGAGAGATGTGGTGATGGGGAAAGAAACTTGGAAGAGAGAGAGAGAGAGAGAGAGAGAGCTCGGAAGCAAAGGCCCATCTGTAGAGATACTTAATTCATTATATTTAGTTTTAGAGATTTGAGTGATAATATTTTTCAAATGTGTTTTAAAAGTGGGAGAGAGAGAGAGAGAGAGAGAGAGAGAGAGAGAAATCTGCTTACGAAAGCATAGGCCTATTTATAACTACTTAATTTCATATTTTCTTTGGGAGATTGAGTGGTGATGTATATTTTCAAAGTATGTTTTAGAAGTGGAGAGGAGAGAGAGAGAGAGAGAGAGAGAGAGAGAGAGAGAGAATATTATAGTATTGGTGACGGACTTGTGATGGGGAAAAGCAGAAGAAAGAGCGATGAGTCGGTACACAGCACGGTCCAGATACCTGGGAAACAGGGTGATATGGCTGCCAAGATCGTGCTGCACTATGCTAAATAAATTTGGAGGACCATAGTATTCAAGTTAATTCTCTAAGAAATTCATACCCTAATCTTTATTTCATTCGACGGTTGCCGTAACATTCAAAGACTGTGAAAAGACGTGGAAAATTTCAAATACAGGCTCTCTTGATATAATCTGTACTTTTGAGAATCTGTTTTCATCCACGAATCATTCACGAAAAAAGCTGTATTGAGTCAAAGTATTTACTACCACGAATAACTCAATACGTATTGCACAGATAATTAAAGTTTTAAATCGTGCAAAAAATGCTGATGTGTTGGGAGATCTTTCAGCATCGCGGCAAAGTAATACAGTCTTGTAGGCTGACTACGAATTGCTTTGTAATGGGAGCATAGCCAGAAAATCTTAGAGCTGACATGCTACTGCAACCTTGATAAAGGTTTATTTTTAAAGACAATAACTTTGTAAACAGCCACTAGTATTCGATCCATGGTAACGTCAAAGTAATCGAAGTGTGAAATCCGTTACGTAAGCCAGTATCCAGTGACTTGCGCTTTCCAGCTCGAAGTTCTAGGGCTCCTCCTCACATCATTGAAACCGTTCTTGCAGATGCAACTAGATTTGCTTAACTTACCTTAGCCGTCGCAACATTGACTGCCATTGACGTCAGCTAACTTTAAATGCTTTGGAATACAAACGTACATTTGTAGAAACTCGAATAATTACATTCACCACTTACGATGATGCAATAATATTCCCGTTCATGAAGGAAAACGAGTAAATATTGTCGTCGTGATACATAGTACTACTATCAGAAATTCGCATTCTGTTTACCAAATCTCTATGAACGAAGCCATCTGAGAAATTCCAATTACTTCGGACACATATCGTGTTTTTAAGTATCTGAACGGTTTTGTTTTGCAGTTTCAGCAATGTATTTTCATATTCTAGAGTAAATTTAGAGAGATTGCGTCTTTTCAGTAAAAACAAATGGAAAATTCGATGAACGAAAGCTAATGAGAACTGTATCTTCCCTTTTCTTGTCGATAGTACATTAGTGTAGTTATGGTGTGCGAGCACAGTACTTTACATACAAAAAACAAACAAACCTTGCTGAAGAAGGAGCCTGTAGGTGTGGAAGAAGACAGCATACGCGTACTTTCCCAGAGGCTGTTTCTCGTGTCTCTTCCCAAAAGCTGTCGTCAGCACAGCGACCAACCACGTGGACAGGAAAGTGCACAGCCAAACTGTGGACGTCAGGGGGAACGCGAAGCCCCAGGGGTCCACCTCTGCCCGGTTCTGGGCCACGATGAACTTGCGGGCGTCGAAGATGAAATTGACGGTGAAGTCGATGGCCTTGCTCCTGACTTCGGTGACGTCGTGAGGCCCCACGGCGAAGTCTGCTTC
>NC_061104.1:6474317-6476412 GCF_015104395.2 Macrobrachium nipponense
GCACGCGACCTATAGCCAGCTCTTGTTTACTGACCGTTTTTTATCTTTAATATTTCAATATCTGTTGAATTTGTTGGGTCGACTGGCTGCCAAAGTTCTAGTGAGTGGAAATTTTAAGTGACTGTTCTATTTTGCTTTGAGTTTTGTGCCCTAAGAGTGTTATAGAACTCAAGGACAGACGAGTGAATGACTGAGGAAGCGACGTGAATAAAATTACATAAATATTTCACTCACTGACCTTTGAATGAATGAATGAATGTGGCAGTAACATGAATAAATTTACGTTCATATTTCACTTTAGACAGGCAGCTCAGTAATCAAGAACATGTACTTCCATTAAACCAATATTTTATTTATTAGAAAATAAAATATATTTCTAGATTTTTATTAATATTTTTTTCTGAGAATGGTATCTTCGTTTCAAGTGTAAAAATTTATATCATTGAAATGATCGGCAGACCGATGGTTTTAGTGGTTCCGTCCCCCCTTCCCATCGGGGCTGAAGTTGGGGTTAAAGGGCATCGGGAGAGTCACTATTCATCTCAGGGACCTCAAAAACTATCGATTAGTCACTAATATCTGTCGGTTTTCAGTTATTCTTACATTCACCCTTTTCCAACTCCCTCTCCCACCCACCCCCTTTTTGGTGTCAGTGATGTCTTACCCCACAGTATTCTTTCCCCGATGTTAAGTTATATGTATACCATGTTTGGTTGAAATCGCTCTATGAGTGGAAAAAAAGTGTATGAGGCTCAAACACACCTATATAAATTTTCATATATATATATATAATAATATATATATATATATATATATATATATATATATATATATATATATATATATATATAGAGAAGAGAGAGAGAGAGAGAGAGAGAGAGAGAGAGAGAGAGAGAGAGAGAGGATACATATACGTATATAGGTACACACATATGCATACATATATATATATATATATACATATATATATATATATATATATATATATAATATATATATATATGTATGTATATATATATATTATATGTGTTTGTGTTCCCCATGTCTTCAGAGAGACGAAGAACATTTGCGGACTCCAGTTTGTCTTCAGAGTGTGGGCGTCTTTAATTAAAGGCGTTTTTACGGAGAAGATGCTCATGATTTGACCCTTACAAACAAACAAACATACAAACACACACACACACACACACACACACACACACACATATATATATATATATATATATATATATATATATATATATATATATATATATATATATGTATGTATGTATGTGTGTGTATGTGTGTTTGTTTGTAATCTCCTCCGTAAAAACGTCTTTGATTAAGCAAACTGACACTCTGAAGACAAACTGGAGCCGGCAAGTGTTCTTCGTCTCTCTGACTTCGTCTCTCTGAAGACCTGAGGAACCGCAAGGACTCGCGGATTCCGGGGAAGCCCCACCTGTTCCGGGAAAACCCACATTGAAGCAAGTGGCAGATTCTGAAACTATGCTTTCTCCTCGAGCGTTTGTTAGGTATATCTCAATCATGAGTGCTATCATCTGTAACTTTGTTAACAGTGTTTCTAAAGTATCTTTGCTTCGGCAAATTGTTGATTTTTGTGGCTATGGCGAACGTTGTAGTGATATTATTGGCGATTCTTGTGTCTACGGGATTTCCCGTAGTAATATCGCCAATGATAATTGTAGCTACGCGTTGAGCCATAGTAATATTGTTTTAAAATTGGCTCTGTTCCTCGGAACAGTGTTTACTCTTTTTAATGTGGGACGGAAGATCATATCTCTATGGAATGGAACCCCTGAACTGACCTCACCCGACGTCAGTGAAGTCATCTCAGTCGACAATGACGTTCCTAACGACCATCACAAGGCAGTATCGGCTCTGAGGGAAGTCTACGATAAGAACTTGGAAAATCTCAATATGGAAATTCAACTGCTTGGAAGCGAAAATTGTCGTCTGCGAGAGACACTGACTGAGAAAGAGAATTTGTTCGATGAAATGACGGAAAAGCTCGACAATGTGCGACGAAAAGTTCTCGACGATTTCAAAGGAAGAATGGATAAGGAAAATAGTCTGCTGAAAAGGGAACAAC
>NC_061104.1:6481912-6579412 GCF_015104395.2 Macrobrachium nipponense
CATGACACATCCACCCTCCCTTGCAAGCCTGTTTGTCAACCCCGGTGAGGGCGGGGTAGGCAGGGGGTGGGTCGGGAGGGTAGGGGTAGGGTACATGATGGACAGTGACCGGATTCCAGCGCAGCGTAACGCGCGTCATCAAGCTCGTATTTAATCAATAATAATAAGTAAACAAACTCTTTTTTCTTTTCACATCTTAATTATCTCGATATTCTTATATATGTCATCTTGATTATCCTGTAAGTCCGAAAGAATTCCGATAAAGTTCCTCGAGCCTAACACTCGTTCGTTCCAACGCGCAGTGGAAGAAATCCCATGAATGCGTGACGGTGGTGACGTCCAGCGACGACGCCGTCTTCCTGGACCTTTTCGCCGGCGCCTACGTCTTCGACCTCTTCCTCTTCTGGAGGCTGAAGCCCATCATAGTCACCAGCTTACCCCTTCAGCAGCTGAGGGACCTCCTTCGAAAGCACTGGTTCCTCTTCTCAAGCAATTCCATGGTGCTCCGCGTCCCGGAGGACGAAGAGAAGAGAGGGAGGCAAGTGTTGTTGATTGTTGAGTGAGTCAATACATCTTCATTCAAGGGAGATTGTGGACAATGTATGAATGATTACTACTACTACAGCTACTATAGTAGATTCACATCAACCGTGCATTTTATGTCTAGGCCCGTCCCTTACGACGCTCCTGATTAACTGTTGATAAGCCAATTACAGAACTGCAAACTCTCAGTCTCCCTCGAGAGTTCAATAGCCAGGATGTAAGTTCCATCTCTCTTGAGGGATACTGGTCAAAGACATATCCCTCAGCAGAGGTGGAACATACATCCTGCCTATGTGAACTCTTGAGAGAGACTGAGAGTTTCCAGCCCTGTCATTGGCTTATCAACAGCCAATCAGGAGCGTCGTAAGGGACGGGCCTAGACATGATGTACAGTCAGACATGTTTCTCCCATTTTCTCTTTTATTGATTTTATAGTTTTTAAGAATTTTATTACGGAGCCGTAATTAGGTATATGTATTGCTTTTGCCTGTTGTCGGTCATTTAAAGGAAAATGTTACGTAATGTTACACCGTTTATTATATAATGCCATATGAAAATAACCAAATTACCCCTCTTTTTTATCAACATATGTGTATGTATGTATGTCTGGAATGTAAATGTAGTATTTTTCTATATAATGTCGGTAGAATATTTCCGTCCAAATTCATTTACTTTTACTACTATCCACTTGTTAGATGAAATACTCTCGTCGAATTTAACAAAAGAGAGAAAGGAAAGGAGACGTAATTAAGCGTGAGAATAAAAAAAGAGAGAGAGAGAGAGAGACTGGGAAACAGAAAGAAACAAAGAAAGAGAAAGATGGACAAGTTGATTTCATTGGAGCCATTCACGCATTGTTTACGGTGATCCTTCGTCTTCCTTGGCAGGTTAATTGAGATCTTCACCCACCTGCCCTACGGTCCCGAGGAGGGAGGCCGTGACGTCAGAGTGGCAACCTGGTCACTGCAGCGAGGAATAATCACCCAAACAACAAATGAAAAGTATTCTTTTATACTAATTTGTTATAGTATATTCAGTATTTCTCAAGGTGTCTGGGAATATGTCGGTTATTTATTTGTTATATGTCAATCTTTGTAAAATTTAACATTTATTTTACATTCAACTGGGCACAACATTTCTTGTACAGTAAGTTCCAAAACTGAAGCGACAAATTTCAGAGGATTTCGTCGAAATTCACTAACTGGCAACTACGACTCGTAGCTGAAATATTTATTTTTATTCTTCAGTGAAAGCTCTATCAAGCAAGATAAAGCTAACATATGATGCACAAATATCAAATCTATGATATTTATAACAATCATAAGAAAAAATTACGGTAATAGTAATTATTTTAAAGTATAGTAATTACTTCAAACTGTAGAAACGAAACAATTTGAAATTCTCGTTCAACACAGGATTACCAACATTACCAATGTATATTTCGCGCAATGTGGAAACAAATATTTAATATCATAGTGTATTATCAATTATTTTAGCGAAGATGCATAAAACCATGCAAGTATCAATAGAATGTAAAGGGAAAATCTCCGCGACATTAAACATAATCAACCATGAATGCTCCTGAATTCAATAGAGAAGTTGGGTGTGGTTGGTAGTTCTCATTCTAGCTTCTAGGACCGAGCATAAAACACCATCTTCGAGAAAGGCTCTACTGCGGCTGCTACCTTCAGGTGACTAGGCCTAGTTCCGGGCATTGCAAGGCTTACAATGCAGGGCCACTATCTGTTATTTAGGCAAAGATAGAACCTTCAGGACCGACACCAGGTCCTGTCCTTGCACCTGGGAAACAGACTCGCTATACAAAAAAATAAGAAAGACGGTCGCAAGCAACCAGAACACCCGTAATATCACCACCTAGTTAAGTAGGGAGACGACAGACCCCAACCACCCCTCCCCTCCTCTACCTCTACCTCTACCCACAATACTAACTTCACCTTTTTCACTTCAACCTTTTACCTCAAAATCTTCGAATCATATCCAAAACGTGAAATTTAAGACTGACTTCGCGTATGTGGGCGTATCATAAGAGTGATATCACCCAAATACATATTTCCACGGACAACCAGTAATCAGTTCAATCCAGTCAAGCATTATAGTATAACAGAAACTTGTGAGTTTTTGGGAATATATATATATATATATATATATATATATATATATATATATATATATATATATATATATATATAGAAGCACCCGAGCATGACCAATAGGCCTAGTGCTTGATTCTTAAAACAGACCTCTCTTTGTTCCTGACTAGATAAAAAGGTCCTAAGAGAGAGAGAGAGAGAGAGAGAGAGAGAGAGAGAGAGAGAGAGAGAGAGAGCATAACAGGAGATACTCGAATTAAAATAATGCTCGCCAAGCATATTCACACTCCGGATCGTATGGACAAGAATAGTCTCACTTATGCACGGAAAAAAAGGGAAACCTACGAAAATACTTGTTTGGTGCGACCCTGAACGCAATTCCACATGCAAAAATTTGCACAATTGAGGAATTAGGTGAAATTATTAACTAACAAGCTGGAAAATATATTTCCTTGATTCTTGAAATAGGCCTAACCTGTAACCAATGTTAAACGTGCAACTTGGATTTCGTTTTACACCAACTTTTGTCTTATTTATATTTCATTTAATCAGATGCTTAACTTCTCTGTGTTTTATTAGAAGAAATCATAATAACTTTCGATATAACGCCATAAAAGTAGAAGGTTAATTTACAAATATTAGGCCAATGCTTATGCAATCGGTTCCTGCTGCCACTCGATGGTGAACACTTGATATCACATTTTGAGTTGAGAGCCGCAGATGTTTCTTTGGGGAATTTTTTTTTCTTTTAATAAACAATTATTGAACTAACATTGATCATTCACTGGGAAATTAATTTCTGTGCTTATACAGTTAATCACTGATATGTATTATCAGATAAAAAGGATGACAATAATTGGAATAAAATATACTAACTGGCAACCCCACGAGTTTCTAAAGAAGTACGATCAATTCTGAGATTTGTCGCTTCACTTCTGGAACTTACTGTATACCTACAAATATTAGCAAACATCTGGCAAGAAAACGACTACTAAAATGTAGAACTTGAACAAAATTTACAAAATACAGTTTATCAAGATTTTGAACTTTAACGAATGAAATTTATGGAATAAAAAATTCTCGGGTTATTGTGAAAAATTCATTAGACGAGGTATGAGAATTACTTTTGAAACTGAGGATGCATTCCGGTTATTTTTCTCGCTTATACAATATTTTTCTCGCTTATACAATAATTTAAAATTTTTAACCTTATAAATATTTTATAACATTCACTCATTCTCTAATTACTACACAGACCATTTTTGGATTCTATATTTAGACTGTTGTATTGAAATCGTGTAAGTATAGTTAACTTCCTTATATATTACCGCCCTTTACCCTAGCAACAAACATTCACATTATAAATAACGTTTTCGAAATATTAAACTCACTTTAACTTGCACCAAATACTCCAAAGACATTGATATAACAAAAATCTCAAACTGATTATATATCATTTAGATATGTACAACCCAATGATGCTCATCTTTTCATCAGCCATCAAAATAATCCAGTTCACTTTAACACAAGGAAAGATTCTCACTAAAGTCATAATGAAATCATTATTACTTAAACAAAACCCATCGCATCATACAAATCTATTGCAAGATGACAGCGCACATACTCAAACTAAACATCCTATGAAATTTATTAATTTCTATTATTATTTCTAGACACACAACCCATTTGTATAAATATATTATGTATGCATGGATATATATATACTTTATATAGATGGACAGACTATAGATATATATAATACGATCTCCTAAGAAACAGTAGCTGAAGGTCAACAGCTACTTCCATCCTCAACTTTTATATATATATATATATATATATATATATATATATATATATATATATACATATATTATATATATATATATATATATATATATTACATAGATATATATTATATATATATATATATATATATATATATATATATATATATATGATATATATATAATATATAATATATATATATATATATATAGATATATATAATATATATATATATATACATATATATATATATATATATATATATATATATATATATATATATATATATATATATATACTTTACTATATACCTTTATCACAAACAACAAGAAAGAATAGTATTGAGTAGTCACTACATAACAATTGTTCCAACGCTACCTGGGATCCTTCTCCAACACTACCTAGGATCGATCCCTAGCCCAAGGCTATCCAGTCAGGGCGAGTGGCTTAATCCTTTTCCCTTGGCTATTGCAGGAGACCGTTGTCCATCAAAGAGGCTTTCATGGATCCATCGACCTTCAATCATCTTCTCCTCAGTCCAAAAACATTCAGGTGAAAGATAACTCGTGTATAATATATATAATATATATATATATTTTATTTATATCTATATATATTTATATATATATATATTTATATATATATACACAATTATTAAGCTACAAATGTTTAATACCCACTTTATATATATATATATATATATATATATATATATATATATATATAGCATATATATACACACATATATATAGCATATACTATATATATGTGTGTGTAACGGTTGTCTCTTTCAAACTATGTTTGGGACCACTCTTTGAGAAAATAATTTTGCATATAATCCAGTGGAATGAATCAGTTTAATTTACTTTCCCATGCATGTATAGACTTTATATATGTATGTATATACATTACGCACATATATATGTATAAATACATATTCATATATGAACACACACACACACGAAAGATTCAAGGTTACAGTAAGTTCCAGAAATGAAGCGACAAATTTCAGAAGATTTCGTTCAAAATTCACTATCTGGCACTATACAAACTCGTAGCTGGAAAAACCTTCTTTTTCTACAGTGAAAGCTCTATCAAGCAAAATAAAGCTAACATATGATGCACAAATATCAAATCTATGATATATAATAACAATCATAAGAAAAAATTACGGTAATAGTAATTATTTTAAAGTACAGTAATTACTTCAAATTGGAAAGAAACGAAACAATTTGAAATTTTCGTTCAACACAGGATAACAACATTACCAATGTAACCTTCGAGCAATGTGGAAACAAATATTTAATATCATAGTTTTATTATCAATTATTTAGCGAAGATGCATACAACCATGCAAGTATCAATAGAATGTAAAGGGAAAATCTCCGCGACATTAACATAATCAACCATGAATGCACTTAGATTCAATAGAGAAGTTGGGTGTGGTTGGCAGTTCTGATTCTAGCTTCTAGGACGACAAATAAAACACCATATTCGAGAAAAGGCTCTAACTGCTGATGCTACCGTCAGGTGACTAGGCCTAGTTCCGGGCATAGCAAGGCTTACAATGCAAGGGCACTGTCCTGTTATTTAGGCAAAGATATAACCATCAGGACCGACACCTGGACCTGTCCTTGCACCTGGGAAACAGACTCGCTATATAATAAATAAGAAAGACAGTCGCAAGCAACCAGAACACCCGTCAAAAATCACCAACTGGTTGAGTAGGGAGACGACAGACCCCAACCGCCCCTCTCCCCTCTACCTCTACCTCTACCCACAATCTTAACTCCACCTTTTTCACTTAAACCTTTTTCCTCAATCTTCGAATCATATTCCAACCGTGAAATTTAAGACTGAATTTGCGTAAGTGGGCGTATCAATAGGGAGTGGATATCACCTAAATTCATATTTTCCACGGACCACCAGTAATCAGTTCGATCCAGTCAAGCATTATTATGTAACAGAAATGTATGAGTTTTTTAAGTTTTTTTTTTTGGTATATATATATATATATATATATTATATATATACATACATATACATATACATATATATATATACATATATATATATATATATGTATATACCATACAAATATATATATATATATATATATATATATATATATATATATATATATATATAGATGCAGAAGCCAGGTACTATGTCGTACCTCTAAGTAAATGGGGATTATCAATCCACAATGAAGTAAATTCCTCTTGTAGTTTAAAATATATAGTAACTTGTATAGGATTAGAGCTTTCGACCATCAACTGTGGTCTTGTTCACTAAAAGTGTGATATGTCACCTCAAGGAACTAACAAGTAAGAGCACAAACATTTGAAAAAACAACAAGGTTAGGTAACAGCTAGTTCATATTATGAATGATCAGGCGGTTGAGCCCTCGTTCTTTCCAGAATTCGTCTTGATCTTCGTGGGGGAATGTTTCTATTGTCAACTGCTTGTTCTATGGTGGTTGGGTGGTTAGTTGGAGAAATGACCTGAGTGGAGTAAACAGGAGAGGAAGCAGCATCGTTATTGGCACATATATTCTAAAGTTTGAAATTTTCCCTTTCCCGCCTACATATCTCTTCACAAATAGCTGTATTTTCTGTAATGCCAGTATTCCTGCAAAGGTCTCGTTTAATGAAATTAACGCCCCTTCTACTACTCGTCTCAAAAAGTCCGGTCGTTACATGCAAAAACAACCTTGGTACCTTTAAAATTATTGCGTGGTTTTCCCTCCCATGTACTATATATTTTAAACTACAAGAGGAATTTACTTCATTGTGGATTGTATCCCCAATATATATATATATATATATATATATATATATGTATATATATATATATATATATATATATATATATATATATATATATATATATATATATATATATAAAGAAGTACCCGAGCATGGCCAATAGGCCTAGTGCTCGATTCTTAAAACAGGCCTCTGGTTATTCCTGACTAGATAAAAAGGTCCTGAAAGAGAGAGAGAGAGAGTGTGAGAGAGAGAGAGAGAGAGAGAGAGAGAGAGAGAGAGACACAACAGGAGGATACTCGAATTTAAAATAATGCTCGCCAAGCATATTCACACTCCGGATCGTATGGACAAGAATAGTCTCACTTATGCACTGAAAAAAAAGGTGGAAACCTACGAAAATACTTGTTTGATGCCACCCTGAACGCAATTCCACGTGCAAAAATTTGCACAATTGAGGAATTCGATGAAATTATTATCTAACAAGCTGGAAAATATATTTCCTTGATTCTTGAAATAGGCCTAACCATGTAGCCAACGCTAAACGCGCATATACTTGGGTTTTTTTTTTTACACTTTTGTCTTATTTATATTTCCATTTAATCAGATGCTAAACTTCTCAGTGCTTTATCAAAAGAAAATCATAATAACTTTCGATATAACGCATAAAAGTAGAAAGTTAATTTACAAATTATATTAGGCCAATGCTTATGCACTCGGTTCCTGCTGTCACTCTATGTTGAACACTTGATATCACACTTGAGAGCCGCAGATGATTCTATGGGAATTTTCTTTCCATTTAATAAACAATTATTGAACTAACATTGATCAATCACTGAGGAATATTTTCTGTGCTTATACAGTTAATCACTGATACGTATTATCATATAAATAGGATGACAATAATTGGAATAGAATATACTAACTGGCAACCCCACAAGAATTTCTAAAGAAGTACGATCAGTTCTGAGCTTTGTCGCTTCACTTCTGGAACTTACTGTACCAGTGCAAGCGACAATAGCAGCCGAGGAGTGGACAGCGCACGTGACCCTGAAAAAACTGGACGAGAATGGGGACAGGTACGACTTCGGTGGCCCCATGGCCAAATTGACCAACGCCATAACGCAGTCTTTGAACGTCACGTAAGTCAGTGGCTTTTCTTCGTCTCATTTTTATTCTGTGCTTTAGATTCCCTCTTTTAATCCATGGGTGAACTGTCGTTGCAAAGAATGTTTCATTCTCATTTTCAATTGTATATTTATGTTTATATACTTTTGCACTAATGAGTATGTAATTGATTTTATTTGATTTGATTTTGATTTATATAGATTTTTGCCATTATGCCAAGCACTGGGACAACTAAGGCCATTCAGCGCTGAAACGGAAATTGACAGTAGAAGGTTTGAAAGGTGTTAAGGAGAAAAACCTCGCAGTTGCACTATGAAACAACTATTAGGAGAGGGTGGACAGTAAGATGGAAGAAAGAGAATATGAAAGGAGGTACAGTAAAAGAAATGAAAGTGGTTGCAGCTAGGGGCCAAAGGGACGTTGCAAACAACCTTAAGTAATGCCTAGATTGCACCGAATGAGGTGCACTGACGGCACTACCCCTTACGGGAGAGTATTTTAGTTATGTGGAAGGTTGTATATGGAACTTGTATAGAAATCTGATGTCCTTGTTCCATATTAATGATTATTATATGTATTTTATCATTTTTTTTTCTACTTAGAAATTACTTTATGTTGATCAAGGAACGTAACTCCTAGATCATTCAGAAACAAATTAAATGTCCTGCCCATTTTGTATAATAGGAAAATTTCCGAATGTTTAATGACAAAAAATTTAAAACACTAGAGAGTATGGCTTCAACAAATTGAGAACGGTATACCTTAGAGAGGTCTGTAATTTTCCAGACATGGAGAGTTCCTCACTGGGCGAGTGGGTTGCGTACTCACCTACCAATCTTGTAGCCCAAGTTCGCTCCCAGTCGCTGCCAATGCGGAACCAGAGGAAATCATTTATGGTGATTAGAAATCCATTTCTCGATATAATGTGTTTCGGATCCCACAATAATCTGCAGGCCCCGTTGCTAAGTAACCAGTTGGTTCCTATCCACGTCAAAATATCTAATCCTTCGGGCCAGCCCTACGAGAGCTGTTACTCAGCTCAGTGGTCTGGTTAAACTAAGATTTGCTTTTATTTCCAGATATAGGATACGACAGCCGCCTGACGGTCAGTGGGGCTCTCTGAATCCTAATGGCACTTGGACCGGCCTTGTAGGCCAAGTTTACAGACATGTAAGTGTGCAGAAGGTAAATTAGAACCACACAGATAATATTCATGGTCATTCAACATGTCAGTTTAACAGAGTATTTGTTTTACATTGTAATATATCCGAATATTCTAAAGTTTATAAACTAAGAATGCTGATGCCAGTGATATGGATGGAGTGGAAAGATGGCTGTCCCGAGGACACACGGGGATTTTATAGGGAAATCCTTTGACTACATGTTAAGAATCGAGATAATCACTTTGCGAAATCTGACCAATAGCTTTTATAATTATAGTGTAAATCTCATATAAACATATATTATATATATATAATATATATTAATATATATAATTGATAATATATATATATATATATCATTTACTTATACACACACACACGCACACACACACACACACACACACATATATATATATATATATATATATATATATATATACTATATATATGTGTGTATATATATACACATTCACACACATATACAATGTATGCGCCCAGAATTATTCACGTACATAGTTCATGATAACACGAATATGTGTGATCTTAATCCGTCTTTACGTAATCAAATCATATTAAAGTAATTACCATACATTTATGAGCATGAGGGAGAAATCGTTCATTGTAAGAGCTGACTTGAGGATACATGATGATTATTCGAGTCGAAAAAATTCAATTATATATATAGATATATATAGGCTACATATTATGTATATATGTATACACAAACATACATACATACATATATATATGTATATATATATATATGTGTGTGTGTGTGTGTGTGTGGTGTGTGTGTGTGTGTGTGTGAGTGTGTAAACGGGACTAAACACTAGGGAGTTAGTTTTGACAAAATGGCTAGTGGTTCACAAAGAAAGCCGACATCCACCAGAGGTAGCGAGTCTTACTTTTACGGATTATTAGCAAACACTTGCAGAATGTATACTTTAACGTTATTATGAATTGCCTGTCTTCAATTGTAAGTATGTATTTGTTTGTTAAGGAGTCATTAGTCATTTGTTGCTTATTCCCCGTTAAAGCAAGTCATTGGTCTTATTGCAAATCAATGCCCCATCTTGAGTAATGGTAGTAATAAGTTTATTCGTTTCTGTCTGATATATTTGGCGCATTTATATCTTGATTTCGTTTATAAAGACTGTTTATAAAGATGGGGATTAAATTCTAAAAGTAAAAATAAAAATAAGATTGGAATTGTTACATTTTGAGGCTGAGAAAATAAAAAAGGTTAGAAAATCTTCATCATTATCATTCTTGAAGTTCCCTTTACTTCTGCAAATATCGCAGGTTTTCACTACCAATAATAATTGTGCATGTTCCTTTCTAAGGCACAATATAATTATGTTGATTTTTAATCTAAAACAACAAATTGTTCACTTTTCTTGCGTTTGAATTTCAAGTCAATGGTCACTCTGAGCTTGTTCCGTATGAATAGGTTTCATCTTCTGAATAATAATAATAATATAATAATAATAATAATAATAATAATAATAATAATAATAATAATAATAATAATAATAATAATAATAATAATAATAATAATAATAGTGGAGAAACAAATCCACAGTTATGTAAATGTACATATATTTAGATTAATAAACAGCAAGGATAGCTTTCGGTTCCCCTTATCAATCAGATTGATAAGGGGAACCGAACAGATTCTCGAAAGCTATCCTTGCTGTTTTTAAATTTAAATATATGTACATTTACAAAACTGTGGATTTTGTTTCTCCATTTGAAGACTCGTGCTACCATGAGGATTTTTTTAATAATAATAATAATAATAATAATAATAATAATAATAATAATAATAATAATAATAATAATAAAAGAGATGGCAGAAAAAAGGCTAAGAAGCAAGAAAACAAGGGAGGAACTCAACGAGAAATACAAAGTACAAGAGAGGGGACTAACAACACAATAGAAGATGTAAAACAGAGGCTTAAGGCCAAAGCACACAAGATCCAACGGTACATGAACAGGAATAAGGGATACCAACAGAACAAACTATTCGGACCAACCAGAAAAGACTATACAGCCAACTAGAGGGGAAGACAACCACCCAGAAATTCCTGAAGCCGAACCAAGTAAGAGACTCTGGGAAAACATATGGAGCAATCCGGTATCACACAACAAACATGCAACATGGCTCCAGGAAGTCAAGGAAGAAGAAACAGGGAGAATAAAACAAAGATTCACAGAGATCACGACAGACACAGTCAGACACCAACTAAAGAAAATGCCAAACTGGAAAGCCCCAGGTCCCGATGAAGTCCATGGATACTGGCTCAAAAACTTCAAGGCCCTACACCCACGAATAGCAGAACAACTCCAGCATTGTATCTCAAATCACCAAGCACCCAAATGGATGACCACAGGAAGAACATCCTTAGTACAAAAAGACAAGAGTAAGGGAAATATAGCCAGTAACTACAGGCCTATCACCTGCCTACCAATAATGTGGAAGTTACTAACAGGTATCATCAGTGAAAGGCTATACAACTACCTAGAGGAGACAAACACCATCCCCCACCAACAGAAAGGCTGCAGAAGGAAGTGTAGGGGCACAAAAGACCAGCTCCTGATAGACAAAATGGTAATGAAGAACAGTAGGAGAAGGAAAACCAACCTAAGCATGGCATGGATAGACTATAAGAAAGCCTTCGGCATGATACCACACACATGGCTAATAGAATGCCTGAAAATATATGGGGCAGAGGAAAACACCATCAGCTTCCTCAAAAATACAATGCGCAACTGGAATACAATACTTACAAGCTCTGGAATAAGACTAGCAGAGGTTAATATCAGGAGAGGGATCTTCCAGGGCGACTCACTGTCCCCACTACTCTTCGTAGTAGCCAGGATTCCCATGACAAAAGTACTACAGAAGATGGATGCCGGGTACCAACTCAAGAAAAGAGGCAACAGAATCAACCATCTGATGTTCATGGACGACATCAAGCTGTATGGTAAGAGCATCAAGGAAATAGATACCCTAATACAGACTGTAAGGATTGTATCTGGGGACATCAGGATGGAGTTTGGAATAGAAAAATGCGCCTTAGTCAACATACAAAAAGGCAAAGTAACGAGAACTGAAGGGATAAAGCTACCAGATGGGAGCAACATCAAACACATAGATGAGACAGGATACAAATACCTGGGAATAATGGAAGGAGGGGATATAAAACACCAAGAGATGAAGGACACGATCAGGAAAGAATATATGCAGAGACTCAAGGCGATACTCAAGTCAAAACTCAACGCCGGAAATATGATAAAAGCCATAAACACATGGGCAGTGCCAGTAATCAGATACAGCGCAGGAATAGTGGAATGGACGAAGGCAGAACTCCGCAGCATAGATCAGAAAACCAGGAAACATATGACAATACACAAAGCACTACACCCAAGAGCAAATACGGACAGACTATACATAACACGAAAGGAAGGAGGGAGAGGACTACTAAGTATAGAGGACTGCGTCAACATCGAAAACAGAGCACTGGGACAATATCTGAAAACCAGTGAAGATGAGTGGCTCAAGAGTGCATGGGAAGAAGGACTAATAAAAGTAGACGAAGACCCAGAAATATACAGAGACAGGAGAAAGACAGACAGAACAGAGGACTGGCACAACAAACCAATGCACGGACAATACATGAGACAGACTAAAGAACTAGCCAGCGATGACAATTGGCAATGGCTACAGAAGGGAGAGCTAAAGAAGGAAACTGAAGGAATGATAACAGCGGCACAAGATCAGGCCCTAAGAACCAGATATGTCCAAAGAACGATAGACGGAAATAACATCTCTCCCATATGTAGGAAGTGCAATACGAAAAATGAAACCATAAACCACATAGCAAGCGAATGCCCGGCACTTGCACAGAACCAGTACAAAAAGAGGCATGATTCAGTGGCAAAAGCCCTCCACTGGAGCCTGTGCAAGAAACATCAGCTACCTTGCAGTAATAAGTGGTACGAGCACCAACCTGAAGGAGTGATAGAAAACGATCAGGCAAAGATCCTCTGGGACTATGGTATCAGAACGGATAGGGTGATACGTGCAAACAGACCAGACGTGACGTTGATTGACAAAGTCAAGAAGAAAGTATCACTCATTGATGTCGCAATACCATGGGACACCAGAGTTGAAGATAAAGAGAGGGAAAAAATGGATAAGTATCAAGATCTGAAAATAGAAATAAGAAGGATATGGGATATGCCAGTGGAAATCGTACCCATAATCATAGGAGCACTAGGCACGATCCCAAGATCCCTGAAAAGGAATCTAGAAAAACTAGAGGCTGAAGTAGCTCCAGGACTAATGCAGAAGAGTGTGATCCTAGAAACGGCACACATAGTAAGAAAGTGATGGACTCCTAAGGAGGCAGGATGCAACCCGGAACCCCACACTATAAATACCACCCAGTCGAATTGGAGGACTGTGATAGAGCAAAAAAAAAAATAAATAATAATAATTAATAATAATAATAATAATAATAATAATAATAATAATAATAATATAATAATAATAATAATAATAATGGGTAGAAATTCCAGTTACGAGGGCACAAGTAATGTTCTTAAAGGTCCACAATAATACACAAATAGTAGCGGTAGCAAAATTTTATAAAACTATGTAAAAAGCATTCGAGCCCTACCCTGAGTTCATCTTCAGTCAAATGAACAATTTAACATAAAATGTATCACGGTAAACAAGCCATTCTTGACATCTTTGTCTTGTTTACCTTGATACTTTTTATGATAAATTATCCATTCGACGGAAGATGAACCCAGGATAGGGTTCGAAAGCTTTTACATAGTTTTATAAAAAAAAAAAAAAAAAAAAAACTACCGCTACCATTAGTATGTTATTGTGGACTTTAAAGAACATTACTTGTGCCCTCGTAACTGAGATTTTCACCCATTATTATTACTATTATTATTATTATTATTATTATTATGGAAAAACTCTATCACGAGAGTATATATAATGTTCTAAAGGGTCCACAATAATACAAAGTGTAAAACGTCCGTGTATAAATATACACGGACTTTTTACACTTTGTATTATTGTCGACCCTTTAGAACATTATTATTATTATTATTATTATTATTATTATTATTATTATTATTATTATTATTATTATTATATACTTAGGAAGCAGACCCTCTCTCAAGCATACTTTATTAAAAGTAATGGCTACTTCAGCAGCGTTACGCTTGTAGAGATTCTTCTCTGTTTTCCGAATAGCGGCTTTTTCCGTGCTACTTAAAACAGGCTAGTAGAGCGCCTATAGAGGTCATGATCACATACAGGGTCAAAATCGGTGTATATACTTGAATTTTACAGATAAGCTATGATATCGTAGTCGTCAAAGTCGTTAATATATCAAGCGCCTCAGTGGCGTGATCGGTATGGTCTTGGCCTGCCACCTCGGTGGCCGCGAGTTCGATTCTCGGGTATTCCACTGAGGTGTGAAAGATGTGTATTTCTGGAGATAGAAGTTTACTCTCGACGTGGTTCGGAAGTCACGTAAAGCCGTTGGTCCCGTTGCTGAATAACCACTGGTTCCATGCAACATAAAAACACCATACAAAACAAACATTAGTATATTACTGTCGACCTTTAAAAACAATATTAATAGAGAACAATAATAATAATAATGATAATAATCACCGCCCTCCAAGGAAGCAGACTTCGCCGTGGGGCCTCACGACGTCACCGAAGTCAGGAGCAAGGCCATCGACTTCACCGTCAATTTCATCTTCGACGCCCGCAAGTTCATCGTGGCCCAGAACCGGGCAGAGGTGGACCCCTGGGGCTTCGCGTTCCCCCTGACGTCCACAGTTTGGCTGTGCACTTTCCTGTCCACGTGGCTGGTCGCTGTGCTGACGACAGCTTTTGGGAAGAGACACGAGAAACAGCCTCTGGGAAAGTACGCGTATGCTGTCTTCTTCCACACCTACAGGCTCCTTCTTCAGCAAGGTTTGTTTTTGTATGTAAAGTACTGTGCTCGCATACCATAACTATACTAATGTACTGTCGACAAGAAAAGTGAAGATACAGTTCTCATTAGCTTTCATTCATCGAATTTTCCATTTGTTTTTACTGAAAAGACACAATCTCGCTAAATTTACTCTAGAATATGAAAATACATTGTAAATTATATCATATAAGTTGAAACTGCTGAACAAAACCGTTCAGATACTTAAAAACACGATATATGTCCGAAGTAATTGGAATTTCTCAGATGGCTTCGTTCATAGAGATTTGGTAAACAGAATGTGAATTTCTGATAGTAGTACTATGTATCACGACGACAATATTTACTCGTTTTCCTTCATGAACGGGAACATTATTGCATCATCGTAAGTGGTGAATGTAATTATTCGAGTTTCTACAAATTTACGTTTGTATTCTAAAGCGTTTAAAGTTAGCTGACCTCAATGGCAGCCAATGTTGCGACGGCTAAGGTAAGTTAAGCAAATCTAGTTGCATCTGCAAGAGCGTTTTCAATGATGTGAGGAGGAGCCCTAGAACTTCGAGCTGGAAAGCGCAAGTCACTGGATACTGGCTTACGTAACGGATTTCACACTTTGATTACTTTGACGTTGACATGGATCGAATACTAGTGGCTGTTTACGAAGTTATTGTCTTTAAAAATAAATCTTTATCAAGGTTACAGTAGCATGTCAGCTCTAAGATTTTCTGGCTATGCTCCCATTACAAAGCAATTCGTAGTCAGCCTACAAGACTGTATTACTTTGCCGCGATACTGAAAGATCTCCCAACACATCAGCATTTTTTGCACGATTTAAAACTTTAATTATCTGTGCAATACATATTGAGTTATTTGTGGTAGTAAATACTTTGACTTAATACAGCTTTTTTTTCGTGAATGATTCGTGGATGAAAACAAATTCTCAAAATTACAGACTATCAAGAGAGCCTGTATTTGAAATTTTCCACGTCTTTTCACAGTCTTGGAATGTTACGGCAACTGTCGAATGAAATAAAGATTAGAGTATGAATTTCTTAGAGAATTAACTTGAATACTATGGTCCTTCAAATTTATCTAGCATAGTGCAGCACGATCTTGGCAGCCATATCACCCTGTTGCCCAGGTATCTGTGTACCGACTCATCGCTCTTTCTTCTGCTTTTCCCCATCACAAGTCCGTCACCAATACTATAATATTCTCTCTCTCTCTCTCTCTCTCTCTCTCTCTCTCTCTCCACTTCTAAAACATACTTTGAAAATATATATCACCACTCAATCTCCCAAAGAAAATATAATGAAATTAAGTAGTTATAAATAGGCCTATGCTTTCGTAAGCAGATTTAGCTCTCTCTCTCTCTCTCTCTCTCTCTCTCTCTCTCTCTCTCTCTCTCTCTCTCTCTCTCCACTTTTAAAACACATTTGAAAAATATTATCACTCAAATCTCTAAAACTAAATATAATGAATTAAGTATCTACAGATGGGCCTTTGCTTCCGAGCTCTCTCTCTCTCTCTCTCTCTCTCTCTCTCTCTCTCTCTCTCCACTTTTGAAACACATTTGAAAAAATATCACTCAATCTCTCAAAGTAAATATAATGAATTAAGTATCTCTATTGATAGGCCTATGCTCTCTCTCTCTCTCTCTCTCTCTCTCTCTCTCTCTCTCTCTCTCTCGTCATAATATTTCATTCTTTACTGTATTGTTCCTCACGATTTCCAGAAGTACTGCCGAAATTTAAAAAGAAAAATTCTCTCATTTTTTAAGATCTGTCTTCAATTACGCATGAATTTTACTTCGGTTTAGTATCAAACATTACATATAATTAAGGTTTCACAATAGGTTTTAAAAAAGGATAATCGATATTCTGCTCTTAACAGACGTTACCAAACCAACATTAACAAATTATATAGAGCCTGTTACCACATTCAAGTATAAATTATTATAGGACTTCTACAGAATCTTTATGGTGTAAAGTTAATGGAAATCTAAAAAGCAACAAAGGCAATGATTTTGAAGCTCGCCCCCTTTCTAGAGTGGCCAGGTGTGGCATTATTGAGCAATACGTGTCCGAAGATTTAAGATAACTGTATCTTCACTATTCTTGCCGACTGTACAGTGGTATCAAATCACATGCGACATGATTCTTTTTGTATCGTCCAGATTCTCAGACTCAACGTGACTTTTTTTTTTTTTTTTAATGTCATACATGTCGACAAGTTTGCGAATTCACAGCTAGCCCTATTTTCCTTATGGTTTATGAATATGATCCCTTTTGTATTGGTATGATTCGTAATCTATGTGATTTGAACTGATTTTTTTTCTTTTAACGCTGCTGCTTAGTTCAAAGTGCGGTGTGATAAGGTTAGCGGTGCCATTAATCAAAGCACATTTAACATGCTCCTCGGACTGGTCAACATAACCACGTCTGCAGCATCATGACAGTAGACCTAATAAGCTTAACAGTCATAACAACATTTTCAAAGTAGGAATTTGAATTAAAACCAGTTTTCTTTGAATGTTAAAGTTTTCGGAGGTGTTTAAGCTGCCTGTATGTTGCAAAATATTTCATAGGCCTAAAGAAACCATCTCAGCCTTCTGAGATGTAATCTGTTACTAGTGAATTTATTTGTAAAGATTACCTGTTCCTTGAGGAATACAATACTTATATGACTTACAACCAGTTTTCTTAGAATGTTGAAGTGTTAGACTGTGTTTAAGCTGCCTGTATGTTGCAAAAGGATTTATAGGTCTAAAAAAAATATTCGAAGCCTTCTGAAGTGTAATCTGCTACTAATGTTTTTATTGGTAGAGATTACCTGTTCTTTGAGGAATAAAAGAGGATGATGATTTTGATTATATGGAGAAGATGGCTATTAATCGAAATATCATTAGTATTAATATTAAGGCGTATGGATCACTTTTTTCAATTGGTTTAAAATATTATTTTCTTAAAAGTCCTTCTGCTCGCTTTTGGTGTATAATTTATTCTTTCATAAGGTAACTTGAAGTGCAGTAATGTGTAGATAACCTCATTTGCTTTCTGGCCAGAAATTGTTAATAGAGAGATGTGACTGTTAAGTGTAAAGAAATCAAACACCTAGGCCTAGAAAAAATATCTTGGCTTTGACAAAAGAATAATTGCATAGGCGAATATTTGCTTGTATGCCATCTTTTCTGAAATGTTTAAGAAATATAACAAATAATTATGTATGAAAATTCAAATATTTCTCTAACATATAAAGTAAATGTTTTCAAGATAATTCCATTGTCGCTACTCAGTGTAGTTCTACTTATGTTACACCAGGTGGTTGCTGTTGCACCCAGAGTCAAAGTATATAGGGTCTGCTCAACTCGGCAGTGGGGGCGGAGCTAATACTGTGACGTCACAAAAGTAACACTTTCCTTGCTTCTCCATTGAATTACTTAAAGAACCCGTAGTTTTTATACATTTAATCCATATCACATGGTGTTTTTCATAAAATCTTGATGATAAGATCTGTAGAGAGGTCACATATTTGATTTTTTAAATGCCCATTCTCTCATTTAGTCACCAAGCTTTGTTTTATTCCACAAAATATACCAGTTTGAACACACATAGCTACTCCAGCTTTCTTCATATGTTTATTCTTTACTTATTTATTTACTTACCTATATACTGGTTTGCTGTATTCTCTCTAAGTCCATTTTTTATAACATGAACTCTCTCTCTCTCTCTCTCTCTCTCTCTCTCTCTCTCTCTCTCTCTCTCTCTCTCTCTCTCTCTCAGGTGGTAATATTATCGATTTTAAATCATTCTTAAGAAATGTATTTAGTTCTGTCACTGTGTTCATACTTCACTTTGAAAAGCAACTTTTTTTATGCTAAAGGTTAGAATGATAGATTAATTATATTTTCCAAATCTTATTATGAATACTTATTGTTATGCAATAAATACAAAGAAAATGTGGATACAGGCAGTGTAAAAAATGTCCAGTTACATTTGCACGACTTGACCAGAAAAAAGAAAATATCAAAAGTATAAGAATTACATCATATACGATATAAGGTGTCAAAGGACTAAATGATAAGGTAAATGATACAGGGAACACATTTCCACCAAATTTCTCATTAGCACTTCATATCACATAAATATACTTCCGAACACGTAAGTTTACATATAACACAAACTGTATACATAAAGGTATTAATTATGCATGCCTCAAACGATTATAATATTTTCGAAAAAAATACAAAAACGTATTCGTCAGTTTGGCTGGATGTATCTGATGACGTTTCACAAGGGGCGGGGCTAGATTTCAGATCTCCCACGAATGCTTTACTTTTTATAATTTTTGCAGGCGAAGTTAATTTTTTCTGTGCGTGATTATGGGTTTGAAAATAATTGTAATTGTAATGTGTCACATACCTATTGAAAGGGTATTCTTTGTACTTTTACATGGTATATGGCAAAATGTAATAAGATGAAAAATTATGTAAGAAAAATGTTGTAAATATTTACATAAAATTTTAAAATTTTGGTCCGTCTTTGACCTAGAATTGCTCGAAAATTTCTGAGAACACCTATCAATATAATTTATGCATTATATAGTAAATTTTATCAGCTTTCTAATCCACTTTTCAGTTTCTTTCTATCATCATCCCTTAGTCAGGTACGCTACGAAACGTGAATGTATGTAGGTTGATGGTTGAAGTAATTGCACACTTTTGTGTGCATAGATAATATATTCTGTGCGCGTTTGTGGGTTTGAAAGTAATCGTAATTGTAATGTGCTATATATCATTTGAAAGAGCATTCTTTGTACTTTAACGTAGTATACGGCAACATGCAATAAGAGGAACATTTATATAAAAAACGTCATCGCTAAAATAGTTATGTGAAAATGTTATCGTAAATATAGTTTCATAAAGATATGGTCCTTTTGTAACTGATGACGTTTCACAAGGGGCGGGGATAGGTTTTAGTACCGCCTCGTGAGCAGACCCTGTATACTTTGACTCTGGTTGCACCGACACTAATGATACGTCACACACGCTCGTGACGCTCCCCTCACACGTTGATAACGGTGGCGCATTCTACTTTTGTATCTGCATATTTACATTTTTTTCAGCACCGAGGTGTAAAAGCAATCAAATAGGACTACTTAAAATTTTATGCTTGCTTTGGAAGCATTATTATTGTTATGACCATTTTTTTCATTTTTTAATTAACATTTAAACTGATGTTTGATGACGGTTTGGTCAAAGGCTTCAGCGATGTGTGAACGAAAATTATGAAAATGTTTCGTAGAGTTTTTCCTAAAATTTGCTACATGTGACATTTTCTTACAGTTTTGAAATAAATGAGAGATTTCACTTGTACGAAACATAAGGTGGCCTTATTGTATGCAATAATCGTGTTTTCACACTGAAATACTAGATAAATATGGAGCATGCTAGGTTGCCAGTTAGTGAATTTTGAACGAAATCCTATGGAGTCATGTCGCATGAGATTTGAGCATCACTGTACCTAGTAGGCCTACTGTAATCGAATATCTAATGCAGTTACGAATATTGCCTTTATATTTTTAATGCTGTGCATATTCTGAACTGAGATGAAAATAATGTATATGTTTTCAGAATTAGTGAATTCGTTAAGAGCGTAAAGTACAATTATTTCTAGAGTGAAACAATGCAGTGTGCTGCGAGATCTTTCGACTCGAGGTCCTTTACTTAGTAGACTGCTAAGTAAAGGACCTCGAGTCGAAAGATCTCGCAGCACACTCCATCGCTTCATATATATATATATATATATATTATATAATATATATATATATATATATTATATTATATATATTTTTTTTTTTTTTTTTTTTTTTTTTTTTTTACGAAGTTTTACACCAATACTATTCCTTTATAAAATGGTTAACCTTCCTGACCAGTCTTTACAGTTAGGTCTAACTTCACTGTAAAATTTCTAACCATTAGATTTATATTTTTCAGCGTTTCTGCAATTATGGATACATCTACACATTCCCTAGACCTAGAGCATGTTCTAAATTCCATACTTCGCTATAGTTAGTAAAAAACCACTTATAGTCGGCTCTAAAATAAGACAAATCTTTATTTGAAAGTAATTTACATTTTTCCTAATATACAAACCTGAGGTCTTTAAATGTGGGGTTAACTTTCCCACATATAGAAACCTCAGGTTTGTATGTTTGGAACAAAGCGTGATCTGACCTTCAGCTTACTCGGGGCGCTTGCTAAAATCTACAATCAAATAGAGCGTCGTTCCACCAACGGAAATTCAAATAAATACGCTATATTTTATTAGAAATAATTTTTCTGTACTGATTAACACACGCATTACTTATTTTTCTTATATTTCAATTCCAATAAGTAAATCATAGATACTCTATCCTAGAATTAATGTATCTTTAACTCATCGCGAAACACCTTTTTCGGACCTTTTTAGGCTTTTCCATAGGGCTTTCCTAACCCCTCCAACAAGAACAAAAATAACAAAGTAGTTTGTAGGCTTACTCCCCGAGCAAGCGAAAATACAAATTACTTAAAAATCTACGTCTTTTCTTAGGCCTGGAGATGAACATAGTCAGTCTCCCAGAGAGACTTGTAGTCGCCGGCTGGCTGATAGCCACCATGGTCATCTGCTGGAGTTACAGCTCAAACCTCACGTCGCTTCTGGCCATCAAATACGCTCCTAAACCCATACAGACGATCAGGGATTTGATAGATCATAAATCCATGATCGTTATTTTCCCTCGTCGAACAGCTTTGAGTGATTATTTGTTCGTAAGTAAATATATATATATATATATATATATATATATATATATATATATATATATATATATATATATATATATATATATATTCATGAATTAAGCTACAAATGTCCTTTAATATCCAATTCGCTCTACCTCTGAATTAATATATTTTCATATAAGTTAACCGAAGGGGAATTTTTCAGTTGGTAATAATTTCGTCCTTTCGTGGGGTCGAACCAGCGCCCAGTGGACTGTGGAGAAATCAGGACATAAATGACGTTATCGGCTTGTTAGCCGAGTCGTATCATCACTGAAGTCCTGATTTCTCCACAGTCCGCTTGACGGTGGTTCGAACCCACGAGAGGACAAAATTATTAACAACTAAAAAATTCCCCTTCGATTAATATATATGAAAATATATTAATTCCGAGGTAGAGCGAATTGGATATTAAAAGACATTTGTAGCTTAATGCATGTATATGAATCACGGTGATCTGATAAAAATTCATATTATATATATTTGTATAATTATACATATAAAATTCATATATAATACGCGTATATAAGCAAATATACAGGAACACATATATGCATATATATGCCTGTGTGCATGCCTGCCTGCGTGTGTGAGTATGTATGCGCGCTCGTGTCATACGTGCATATCTCTAAGTATACAGAGTGTATTTCAGTGGGAATTATTAAAGAAAGTGTAGCATTTCAGAGCGTGGAGAGTGGACCCCTGAAGGAAGTGGCCGACCTCTCTAAAATCGGCCGATACATGGACATACCATACTGGGAGTTCGCCCAGGCCCTGGAGACCCTCGTCATCAGAGGCACCCACATTTTGGCAACGGACACCATCGATGCCGGTTCCATGATTGCGGCTTATTTCTCAAAGACAGGTGAATCTTGAGCTGATTACTTCTCGATAACATGTATCTAATTCATAAGAATATATGGTAGTCGATTTATTCTTGAATCACTTAATTACTTCTCGATAACAGATGGTTCATTCGTAAGAATAAATGATAATCGATTTATTCTTGAATCATTGAATTACTTCTCGATAACAGGTAACTATTCGTAAGAATACATGATATTTGATTATTCTTGAATCACTTAATTACCTCTCGATAACATGTATTTAATTCGAAAGAAGATATGGAAGTTGATTATTCTTGAATCATTCAATTACTTCTCGATAACATGTATTTAATTCGTAAGAAGATATGGTAGTCGATTTATTCTTGAATCATTAAATTACTTCTCGATATCAGATACTTCTTACAGCGTTTATAACGACCTAATTTTATTCGAATTAGTAAAAATATATCACACATATAAGGTACAGATTTCAAGACTAACGTAATGGTTTTGATTAATGGGCAGAGTTCGCCTCTATTAAAAAAAGATAAATGGCATCAAGCCCACTTCCAATGAACACAACTTCCCTAAGCCAAGGAGAACAGGTCAGTCTCCTTAACTTCTTTCGAAGTATTTAAAGAATGTTTGCAAAGCAACCTTGCACTAAATCATCTCACTCTCCCCGACACAGGGAGATGCCAGTTCTACATCGCCCGGGAAGCATTCGTCCACTTTTCCTTGGGCATGGTATGCCAGAAAGGAAGCCCTCTGGTGGCGGCTATCAACAAAAGGTATTCTAACAACACCGGTTCACAGGTAGCATAAGTAAGCAGAATGAAGGTACCTTCATTCCGAGCATCAGGTCTTGATCGTTACGCCGATAGACTAATAGAGAGCTTGGTGTGAAGAAATGTTATTGAATGGCTTTTGGATATGGGACAAGGTTAAGTTAAATACGATGGACAGCTAAGTGAAAAGAGACCAAAAGGAAGGGATGAAGATGAAAAAAGAGAAGAAAGTAGTGCAGCTGGGGCCTTTTAATAGTGTCTACAGTGCGCTGCCCAAGTCATATGGTAGGCAGTACAATCTACGCGGACTGGGGAGATAGAGCTGCATATGGATTGTGGAAATATCAGTGATAAATAACTGATTAAAGACCTAAACGAATAACGCCGATAACGACAGTGATAATGACAATAGTAGTATTATAAGAAGTATTTATAATCCCGATTGCCTAACGATATTTAATATTTTTATAATAACCATCGACTCCTAAGCCTATATCTAATTTAACCCCTGATCTACTAAGGAAAAAATCAGTGATCTTAATTGCACAACTACACACATACTACATACTTATATATATATATATATATATATATATATATATATATATATATATATATATATATATATATATATGTGAGTGTGTGTGTGTGTGTGTGTTTTATATATATATATATATATATATATATATATATATATACTATATATATATATATGTATATATATATATATATATATATATATATATATATTATATATATATATATATATATATATATATATATATATATATATATATATATATATATATAAAGTCATATCACATTACCGTGATTCATATACATATATCGAGCTACAACTGTCCTTTAATATCTTATTCGCTCTACCTCAGAGTCAATATATTTTCATATATGTTTAACCGGCGGGAGGCGGCATAAACTTATATCCTCTTGCGGTGGCGGGGTGGGCTAAGGCTTCACTGCCAGTCCTGGAATTGAAGATGTCGATGGTTCGTGCCCGTCGGCCGGCATTCTATTATCGCCTAAAAAAATTCCCCTTCGGTTAAACATATATGAAAATATATTAATTCCGAGGTAGAGCGAATTAGATATTGAAGGACATTTGTAGCTCGATATATATATATATATATATATATATATATACATATATATATATATATATATATATATATATATATAGATGTGTCTGTGTTATATATGCCTGTCTCGATGAGTTTAGAATGTAGACCAGTATCAGCTGGTGCGTACGACTTACTTTGACAAGAAGACATTGAGCAATCAACTTCATGAACGGAAGATATAACCGACGACAACCCGTTAGAATTCCGTTATCGTATATCACGTGACATTGCATGACCGCCCCGTTGCTAATATCCTCCATCTTTATCCTCACCTCTCTCTGCTCTCTCTCTCTCTCTACATAACAGGATCAGCGCAATCTTCGAAGCGGGCCTTTACCAATACTGGCTCAATAAAAACGTCGCGAATTCCACCGCCTGCCAATACATGCCTTCGACAATTGCAGTTCTGGAGCCGCTGTCTATATCGAATATGTGGGTAAATATTTTCTATCTATTCATCTGTTCAGCAGACATATGGGTAAATATAGCACGTCTATCAGTCTGTTGATCTATTAACATGCTTACAGGCTTATAATGTTGCTTACTGAATATGGTCCTTAACATATAGCTGATAAAGGGCTTTCATCCACTGACTAAAAGATAATACACACACACATACACTATATATATATATATATATATATAATATATATATATATATATATATATATAGTATATGCGTGTGTATGTATATACGTCTACCTTCTTCTGTTTTTTACCATACATTTATATACTAAATTTATATATCATTATATTATATTATTATATATATATATATATATATAATTATAAATATATGTATATTAATATATATATATATTGTAACGATAGAGTCGTTATTTTTCTTAAACGACCATTACGATGGTTGTTTTGTTTCCCTTGACCGCCAGTGGTTATTCTCCTGGTGACGAGGTAACTTTTGTCGTGGTGTGAGTGACGCCTGCAGACAGGTTTTGGATGGCGACCTGAGAGGTCCTGGGAAACCTCGGCTGAGAAGGCAACAGTAGCATGTCGTGTCGTCTCCACGGAGATTGTTATGCTATCCGGAGTTATGCAGTTTGGTGTTTTGTTTCTGTGTTGCATGACTTTGTTTGCTGCTGGTTTATTAATGTTCGTTTACTATTGTTTATATTTATTATTGTATGATTCTGAATGCTGCCTATTTGTGATATTATTTATGCTGTTTGCGTGATTGCCTGTTATTCAGTTTTGGTGTCGAGCAAGTGTATGGCTCTGTTAATAATCCTATTGTAATGTGTCGAGCAAGTGTATGGCTCTGTTAATGATGTTATTGTAATTTTCAACATTATTTCTTGTGTAGAGCGAGTTTATGCTCTGGTTTTGTGCTATGTTCACTGCTGGTGTATAATTTTGGTTTATTTATATATTATTTTGATAATTGATAATTACTGTATTTTCGCCACCCAAAACCTAGTCTAGGTTGTACATTTGTAAATTAACTTGTAAATAAATTATTATTAAGGTTATTTTTCTATTTTGTTCAGTCCTCCTCCTTGATTTGCCCTGCCTTTCGTCACTCATTCCAGCCTAATTTCTTGTTTTTATCTTGAACCTGTTGGTCTCTAATTACGAGATCGTTACAATATATATATATATATATATATATATGTGTGTGTGTGTGTGTGTGTGTGCGTGTGTGTGTATGTAAGTATGTAAACATACATACATATCATATATATATATATATATATATATATATATATATATATATATATATATATAAAGAAGTAACAAAAGAAGAGAGTAGATTTCTCAGAGTAAGCAGAACATTCCCTCACGTATCCCACCTCTCATTCTCTTGCTTTCTTTTTCCAGGGTTTGTTCGTCCTCTTAGTAGCAGGACTGGCGCTGGCAACAGTCACATTTTGTTCGGAGATTTATCTGGGAAATGTTTCCTGAACACCTGAGAGTTGCTGAATAATTACAATAAGAACACGGAAAATTATGGTCAAATATGTTTCTGAGTTTCTTCGGTTCCAATACACAGGGATGTGATCTGATACCCAGGTTGTCATGAGACGGGTTGTACTCGGTTCTGCAACTTTCTTTGAAGTAATTTGATTTTCTGTAGTATCTATAATGACTGATAAAACTGAGTTCTCTGATAGATATTTATATGTTCATCCTTTCATCACCATAATGATAAATTAATTCGTTCAGATGTTAAATAACTACAACTTCGACACTGCTTCATTTACGTGAAAACGTCTTCGAAAAGGCTACATATTTATCTATTTATATTTCTTTGATATGCAAGCAAACATTTTCTCTTACAACTCGTCCATACACTCAGTCCAGTATCTTGTTGTCTTTCTTTACTTATTTTTCTCCGTAAAAGTATGAACCGCTCTCCTGTTTTACCAAGAAATTTCCTGCATTTTTATGCCTTTGCCTAAATGGCCATGTTGAGCTAAAATTTATCCCTTGAAACATGCCTTTAATACAATTCTGTTTTTCTTCTCGGCCTTACTATACGTACGCTACTTAAGTCATTCTTTCTATCAGTCCTAAGTCCTCACTTATCATAAATATCTCTCATCGATGACTTCTGCAAAATACCTGATGCCTTCTTGCCTCGCCTTATATTTAATCATTTAATCTTTCGTCTTACACTCTCTTTTTTATTTATTATCCTAAGCACCATATAAGTTGGCAATCTTGCTCAGTATTCCAACAGCTCCCTATATTGGTGGATTTCAACGGCTACTGTAGTTCTCTAATCCTGACCAATGTCCTATTGCATGAAGATATTAGCCACGCTTTTCTCTAGTAATGGTCTATACTTTCATTTCATTCATTTGAAACGCCTGAACATGTACACATATCTGAATATACATTATTCAACATGCTAGCAGTATATCTGTACTATCAAGTACAGAAAAACATATAGAAATTACGAACTATATATATATATATATATATATATATATATATATATAGTGTATACATATATATATATGTATATGTATATATATATATATATATATATATATAGAAACATATAGAAATTACGAACTATATATATATATATATATATATTATATATGTTATATATATGTATATATATTATATATATATATATATATGATATAAAATATATATATATATATATATATATATATGTGTGTGTATATATATATATATATATATATATATATATATATATATATATATATATATATATGTCCAAATGAATCACGAAGATATGGAACGTGATTAATATATACATGTATATATATATATATATAAAGGCAAATGTCTCGAAGAGAAAGTAAAACTGATGAGAAATATTTCTCATCAGTTTTACTTTCTCTTCGAGACATTTGCCTTTATATATATATATATATATATATATATATATATATATATGTATATATATAGTGTATGTACGTACATTTAAATGGGTGTGAAGGCAGATATGTATCTTTAACTGTATAATTTGGACGATTATTTTTAACCTATCTGAATACGAATTAAAAAGTTATAGAACCTGAACGAATTTTAATTTAGCCTTATTCTCTCTTGTTTTCAGTATTTTATTCCAATTAGGATTTTATTGACACAAAGGTTAAGGGGGAACTTCGACAAGAATTTCTCTCTCTCTCCTCTCTCTCTCTCTCTCTATATATATATATATATATATATATATATATATATATATATATACATATACATGTAAATATATACACATGTATACGATCTCATACAGCCGCACACAAAGGCACGCACCCCCATACGGTATATATATATATATATATATATATATATATATATATATATATATATATATATATATATATATATATATATAATCGAAGTCGGTGAAGGACAGTTATGTCGAAATCAGCTGGCTTTATTATGATTACCGACATTTCTGTAAAACAAGTACCATTTTCAAGGCTAAAAAGACAAACAAATTCACAAAATGTTAAAATGACTCTAACAAGAGACAAAAAAAAATATATATACAATTTCTCTTCATTTTTATTAAAAACGCCACAAAAGCGGCAGCAAAGTACAGCTCGTTAAGGATACGGAAGCGAAACGAACCAGAAGAAAGGAATAGGTAAGCCGATAGATAGATGAATGTCGGAAGGGAGAGTTCCAAATTTCATTCAGATGAACCCATTACTTATTCTGGCGACACGGACAATAGCTAGCATCGCCTCCTTAGAAAGGCGGCTGATTTTGTAAGACTAACTTTGGAAATCTTCCTACAAAGCCTTTGTATATACAAGAATGTGGCTGTCAGTCATTCAGGGGCACCTCGCTACAGTGACGTCATTAGATCAGGTTTAAAGATACCTACGGGAAAGAGCTGCTCACACTCTACGGTCTGAAAACGCCGTGATTCGAGCTGCCCTCCATGACATCCGGACTTTCTGAGGTAAGATTTTCGTTGCTGCAATCGCTGGTGTCACAGCATTTTTGGCCTTTTGAAAGTAGTTTTAATTTAGATCAGTGTTACCTCATCTGCAGGAAGAATCGCATCTCGTAACTGAGAGAGTTATATGTTTTTTAGTTTCTCGTTGGACGAGTGGTTTTCACACTCGGCTACCAGTCCAGTGGTCTGAAGTTAGATTCTCGGCTCGGCCAACGCGGAATCAGAGGAATTTATTTCTTGTGATAGAAATTAATTTCTCGATATAATATGGTTCGGATTTCACAATAAGCTGTAGGTTCCGTTGCTAGGTGACCAATTGGTTCCTAGCCACGTCAAAATATCTAAGCCTTCGGGCCAGCCCCAGGAGAGCTGTTAATCAGCTCAGTGGTCTGGTAACTGATTTATTTTCCCCATAAAGTGTAAGCTCATTTAATGGCAAAAAATTCTACTGCTCTATGGTACTTTCATTTTTAAACAGTGATCATTTTACAGAATTGATTTTCAGGAAATATTTTTACTTATTTTCAAAGCGATGGATGTTTCCACTCCATGCAGATTGTTTGTTAGTTTTAAAAAGATTTTTTTTTTATAAAAGGTTTTCGTATCTTTTCCTTTCCATTCCTCAAAATCTCTAAGGCTAAGTAGGGGAGATTTTAGAGCTCTCTCTCTCTCTCTCTCTCTCTCTCTCTCTCTCTCTCTCTCTCTCTCTCTCAGCTCTCTCTCGCCCCTCTCTCTCTCATCTCTCTATATTCTTCTCACGTCTCTCTCTCTCTTTAACCAACGATCTTCCAAGAGCAGGTGAGACTTTTCTATTTTTACAAAAGACTTTCTACGCTCTCTTCTGCGTTGAGACCTATTTTCAAAAAGTTTTCTCCTCGATTATTTTCCAGTTTCCAGAGAACTGTTCGACAGCAATGCGGATTCCACACAAACACCCAATAGCAATTCTCCTTTGGATAATAGTTTTTGGTCTCCCTCCTTTCATAGCGGAAGCAGGTAAGAATGGTCTTTTTTAATTTTTATTTTTTCTAAGCGACCAAGACGGGCATATCCCATCAATACAATCTCCGTGTACTCTTAGGAAAAATATATCAGAAGCGCCTTTTGACTAAGTTAAATCGTTCAGTAAATTTAGGGAATCAAAGAATAGTCAAGAATTTCTCATTCTGCAAATCAGTGCAAAAGTCGTAATCAAACTGATTGATTAAGTTTGCAGTTTTTAATTTCGAATTGTAATCACTTTCATAATTTTTCTACATTTTGTCCGATTTAACCAATGTCACTTATACGAACATTTGCGGAAAATTCATAGCTTTGTTTAAATAAACATTAAATATCAATCGCAGATAAGTATAATTTACCTAAAATTACTTTTTTATTTTTTATTTTAAATATTTGCATATTCTGTGAAGCATTTTATTTCAACTCGTGTCCTATTAACGAATATTTATACGAAATTCGTGAATTTGTCTTACACAAATTGAATATGAATTGAAAAACATATCTGTAACCGAAACCTTTTTTTATAGTATTCTTTATATGTAATTTTGATGAAGCTGTTTTTTCCGTATTTCAACTTTAGAAAGTTAAACGAGTATTCATACGAGATCTTTAGTTTTTTTTTTTCTTTTTTTTTTGACACAGCCTCTGGCGCTAAAACGATCGGTCAAGGGTGGTCCATGGTGAGATAGAGGCCTAATGTGGCTCTCTGGGCTCGAACCGAGGAAGAAAAATTTATATTGATATTCATGTCTTTATTTAATAAACTTTGTATGAAGTTGAAGAAGTGGTATAACCTTGTCATAAATATCTTCGAGACTCAATCTATTTACAAAAAAAAGAAAAAAAAAAAAAAACTGTGAATGAAAATAGATACTTTGTAGAATATTTCGAGTTAAAGAAAAAATGATACAAGATAAAAATATTCGAATTATTTTGGATTGAAGATTCAAATCATTACAACATTATCACGCAAGATCGTACGTTATTTTCATCAGTCACATAAACATACGGTACAGCACGAGTATTTCCTACAAATCAATTAGATGTACTTGAGTATATCCAAGAAGGAAGCAGACAAAACAATATTGTGGTGCGAGGGTTTTAAATTGCTTCTCTTTCTTTCGCTCTCACATCCAGGGATGCAACTTTCACCAGGGAAAGAAGAGTTTCTCTCCGTCGCTAGCGATGCGTTGGCGACCATCTTGAGGACGACCTCGAAACCAGAGTGTTCCCTTCTCCTCATCACGGACGGGAGGTCGTCCTCTGCCGCTGTTTACCAGGTAATGATAAATAGTCCATCAGGTAATGTATCCATTTTTCTCGTACGTTTCTTGTATTTTTGGATTTATTCTTCTCTCATCTGCATCTTTATTTTCTAATTTGTATCTCATTCTCTTGCTCATTTCGATTCTAACTTACTAAAGCTTGGGATATGGAATCTGGAAAATTTTTATCATTGCACCGTTTTTTTTTTTTTTTTTTTTCAGGGATACGAATTCATTAAAAATGATAGATGCTCGTTACGAGTTTGATAATGATAAAACTGGTAATGATAATTGGGAAAATATTAAACTCTGCGTTAATGATGATAGTCTTTGGAAAAGGCTTAGGATCAAGTAATCTCCTTTCATTGAAAGTTTTGGATTTCGACTAAACCCTAAACCGAATTCTGAGCAAACAGGTGTATTTTGTTTATGTAGATCTTACTGTAGTCTCATAATACACCACAATTTATGAAGTTTAAATGCAACTAAGTCACCTCAGCTGGACTGAATTGTTAGTATTGTCGTCCTTGTGACCATCACTCTGTATGTCACTTATTTAATGCCTTCTTCTTCTTCTTCTTCTTCTTCGTTCGCAGGTGCTAACAAAAGCAAGGCCTCAATCAGGCTCCAGGGTCTTCGAAGTAACGTCGCAAGGTCTGAATGAGACCCGCCAACAACTGCAGTCTGTCATTAATGAGGCAACGATGGTAGGTCATTATTATTATTATTATTATTGTATTACAAGCTTGTTGACGCGCGCTGTAACCCTGCGCTGCTCTCTCCCCTACCTGCTCCGCCCTACCAGGGGCGAACAAACAGGTTTGCAGGAGGATGGTGGATGCCTTCCCTAACCGCCCGTTCCCCTACCCCGACCCGGGAAGGACAAACCAGTTTGTTTGTGGCTGTGTCGTGTATCCCCTAATGTCACCCGGGGGAGGACAAACAAGATCCACTCGGAATTTATTATTATCGATTATTATTCCGAAGATGAACCCAATTCATATGAAAGAAGCCCACAGGGGTTACTGACTTGAATTTCAAGCTTCCAAGGAATATGGTGTTCATTCAAAAGAACTAATAGACGGTAATAAGAAATATCTGATTAAGCAACGGGCATATATACATCTTGAGGGGAATGAGAGATAAACAGATAACATGATTTTTCGGTGTAGACGGAAAGTAAAACATTCTTGACTATTGGTAGGTCATGACAAATACCTTTTGTACCTCTTGATGGAAGTCATATAAAACTAAATATGATTTGTTGGGGTTAATGAAAAGTAAAACATTCAATGAACATATCTTAACACTGCATCAAGTATCAACACACTTAAACGATGTAACATCGTTTGATGCTGACGGAAAACAAATTGAGTATAATAAAAAAAACAGGATGATAATGGAAAGAATATTGTCAATTACAAGAAGAAAAGAGCAAAATATACAGTAATTATTAAAGCGGATAATAAAAACAAATGAAACACAATACAAATGTGCAAAGTAAAGTATTAACTGATATTGATGACAGGAGAATACGGAACACTATAAAAAAGAAACATGGCTCAGACTTAATGATAGATGATTTTGACGAAAAGAGGAGCAATCATGACGGAGAAACATCGCATAATAAATAAAAAAAGGGACATAAATTTAGTATCAATGTAAAACAAAACATGACTTTGGAAATTAAAGCCAGAGAAACAGAGGTGTCACCGAAATCTCATATGTCATTGAAAAGACTATTATATATATGTATGCATTAGATGTATATGTATATATATAGACATATTGGAGTAGGGAGACGCGTTCTGTCTTTCATCCATTTATTAGCGCCGACGTTTCGTATCAGCTTGATACATTTTCCAGGCTGAAACGATTACACATCAATTGCGTATAAGTAAAAAGATACACACAATGTTTACCAACACCAAAATTAAAAACCTTTTAATAAATTAAGAATAAAAACAGAGTAAAAACAGAAACACAGAATAACAGTGAAAGGGCTAGGAGCGAATACAGAAAAACAAATTAGTTAAAAAATAATAATGATAATAATAGAAAAATATATAATAATAATAATAATAATAATAATAATAATAATAATAATAATAATAATAATAATAATAATAATAATAATAATAATAATAGAACGAACAAGACGCCTACCCACAGCGGTAGCGGAAGGAGAACTGACACGAAAAATTGTTATGGAAGGGAGTGTAAACAAAACAACAGGTAATTAGGCAATAAACAGTTGGGTGGAAGACGATTGGTGGTTAAGAGAAGGTACAGTTAGCTTGATTATTATTGATCAAGGGTGGTTAGTTCGTCTATATGTCGGGTTCTTCCTACAATATTAAATGACTGGCATCTATGTGTGTTTTGCAACTTTTACTGTGATTTCTTATGTTAGATTGTTCTGGATTTGATAGTCGACAACCCGTTCTATGGCTAATTCCTTGATGGAGGAAATTCGGACTTTTAGCAGCCTCCTGGTGCAACCGATGTAAGTGCCGAGATCACATCTGGGACAATTATACTTATAAACGACACCGGAGGCAAACAGGGGGCTGATCTTCATCCTTGAACTTTGGAAGAGTGAGCCGATAGTTTCGGGGGTTTTATGGGAATTAGTTTCAAATTAAGGGCAGGCAATTGCTCATTGAATAGGGTGATGCATTTTTTCCTAAATTTATTATTATGGAGAAAGGGAAATCTAGCAAACATACGGAGCTTGGGGACACTATGGACTATTGGAGGTGGATTGAATTTCAGATTAAGTAGCCTATTAAGGGATCTATGAAAAATTGCTGGAGGGAAATAATTATCCATAAAGTAATCAGCAAGGAAAGTCACTTCAGTATGAAAGGTAGACCAGCTTGATGTCAGATTAATGGCTCTATGGAGGAGAGTTGATACGGAATTCATTTTAAAGTTAAAAAAAACATGAACTATAGAAAAAATACATCACCCTATTCAATGAGCAATTGCCTGCCCTTAATTTGAAACTAATTCCCATAAAACCCCCGAACTATCGGCTCACTCTTCCAAGTCAAGGATAAGATCAGCCCCCTGTTTGCCTCCGGTGTCGTTTTATAAGTATAATTGTCCCAGATGTGATCTCGGCACTTACATCGGTTGCACCAGGAGGCTGCTAAAAGTCCGAATTTCCTCTCATCAAGGAATTAGCCATAGAACGGGTTGGTCGACTATTCAAATCCAGAACAATCTAACATAAGAAATCACAGTAAAAGTTGCAAAACACACATAGATGCCAGTCATTTTAATATTGTAGGAAGAACCCGACATATAGACGAACTAACCACCCTTGAATCAATAATAATCAAGCTAACTGTACCTTCTCTTAACCACCAATCGTCTTCCACCCAACTGTTTATTGCCTAATTACCTGTTGTTTTGTTTACACTCCCTTCCATAACAATTTTTCGTGTCAGTTCTCCTTCCGCTACCGCTGTGGGTAGGCGTCTTGTTCGTTCTATTATTATTATTATTATTAATTATTATTATTATTATATTATTATTATTATTATTATTATTATATATTTTTCTATATTTATTATTTATTATTTTATTTATATATTTTTTCTATTATTTATCAATTATTATTTTTAAACTAATTTGTTTTTCTGTATTCGCTCCTAGCCCTTTCACTGTTATTCTGTGTTTCGTGTTTTTACTCTGTTTTATTCTTAATTTATTAAAAGGTTTTTAATTTTGGTGTTGGTAAACATTGTGTGTATCTTTTTACTTATACGCAATTGATGTGTAATCGTTTCAGCCTGGAAAATGTATCAAGCTGATACGAAACGTCGGCGCTAATAAATGGATGAAAGACAGAACGCGTCTCCCTACTCCAATATCTATCCCTGAGTGATTGCTCCTGTCTCCATACTTGTATATATATATATATATATATTTATATATATATATATATATATATATATATATATATGTATGTATGTGTAAAAGTAACACTGAACTGCTAAGGAAATGCCACAAATCGCAATATAGCTACATATGTATATATATATATATATGTATATATATATATATAAATATATATATATATATATATATATATATATATAGATAGATAGATAGATAGATAGTAGATGATAGATAGATAGATAGATAGATAGATGATAGATAGATACAGATATATATAATGTAAGCATATATATATAAACCATATATTATACTATATATGTGTGTGTTTGATATATCCATAAAATCATAATTCCCATAAATATATTCACAAGAGTCATTTCATTTGAGATAGCGCCTAGAAAATAAGTAAATTACCTGACTTGATACCTTGTATCTGAGAAGGGGAACATGTTTTTGCTGAAATCGACATTCCATGACTCAGATACCTTCCCTTCGTCGTCGTAGTCTCTCTCTCTCTCTCTCTCTCTCTCTCTCTCTCTCTCTCTCTCTCTCTCTCTCTACAAGGTCATTTCAAACTTTGTTCGCAAGCGAGAGCCATAAAAGATCGGTATCGGAAAGACAAAAATTTTTTCGAAAACTAGACGAAAAAATCGAAAAAAAAAAAAGAGAAAAACTTGAGGGGGGATTTTTACGTGAGAGGGGGAGAAGGGAAGTAGGATGGGGGAGAGAGATTCCAGAAGTATAGCAACATCTGGAACCACCCTCTCTAAGGGGAAATGATAATATATATATATATATATATATATATATATATAATATATATATATATATATATATACGTATATATATATAATACGTATATATATATATATATATATATATATATATATATGTATGTATGCGTGCATACATACATTTTAGATATATATATATATATATATATATATATATATATATATATATATATATATATATTTTACATGATAGCAAAACGAATGACACTTTCAGGAAAAAAAAATTAAACCCACTCATACATACACATATATATATAGTATTTATATATATATATATATATATAGATATATATATATATATATAATATGTATATATATACATTATATATACATATATATATATATATATATATATGCAGGTTATATATATATATCATATATATATATGCATGTATATATATATATAATATATATATATATATATATATATATATATATATATGAGTGATGTGTGTGTGTTTAGATATCACTTACACAGAACATACAAAAAGAATAAATTTGTCTCTTTCCGATTAAGCTTCGAAAATCCTACCACTGCATAATTCTGGCGGCAGCGAGTAACGACCCCGACTTCCTGGATTCCTTCCTTGAAGGACATCACAACGATATGCTTTTGGTCTGGAAGCAGAGGCCGATAGTGATCACTAGCATTGGCCTGGAAAGGCTGAAGATCCTGATGCAGCGCCACTGGGCGCTATTCACCACGAGCGCCATGGTCATACTCACCAGGAATACCTCGTCAGCTGGTGTGAAGAGGTATTTAATGAAATAGTATTATTATATTATTATTTTTTTTTTCCCTCTATCACAGTCCTCCAATTCGACTGGGTGGTATTTATAGTGTGGGGTTCCGGGTTGCATCCTGCCTCCTTAGGAGTCCACCACTTTTCTTACTATGTGCGCCGTTTCTAGGATCACACTCTTCTGCATGAGTCCTGGAGCTACTTCAGCCTCTAGTTTTTCTAGATTCCTTTTCAGGGATCTTGGGATCGTGCCTAGTGCTCCTATGATTATGGGTACGATTTCCACTGGCATATCCCATATCCTTCTTATTTCTATTTTCAGATCTTGATACTTATCCATTTTTCTCTCTCTTTCTCTTCAACTCTGGTGTCCCATGGTATTGCGACATCAATGAGTGATACTTTCTTCTTGACTTTGTCAATCAACGTCACGTCTGGTCTATTTGCACGTATCACCCTATCTGTTCTGATACCATAGTCCCAGAGGATCTTTGCGTGATCGTTTTCTATCACTCCCTCAGGTTGGTGCTCGTACCACTTATTACTGCAAGGTAGCTATGTTTCTTGCACACGCTCCAGTGGAGGGCTTTTGCCACTGATTATTTATTATTATATTATTATTATTATTATTATTATTATTATTATTGTTATTATTATTTATTATTATTATTATTAACTATTATATTATGAATGCGCTTCGATTTCTTGAAGTGTGGTGTGTATCAATGCAGGATAATTGGTCCCTTTTTTCTGGCAGTGTCGAATCTACTTTTTTTTTTTTTATGGATTTGCAACGACGGTGCTCCTTGTTTTAGCAAATTATCGAGTGTCTCTCTGTCACCATTCAAGATGCATGGTGACAATGAGACTTGGTAACTGATTGATTTATGATTATTAAACGGGCGTCACAGACTTGACACTGTACATCAACAGGAAATCTGTGATAAAATACCGTCGCTGCAGTAACCTTAAAAAAAAAGGTAATATAATGGACGAAAAATGACTATAGGAAGAAAGTGCCCAGAACCGAAGGCTCTTGAGACACTGGCACCTAGTGTTGTGGTGCTGGTGGAGAGATGATAAGCGTCTTAGTGATAGTAGTAATAGTAGAAGTGGTAGTTACAGTAGTAGTAGCAGTAACATTTTTTAAAACACACAAACATTCACATGAAGCCTGGCATAGAGGACGTTTAGCTGACATGTAGTCATCTTCTACAGTGCAGGAAGCAGTGTGTGTGTGCGTTGGAGAGAGTTTTTTTCCAAGTTTTTTGTGTTTATTAGAGTTTTCCAAGTTTTTTTGTGTTAGAGAGTTTTTTTTTTTTTTTTTTTTTTTCCAAGTTTTTTTTTTTGGTGTTGGAGAGAGTTTCCAAGTCTTTTTGAAGATGGGGTGAAATTCAAGTCCTGCTTGTTAGTTACAACGACGTCAAGCAAGCAGTATGAATTGATTCGACTTGAAATCTGACGCAAAACGGCGCTTGAATCACAGAAAGTTCTTGAAACAATTATCAACTCCCGGTTATTTTCTATGGGATTCGCTTTTACTCAAATACATAAATACACTCACACATGCATAAATATACATGTGTGTGCATGTGAGCATTTTAGTCTAATTTTAACCAAACTAATCTGAACTTTACAAAAATATATGAATGATTAAAAAAAATCATATTAATAACGCAGTGGAAAACTAATACACCCCAATTGTTTTCACTTTTCAGGTGGATAAACGTCTACTCTCACTCACCCTACGGCCCAGCCGAAGGAGGGCGGGTGATCAGGATAGCCATTTGGACCCCCTACCAGGGCCTAGTTCCGACACCGCTCACTGAACTTCTCCCAAATAATTCGAGGTGATGGGTTATTCTCTCTACTCGTGGCGCCATGACGATAAGTCTCATAACGTGTTTTGTGCTTCAGTCCTATATATACATACACACATACATACATAGTATATATGCATTAAGCTACAAATGTCCTTTAATAACCAATTCGCTCTACCTCGAATTGATATATTTTCATATATGTTAACAGAAGGGGAATTTTTTAGTTCATAATAATTTTGTCCTTTCGTGCATTCGAGCCAGCAACAGAGGAGAAATCAGGACTTCAGTGATATGACCGACTCTGCCGACAATATAGATATATGTATATATATATAATATATAGTACGTAGTAATATAAAGAATAAGATCAATAAAAAGCGAAAAAATGAAAGCCTGAATTATTTTGAACCGAGTTAAAATTTTAACACAAAAGAGGTTTCCTGAAACCGCTACAGTTTTCAATAATAATGTACTGATATCCTGAGGAAATCTCATCAACTTCTTATAAATTTACATTTAGGAAGCTATCGGTGAAGGAGGCGCTGAAGGACCCAGTGACTCTTAAGGATTTACTGATGAGGCCCGGAACTTTCAGGTAAGTGACTGATAGTTTGAAATGATATGAGGAGGAAATTTTAATATTTTCATGTACTGCCATGTCCTCATTCTACATTACACGAATGCTTATAGATAACATGGTAAAATTAGCATAAAGTATTACCAACAACGTTAGTACACGATATTACTGTATCTTCAACTCACATTTCAATTCAGATACGAATGGTAACATATATTTAATATGACTGGTAAAAATGTTCTGTTACAACAGAATTCCATCTAATAAAAGGAGCCCATAAAAACACCAAAATATAGAGAGAAAAGTACTATATTTCAGAGACTGCTGTCTCCCTCTTCAGGTAGATGAATGAGAAAAGTAAAAATACCACCTATTCTGTAAACTTCTCTCATTCATCTACCTGAAGAAGGAGACAGCAGTCTCTGAAATATAGTACTTTTCTCTCTATATTTTGGTGTTTTTATGGGCTCCTTTTATTAGATATTTAATATTTTCAGATTTTCGTTACAATCTATAACCGTTTTTTTTTTCGAATACACCATCAATAACACCAGTGCTGTACAGTACAGTATTGTCAACACTCCATTTGAATTCAGATATTAATAGTGACCAATATTATTTAAAATTGATATATTATCGTTACAGCATATAACCGCCTTTTTTCCGAATAACAACAACATCTGCTCTAGGTTCAAGGCGCCCGTATTGCTGCTGATCGGTGTCGAGCACTGGTTCCCTCACGTCATCATCAAAAATCAGGTCGACGACGAGCGCCAGTTTGACCTCGCCGGGTCGATGGCCAATCTACTCAGCGCCCTCGCACAGTCCCTCAACTTTACGTAGGCGTCTTTTCCCTTTTTTTTTATTTATCATTATGAGCAAAAATTATGTCTTTCTTGTAACTCAATCACTCACTCCATTGGCTCCAAGATTTCACGGTACTCTGGTCTCAATGAGGATTCTCATGTATATATAGCACTGCTTGTTTGTACCATTACAATATTTTACTGAACAGATTTCAAATTATGAGCCCAAAAAATACCGAAAGTAGATATATTTACGCCTACGGTAGGTTTTCAAAGTGAGGTCTTCATGGTCTTCTTGAGATCAGGTATCTTCAAGGATACCAGACGAGAGTCTTTGCAGCTTAACTCACTCTACCATAATCTACTTTCTCTTTTAATCGTAGGTATAGGTTGGTCCGACCAGCAGACGGCGAGTGGGGCTCCAAGAAGCCTAGTGGGAGGTGGAGCGGAATGGTCGGGCAAGTCTATTATCAGGTTTGATTTGCACTTTTATTATTTATTTAATTCAGCAGAGTCTGTCAAAGCGTCATGTCTTTTCTAACTGCATTGCCCCGTTATAAGGGTAGTGCCGCCAGTGTACCTCACGCTGTGCAAAGTGGGCATTACCTAAGGTTCTTTGCAGTATCCCTACGACTTCTAGTTGTAGCACCTTTAACTCCTTTTACTATACCTCCGTTCATAATCTCTTTCTTCCCTTCCATCTTTCTTTCCACCCTCTGCTAACAAATGTTTCAACATTATTTTCAGCGCTGAATAATCTCGTAGGTCCCAACGCTCGTCCTTTAGCCTCAATTTTATATTTCAATGCCAGCTGCAATTCCTGGATGCATATAGAATTTAGGCCAAAGGCCAAGCCCTGGGACCTGTGAGGTCATTCAGCGCTGAAATGAAAATTGACAGTCAAAGGTTTGAAAGGTGTAACAGGAGGAAAACCTCACAGCTGCACTATGAACCAAGTGTTAGGAGAAGGTAGAGAGTATGAAAGGAGGTACTGTAAATGCAACGAAAGTGGTTGCAGCTAGGGGCTGAAGGCACGCTGCAAAGAACCTTAAGTAATGCCTACAGTGCACCACATGAGATTCATTGACGGCACTACCACCCCTACGGGATTTTTTAAGCAATGAAAATTTTACGTTGGTTGACCGGGTTATGTAAAGTGGTGTCGCAGCGACTTTGGTTATATGAACCGAGAAATTGAAGGTGAAAATGACCTGGGTTAGTGGTTTTTTTCGCTATGGTAAATCTGGAGAACTGATTAGTTTTCCACTCATTTCTTGGAATATTATAATGAGCAGAAATTTTACTGCCATCAAACACTTAGAAACCTGGTTCCAGACGAGATATTGTATCGGCAATCAGCAGGGTCCATCAAACACATATAAAAGTCCATGTGCGAAACGTTTTTGTAATAAACCATGGACTTTTATATGTGTTTGATGGACCCTGCTGATTGCCGATATATTATATATATATATATATATATATATATATATATATATATATATATATATATATATATATATATATATATATATATATATATATATATAAATCAAAGTGGTATGATATTGCCTTGGAAAATAGTGGGTCCGCTAATTTTGACATGATCCGAAGTTTCTAATCTTTCCAGACACTATATATAGGCAAAATGAGTCTTAAAATGTACCATGGCGTCACAACAACTTAGGTCATCGACGCCGAAGATCGCTTAATATATAAAAAAAAACAATGTATGATATTCTCCAAAATCGATAGGTGTAAACCACCATTAAATATATGTCAGTCATTTCTCGTTTCTTTATATTTTCCAATTAGATCTGACCAGCTTCTCAATAACACCTGTAGCCTTCGAATTATTTAACGCTTCTCCCGTACCAACCAACTTAAATATTAACTTGACATAACCAATTTCTCCATCCACCAAAGATGACGCCTCCCAAACATATCTGTAGCCATGGCCTTATGTCAGTAAACGGGTCACCCGCATCCTCCCTAGGAAACCGACATCGCCCTGGGCCCACACGACCTCACCGAAATCCGGAAAACGGCCATCGATTACACCACCCCGATATTCAATGACGCCCGCAAGTTCGTTGTGGGTCAAAGTCGAGCGGAAGTGGATCCTTGGGGGTTCTTGTTACCTTTGACCCCGCTGGTCTGGGTGGGGACGCTGGTGTCTTTGCTTATCGTGGGATTCATCACAACAGCCATAGCAGAAAATTACAAAGGCGAGCCACTGATGGCGTACGCTACTGCTGTGTTTTTCCACACCTACAGGATAATCATCGTTCAAGGTCGGTATTTTCAAGAGCAACTCTTTGTAAATATTAACATGATAACTGGTTTACAAATTAACTTTCCAACTTCTTAAAATATTTTGAATCTTCTTTCCCACAGTTATCCCTACGTTAAGGGGTCGGTTGCTTGATGAGCCTTCTCCACTGCCTTCTACCATAGGCTTCATCCTCCACCAAACCTCTTCTCTCCATATCCTCCTTCACTTTATCTTGGTATCTAATTCTCTGTCTCCCTCTCGATCTTCTTCCTCGAACAGGTTCCTCCTAATCCCTCTCCACGCCCTCCTCGCCATCCATCCTCAACACATACCCATACCATCTCAATCGTGACTCTCTTATGACCAATTTTGAATACCAGGATACAAAATAAACCTAATCTCTTCCCAGGCATGACAATGAAACTGGAAAAAGTATCCGAAAGAACTATGGTGCTTTCGTGGATATTTGGCGCGATGATCATCTGCTGGAGTTACAGTACGAACCTGATGTCTCTCTTGGCTGTGAGGTACGCCCCCAGACCCATACAGTCGATCCAGGATTTGCTGGACAACGATAAGATGACCGTTATCTTCACTCCCAACACAGCTCTGACGGACTACATCGAAGTAAGTTGAATAAGGGGTTGATACTTGATGGTAGACTGCTTAAGAAAAATTGACTGATAACCTGATCTGACTGATTGGTTTGACTTAATGGCCTGATGTTTATAGTGACTTAAGGAATTATCAAGACTACCATTGCAATACCGAGAGCTCTCCAACGTTCCTTTATACTTTTTTATTTATATCCATGGTCCTCCGAATTGGTTATGCATGGAAAGCTCGGGTTTCAACGTATGGAACAGGAACTCGGGCAATGGCGACTGCTATGGCCTGATGACCTCTGTTGTTTCCTTGAAATTGCTTGATATATTTTGAATTTGAATTTTACTTCCACTTTTGGGCTTATTCTGTATTTCCGCCATTTAGTCTCTCCTCTAAGGAGAAACCTTAGTCGCGGTCTCTTCCCACGAGAGAGAGAGAGAGAGAGAGAGAGAGAGAGAGAGAGAGAGAGAGAGAATAAAGGGTGCACTGATGTCAGTGCAGAACTCAAACCGAACGAGCGAAAATGAATGGGAGGAAAATTGTTGAACTGAATATGCAGAGAGAGAGAGAGAGAGAGAGAGAGAGAGAGAGATATCAGAGTATTATTTAACCAACAGAACGTAGAGAGTGGCTTACTACGCGATATAGTAAACCTGCGCTTAGTCGGCCGATACAAAGACATCCACTTCACAGAATTCCCCAAAGTCCTGGGGACCCTCGTCCTGAGAGGAGATCACGTCATTGCCACAGACACCACAGACGGAACGCGCCTCATCGCCAATTACTTCTCGCAATTTGGTTAGTAAGGATAAATATTCACTCATTCATTCCCAATATATGCGATACAAAAACCAGATTATCATGTGACTAAATGAATCTTGTTTAAATGCAGCCTAATGTCCTCACTTAACTTTTTGCAGGCTCTTGTAATTTTTACATGGCTAGAGAAGCCTTTGTCCCTTTCGTGATGGGAATGATTGGACAGCAAGGTAGTCCTTTAGTGGAAGCCCTCACTCACAGGTAAAAGGCAACATTCTTTGTTATTATTATCACTGGAGGAACAAATCCACAGTAATGTAGATATCCAAAGGTAAATCTGTACAGATAAATTTCGGGAATTTGTTCGAACAGATCCCCGAAAGCTATCTGTACAGATTTATCTTTAAATATATGTATATCTACATAACTGTGGATTAGTTTCTCCACTTCAATACTCATGCTGCAATAAGTATTCTATTACTATTATTATTATCTACGAGGGGTGATTCTAGAATGATCATACCGGCATTCCGATTACCTGCGAATGTTTCTGTATGTGGATCGTGGCTCCATGCAACTCCCCACCCTGGATGCTACGCTCCACAGTCAACTAATTGCCAGGTAATTCGTTTACACTTTTGAGTCAACAAACGTACAATGGAGTCTTATGGAAAGGAGGTGAATTGCTGCTTCCATCAGAGGGTGATCTCGGGGATCGATAGAATGTCGATGATAATAGCAACGTTTATTATTATCATTACTATTATGATTCATGATATGGAACTGTTCATCAACCTAAACAAAGCAATGTTTCGCAGGACAAATCAGTCGCACCAAGAGTAGAATACTTAAGCAAATTTCTATGACGGGAATGAAAACGTGACATAACAGCATAAGGCCACGAGGAAAGTGAAAAAACGGAGCGCAAGATCTATGCCTTAACTCTAACATATTTTCAAGCAAACCTAAGAGGGGCTTAGAGTAAAGGCAAAAGATCTGGTCTCACTTTCACTGTGGCTATATAATTTATTTATTTATACATATACAATATATACGTAATATATATATATGTATAAAATGTGTGTATATATTTTTTTTGTTGAACACTGCAGGATCGGGGCAATCGTGGCAGGTGGGATGTATCGCCAATGGCTCGACTCAAATTTTGCGAATTCCTCTTCGTGTCGTCATATGCCTTCTAGATTTACTGTGAGAGAACCTTTGGCCATGATTAATATCTGGGTGAGTAGGAAAATAACTTCATTTACCCATGCACATATATACCCTCTTTACCTTGCACAAACACACATACACACACACTTACCTTGCACAAAAACACAAAACACCAAACACACACATATATATATGTGTGTGTGTGTGTGTGTGTGTGTGTGTGTGTGTGTGTGTGTGCGTGTGTTTTTCTTGAAAACTAAAATAGTGATGAAAGTGTTAGTAACAACCAAGGCATTAGGATTAATACTGAAGCAATAGTGACATCAAGAACTGTTAGTAGTAGTAGTAGTGGCATAAATGATTAACCAAATTAAAGTAATTAATTCAGCATTCTTTTGTTGTCAGGGACTGTTCGTTTTGCTCGCAAGTGGACTTCTCGTCGCTGGACTCATCTTTCTGCTGGAACTGTTCTTTGCGAACGTGTCTGGTGTAGTAGACATATCGGCAATTACGGCACCAGTTTTTGGCAGGCGAGAGATGTAGAAATGCGTTTAAAAACATTCTCGTACATAATATTTGTTCTCCCTCTTTTCTTACTGTGACATTTGCTAAGTTTCTTCTTGAAGTTTCACAGTATTTGGAAATCACCATTGAGCGAGAAAAATGTTATCCGTGCATGCACCGTTTCCCATTGTGTATCAACTATAGTAGATTCACATCAACCGTGCATTTGATGTCTAGGCCAGTTCCTTACGACGCTCCTGATTGGCTGTTGATAAGCCAATCACAGGGCTGGAAACTCTCAGTCTCTCGATAGAGTTCACATGGGTAGGATCTATGTTCCTCCTCTCCTGAGATATACGTCTTTCAGGTGAGGTGAATCTACTATACCTCCACTACTGGGGATCCACTGAGCATTGCTGCTCATGATGTAAGTAACTACAAGTTACGCTGTCCAACATGCCTGTTCTTACAGCTTCTCCTTCTCCTCCTCTCCCCACCAACATTACTGACTTCAGAAACGGAGAACATCACTACGCAAATCATCGAGAAAATTATTACCTATTTAATATGTTAAATATTACTCTTGTGGGGAAAGAACGAAAATGATAAATGATAAATTTAGATGCTCTCTCTTTCCTTAGCAAATAAACATTAAGTGCATTGATCAAACAAGTTTTACTGTAACCTGTTTTGTCATAATTGGTTATACGTAATGTTGTTATGAAGTGAAAATAAATTAAATCATGGATTTTTTATCAGCATACCAAAGCATTTACCACTGTAATAAAAAAAATGTATCGGACTAAGTGGCATGCAACTGGCATCACGATTACAACATATATATAACGAAAAGAAAAAAATAACATAGTATATACGCAGCTGCTTTCAGGACATGAATACGCGCAGTCTTATCACTGATTCGAAGGATGACAAAGAAATTATGTACTCTAATGACATTGTTAAACTTCACGATACAGGACCAGGAACTATAAACCAAAATGGTAACGAGCTTTTTAGCTCCTACCCATGTAAGTACTGGTTGAACAACTCATAAATAAAGTCTAGATATATAGCTCTCAAGGAGGCCGTTTGCAAGGTCTCTATTATTATAATAAAGGTTTCTTTATGCTCTTATTGAATTTCTGTTCCACTACACCTGTGGAAGTGTTATAACAAACACAAAAGCGCCTCCTGACCAACACTTGCTCTTGCCACAGTCAAGCGATTTGTCGTCCTAGCGCAACGAACTTCTTCATATGTTATTATTTCATGATTAAAAGCAAAAAACCGATGGAAAATTCGTTTCCAATGTTAAAAGTTAAAAGAAAGACAAGATCATTAAGTGTCTTCCATTGAAAAGGAGGCAAAGAGAACCTTATAGTCACCACGAGCTAAAAAAAAAAATAAATAAATAAATAAATACAGGAAAAATAAGTCTAATTTTCTTAGGCGCAATCGAGTTTTTTGTAAAGTGTAAAATACCTAGTGAGCCACAGCCCATGAAACTTCAGCCACGGCCCGGTGGTGGCCTGTCCTATATAATTGCCAGATGCACGATCATGGCTAACTTTAATCTTAAATAAAATAAAAACTACTGAGGCTTGAGAGCAGCTGCAATTGGTTTGATGATTGGAGGGTGGATGATCAACATATCAATTTGCAGCCCTCTAGCCTCAGTAGTTTTTAAGATCTGAGGGAGGACAGATAAAGTGCGGGCGGCCAGACAAAGGCATCTCAATAGTTTTTTTTTTTTATAGAAACTAAAAAGAGTGACATTATCCGGATGAAAATCAAGTCGATCATGCTCACAGCCCCTGACTGACGCTGTCGAAGTCGACAAAAGACAGCTGGAACAGGGTGGCCTTTCGTTCGACAGTCAGTGTGTAGGAGATTGCTGAATAACTCAGACATTTTGGCGAAAACTTGCGATGAGTTTGGACGCTTAGGAGAGGAAAGAAAAGAAAACTGAAGGTTACATGAATAATAATTGGTGCCGCACGAAAGTGATAGTGGCCCAGATAGCAAACTTCATATAAAAAGGAAAAGATAAAAACTTTAAAAGAAAAGAAGAAAAAAAATGTTACGAGATGAAAGACGGAAAATTGAAATAAGAAGAAGACTTTCCATAGTTGTGAGAGAAGAGTTAAGAAAAGAATAGTGGAGAACAGGAAGACGAATAATGACACGGAAGGGGAAGAAGAATGAAGAAATAACGGCTGGAGGAAAAAGGAAGGGAACAGAAGAACGGGAGAGTATTTGATCATGATTTTCCGTAAAGAATGATTTCATGCTTTAAGTTGAATAATCTAAATGTTATTAAAAAAAAAATTCCTTTACTCTAGATAATCTCGTTTTGACCTTTGCGACTCATGTCATTTATTCATTTTTTTTCCCTCTTCCTCCTTTCCATTCCGTCTTTTCATTATGCCGATGGGCAAGCATTTGCCCTTCTTACTTCCAAATCATTATTTATTTGCAACTACAGTTTTGTTTTTTAAGCTTTATTATATTTACTACTACAAATATATTGAAATTCATACGTAAATGGCTTAAATTGCTATTAACTTGCTCAGTAAGAATCCACAAAATAGAATACATCTGTTTAAAAAAAAGAGAGTGAGAGAGCAGTGTTAGAAAAGAAAAATATTCTTCAAATCAGGGACTGAAAGACTGACAGGTGAGTAAAATTTATACCTGAGGTAAAATAAGTAAATTGAAGTACACATAAAAGGAGGAAAGAAAGAAAAAAACTGAGTAGGGAAGAATTCTGTCCAGGAAAACGCACAAAGAAACCTTTCCGTCCCAGGTTCAGCCTCAACCGGAAAATTGTGACAAATCCCTGCACAAGTTTACAAAACGTAAATATAACTCGATCTTCCTCTTCCTTGAAACGGTGCAGACTCGAAGCATTCCGCTGAGACACTGAGTTCGAAATGAACCAATGTGTTCTTTAAAAAGACGATCGCCTTACACTATAGATCATTTATGAGTTTATAATTTGGATTCAGTAATTTTCTATAGTCATTTTTTGGACTGTAACTCTTAAAGACGTGAATTCTTTCTTGAGTAACATATTCCGTCCAGTTGAGCAGTGAGCAAATAGCTACGAGTGAGAAATAAGTCGGTGATTAAATGCTTCGGAAATCGTATCATTGCATTCTTTGATTAACTCGTCAATTGTGGAAAAGTAAAACTGGATGACTAAAATTCTATTTACTGTGTTGCTTTTATTTTGAAATATGCAGTATATAAGCGTGTATAGAGAAGCGACTTCAAAGAAAAAGATGATGAATTATTTGGAAATGCAAGGCTTCGTCAAATAAATTTTCCATTTCAACACACAGTGGGGAAATAACGGCATCTGTCTGAGAAAGCGAAAGAAAGTTCGGATAACGTCCCTCTTAATAGGACCGTGGTTAACCCGTGGGTTAACCCTTGGCCATACTCGCCTAAAGAACGGAGACAGTTTAATAACTGATGTTTTTGCACACGCAGAACTACAGGTGTTCAAGTATGTTTACAGCATAGCCTTACATTTCTCAGCCCGTCTTAACAGTGTTATGCTAGCAAATCATTATTTTTCCTAGCCATGGCAACCGGTTTCCCACTAAAAGAGGTCAACAAGGGTCCGACAAAGCCACGTAAGCATTTCGTCTTTCTTCTAACGTCCATCGTCAGCATTTGTATCTTTTTCCATTACAGTCACCTGGTGAACTCATTAGATGGAGAGGTAAGGTTCTTATTATTTTATCTTTTTTGACAACAACTAGAACAGATAGCAGTTATTCAATGCTAACCATGATAGAGTATACGAGCTCGTTTTTTTTCTTTCTTTCTTTGTTTGTATAGTGTTTTTACGTTGCATGGAACCAGTGGTTATTCAGCAACGGGACCAACGGCTTTACGTGACTTCCAAACCAAGTCGAGAGTGAACTTCTATCACCAGAAATACACATCCCTTACCCCCTCATCGGAATGCTCGACAATCGAACCCGCGTCCACCAAGGTGGCAGGCCAAGTCCATACCGATCACCCCACTAGAGTATACGAGCTCAAGAAGAGCTAGGAGAGAGAAGGGGTGACATTTGTGGTGGGAGGTGCAAAGGAGTAATCCCTTACGTTCTGTCACGGAAAAACTACCAAATGACGATGATCACCTAAGTGACTTTAATGTATCAGATACATTACAAAAAAACTGAGGTATCTAATAACTCTTTCTTCTGCTAATTGAAATTAAATTAACTATTATGAAATAAACAGTAATGAAGTTGTGAAGCTAGCTAGATTCACTAAATCTATGAGAATGAAAAGTTCTAAAATAAAAAATATAAAAAAGAATTACATGTTCACTTAGCTGCTGCAAGGCATATCACCGTGATTTATCTACGGCGTGTCTCAGAGCAAGAGCCCGTGCTGGCATAAACCAGCTGAAACTAGAAGAACGTGATATGTCACCAGTTGGCAGTAGATAATCGTTCATTCCGTGTTAACAACAGTTGCTAGGAAATGTGATTGTAATTTGGGCATATTTTCTCACGCAGGCCCTTTTCCGTCTCAAACATTCTCCCTTTCAACTTGTGATGGTACAGATTTTACCATTTCCTACAGAAATTCAGTAAATGAAAGTGTACAGTTACTAAACGAAATATTTATATTCGTGTCTTTTTATACTGAAATCAAGAAAGATCGTTAAGATTATAGTGATTATATACATTTCCTACAGAAATTCAGTAAATGAAAGTGTACAGTTACTAAACGAAATATTTATATTCGTGTCTTTTTATACTGAAATCAAGAAAGATCGTTAAGATTATAGTGATTATATACATGAGTGTGCTCTACTATCCGAACATTAATAACAGACTCTCTCTCCTCTCTCTCTTGTTCTTTCCAGAGTAAACATCCCATCGACCAGCCCAGTAGTGTCAAGCAATGTCAGGCATTATTCACTATCAATCCTGAAGATGCAAGAGACGTCCAGTGGAATTCAAAACATAATTCCCAATCCCTGGCGCTACATGATATGACTTCTACCCCTCGGAATGATGAGGTTATTGGCTTCATGAAATCCCTCATTCTCTTAACGGAAGCGAGACTGGCAGGGGGACCTGATACGGAATTTTACGAAGACATCTCAAGAAATATTCCGTCTCTCCTACTCCCTCTTTCTCCCTCTTCAGCCAAGGATGGTATCTTCAGGGAGCCTTCTTCCAGTACTGGAGGATACAACGAGGGCGTCACGAAATCGAGAAACACACATACTACGAGATGGAACATGACATGGACAAACGTCACAACACCGAGAAACGTTACGACCTTGAGAAATATCATGGTCGCTGGAAACATCACTCGCTACCTAGAATCTTTTCTCAATAAGACAAAAGGATTTGTTCCCAAACACTTGACGATGAAGGAAATTCCTGAGAATCCTTTTCCTCTGGGTCCTTCGGACGCATCCCTAACTGATACTGCTACGAAAAAGTATGACGTGGCTCCGTTCAGTCGATTAATGCTCAGCAATGGACGGCTTAGTTACGTCCCGTGCAAGGTAAGACTCGCATAGTATTACATCATTACGGTCTGAAATGATAGGTGTAGAAATCGTCACGTAAGCATAACTTACATATTTAACTGCAACTTTTATACAATTTTCATTATTTCTTAAGTTAATGCAAGATCTTTACGTAACGCAAATAATGTTGTCATAAGGATTTCATTTTGTAAAGATTTTTTTTTAATTACCAAGTAAAGTCTAGTTTCGGTGCTAGTTCCATCTTGAAAATATCACTCTCCAAATTCGTCCTGGTGATATTGAAGCAAACCTTACCAGTGTAACACGGTTACAAATACATATGCAAAGAGAATCAAATTAAGCTTTTTGTTTTTAAGTGTTGAAACTTGTAGTAAGAGCGCAAGTTCAAATCTAAATAGATATAAAGTCTGGATAAGAAACAGACGACTTCATTAGGCCATGTGCCCCTCCGTGACTCACTGGTGGCAAGTTCGAACCTCACTCCACGACAGCGTGAGACCAGGGTTCAATCCTATGGAGGGGAAGGGGAAGGGCACATTTCTGTATGTTGTTGTCATTGAAGATTAAGCTGGCCTTATGCCAGCACGGGCTCTTGCTCATAGAGCAGCCCATAGGTAATTTGAATATTTTTGCCGGTGAAGAAGAGGGATTCTAAGGTTATGAGGTGAACCCTTTATTCTGTACTACCCAATTTGTCTCTGTTGGTCAAAGCAGTGAATATATGCACCCAGTGGTTATTCGATTATGGTGGGTTACAGCCAGGTTGGAAAAAAGGACAAATTACCGCTGACAATCTAAGTTACTACTCTTTGGAACCATCCCCTCTTAAGGGGAAAAATTGCTAAGATTTACTTCAATATCACCAAGAAGAATGTAAATAATAGTTATTCTGAATTACACACACATACACAAACAATATATATATATATATATATATATATATATATATATATATATATATATATATATATATATAAATATATATGAATATACTAATATATACTTTATACGTACACTCGACAAGAAAACTGAAGATACAGTTTTCATTAGCTTTCGTTCATCGAATTTCCCATTTGTTTTTACTGAAAAGACATAATATCGCTAAATTTAATCTAGAATATGAAAATACGCTGCAAATTATATCATATTAGTTAAAACTGCAAAACAAAACCGTTCAGATACTTAAAAACACGATATATGTCCGAAGTAATTGGAATTTCTCAGATGGATTCGTTCATAGAGATCTGGTAGATAGAATGTGAATTTCTGATTGTAGTACTATGTATCACGACGACAATATATACTCGTTTTCCTTCATGAACGGGGATATTGTTGTATCATTGTAAATGGCGAATGCAATTATTTTTAGCTTCTACAAACTCATGTTTGTATTCCAAAGCGTTTAATGTTAGCTGACGTCAATGGCAGCCAATGTTGCTAGGGCTAAGGTAGGTTGAGCAAATCTAGTTGCATCCGCAAGTGCGTTTTCTATGATGTGGAGGAGCCCAGAACTTCGAGCGGGAAAGCGCAAGTCCTGGATACTGACTTACGTAACGGATTTCACACTGATTACTTTGACGTTGACATGGATCAAATGCTAGTTGCTGTTTACAAAGCTACCGTCATTAAACATAAATCTTTATCAAGGTTAAAGTAGCATGTCAGCTCAAAGATTTTCTGGCTATATGCTCCCATTACAAAGCAGTTCGTAGTAGCCTACAGCCCTACACGACCGCATTTCTTTGCTGCGAGGCTGAAAGATCTCCCAACACATCAGCATTATTTGCACGATATAAAACTTTAATTGCCTGTGCAATACATATTAAGTTATTTGTGGTAATAACTATTTTTACTTAACACAGCTTTTTTCGGGAATGATTTGTGGATGAAACCCGATTTTCAAAAGTACAGACTATATCAAGAGAGCAAGAATGACCGCAGCCTTCCACGTCTTTTTACAATCTTTGAATGTTATGGCAACTGTCGAATGAAATCAAGATTAGGGTATGAATTTCTTAGAGAATTGACTTGAATATTCTGATCCTTCAAATTTTATCTAGCATAGTGCAGCACGATCTTGGCAGTCATATCACCCCGTTTCCCAGGTATCTGTGCACCGACTCGCCGCTCTTTCTTCTGCCTTTCCCCGTCACAAGTCCGTCACCAATACTATAATTTCTCTCTCTCTCTCTTTCTCTGTCTCTCTGTCTCTCTCTCTCTCTCTCTCTCTCTACTTCTAAAACACACTTTAAAAATATTTATATTACCACTCAATCTCCCAAAAAGAAAATATAATGAAATTAAGTAGTTATAAATAGGCCTAAGCTTTTACGTAAGCAGATTTTATTTTTGTTTCTTTCTCTCTCTCTCTCTCTCTCTCTCTCTCTCTCTCTCTCTCTCTCTTAAAAATATTATTACTCAATCTTTCAAAGTAAATATAATGAATTAAATATCTCTACAGATAGGCCTATGCTTGTGCTCTCTCTCTCTCTCTCTCTCTCTCTCTTCTTCTTCTTCTTCTTCTTCTTCTTCTTCACTTCCAAGTCTCTCTCTCTCTCTCTCTCTCTCCACTTTTGAAACATTTGAAAAAAATATTGTCACTTAATCTCTCAAAGTAAATATAATGAATTAAGTATCTCTATCGATAGGCGTATGCTTCCGCGCTCTCTCTCTATCGTCATAATATTTGATTCTTTACTGTATTGTTCCTCACGATTTCCACAAGTACTGACCAAATTTTAAAACACTTTCTCTCATTGTTTAAGATCCGTCTTCAATTACTTATAAATAAGGTTTCACAGTAGGTTTTAAAAAAGGATGATCGATATTCTACCCTGAACTGACGTTACCAAATCAACATTAACGAATAATATAGAGCCTGTTTCTACATTCAAGTATAAATTATTAAAGGACCTCTACAGAATCTTTATGGTGTAAAGTTAATGGAAATCTAGAAAGCAAAAAACGCTACGATTTTGAAGCTCCGCCCCCTTTCTAGAGTTGCCAGGTGTGGCATTATTGAACACTATATGTCCGAAGATTTAAAAAAACTGTATCTTAACATTCCTTGCCGAGTGTACATAGGTATATACAAATACACATAAGTACGTTTATGTGTGTAACCCTTGAATTCTTCTAAAGTGAATCGCAACAAACTAAATATATATAAAAAAAATAATAATAACGCAGAATAGTAAAGCCTCACATCACAATAACTGACTTTGAAATGCTTTATATTCATCACTCCGACAAAGGTCCGTTTCTACAGCAACGATGACCTGAGGCAATGTGTGTCAAAGCGGAAGGACAGAAATGCCACGACCTGGATTGGCTTCGTCGGGGACTCCAAGCTCAGGTCAAGATTCGAACACATCCTGGACTCGGCGTCAGATTTCGGCTGGAAGATGTATCTGGTTTGTGTATTTCTCGTCAATTGAGCTTTTCACCATTCTGCAGATAATTTTCCTCTCTCTCTCTCTCTCTCTCTCTCTCTCTCTCTCTCTCTCTCTCTGTATGTGTGACGTCTTAACTTCTCGACTTCCCCACTCTCTCTTCTGGATACGCTTATCTCTAGAAGCCTTTTGTTCAATCCGAAAAATTATATGATGAAGACACCGTGATAGGACTCAACTTCTTGTGCTTGCGGATGAGCATATAAAAAATAAATAAATAAATAAATAAATAAATAAATAAATAAATAAATAAATAAGTAAATAAATAAATAAATAAATAAATAAATAAATAAATAAATAAATAAGTAGATAAATAAAAAATAAATAAATAAATAAATAAATAAATGAATAAATAAATGAATAAATAAATAAATAAAAGTGGGTAGAAGTTGAGAACTTAAGACGTCATTGTGGCTATTAGAAAAACATTCAAAGTATCGTGTTCTTAATAAATTTAATATGCAATGATCTCAGATGATCCCTTGTTTTGATTTAATTTGATTTATATAGATTTTTGACATTATACCAAGCACTGGGACAACTAAGGCCATTCAGCGCTGAAACGGAAATTGACAGTAAAAGTTTTGAAATGTGTAACAGGAGGAAAACCTCGAAGTTGGATAAGTAAGATGGTAGAAAGAGATTATGAACGGAGGTACAGTAAAAGGAATGAAAGTAGTTGCAGCTAGCAGCCGAAGGAACGCTGCAAAGAACCTTAAGTGATGATTCCAACCACCGACGGGGATAATTCCTTTCGTAAACAGGATAATTATGAGTACCACCAGTCAAATTCCTAAAGCAACCCTCAGCATTGGTTAGCTAGACCGAAAGATCAAAACGAACTTCAAACAGACGAAGGCTTATTGGCGTAAGATGGCAGCACCTGTCAAAGGCAGTAGCAGTGATTTCCTGGTCTTGTGGTAGCAAGGGTCTCCCCATGAGTAGCTATATTGATTAGTCCATCACTATAAGTTTATGGCCAACTTAGTGGGTTTTGCCACTGTGTTTAATTTATATTTACCGAAAACTGATAATTATACATAATATGAGATTTACGAAAAGGAAAGGGCTAGAAGATGAATTGCCTCCAAGAAGGTATGTTTTCGGTAGCCATTTAGCGGTCAGCTCAGTATGATAAACCTGAACTTTTCCATAAGGTTTATTTAATCTATATGTTCTTTCATCATAATTCCAGTACTTTGCGATGCTCATTTCTTCAAAATATATTACGGTTAGCCTTTCTTCTACAGTAAAAGTTTCAGCTTTCTTTTCATTAATGACAAAACTAATGTCCATATACCTGGCTCACAAGGAAAACTTTCGCGTGACGTCATGTCCCCTACGGCTAGCCAGGTATAGCCTGAGCGTCGTCTGACCTAATATACCTAGACCGTGGTTGCAATAACAAACAATTCGGACCTTGCGACGTGCTACTGGCTCACGTGTCACCGACAAAACAAGTAACGTAAAACAGATAAGAAAACTGACAGAAAGTTAAAGAAACCCTCTTTCCACCCAGTAGCTTATTTAAGAAGAAGCAACACAATCTATTTTCACAAATTTAAACCCAGTTCAGTTTAAAAAATTAATTGAATTAATCAATTTTGTCACTGCAGTATGTAATGTAAGACAAATATTGCGTAGGACATGTTGGACTAGTTACCCAAATGTCGAAATAGCAGTGACAGCAGAAAGCAAACGGTGTTCAGGCCTAGTGTCCCGTAAACACTGAAAGGTTGTGTCCATTTCAGGTAGTTAATCAAACTTTACCGGCGTAGTGCCACAAATTAAGTATCATGCGTATTGAAAGTACTGCTCATGGGTACATCGGACATTGTTTTTATTTTTATCTCGCTCCTAGAGTTTAGACCAAGTAGCCAGCTTTGCTGACGTAACTCGAATCATTCTTTGTCATCTTTCAGCCACAGATTAGCAACTTAGCGCAAAAAATTGGACAAGACTGTCCACAATGTTCCCAAATAATAGCAATACAATATAGATCAACATACTAGAAACATGATTGATTGGTCTTGTAAAGCTGCAATGTATACCATTCTATGAACGATTTTTCTGTAAGGACTATTGTAAAATTATAATTAGTTGTAAGCATACACTACATTGCTCTGTATTCAACCCCAGAGAAACAGGAACAATAATTCCCCAATGAGCATAACAGTCAAACTGAAACATTATGTCTGTTATGCGGCTATTAGAATATACACCTGATGTACATGCTAAAGTATAATAACGCTTGTTTCCGTTAACACTTAACAACGATCGCTCACCCCCAGAATGAGTTATTTGGTATTATGTCGTAATTAACAGAATATTCGTTATTGTTTTATAACAGAAGTACTTCGTCCACCATTAAATTGTCTGTATTCCGGTGTGTTCAGAAGGTAAAGTCAAATTCATGTATAGTGTCGCAGATAACCCGAGTTTAAGAACAGCAACCAGAAACGAAGGGTGGAGACTATATGACGCAACGGTCCAAACCGACCTTCCATTTCCCACAGGAATCAGCAATTCGAGGGACTCTCGGGTCTCTTGGTGACCCATGGCCACTTGCAGTCCTCTCCACGTTCCCCTTCGATCTTCTTCATTCTGCTGATCCTTCCATAAACCACTTTGGACCCGTAGGGAGGTAGTGCTGTCAGTGGACCTCATGCGGTGCACTGTAAGCATTACTTAAGGTTCTTTGCAGCGTGCCTTCATCCCCTGGCTGCAACCACTTTCGTTCCTTTTACTTCACCTCCTTTCATATTCTCTTTCTTCATCTTACTTTCCACCCTCTCCTAACACTTGATTCATAGTGCAACTGCTTTGATGATTTCCTCCTGGTACGCCTTTCAAACCTTCTGCTGTCAATTTCAATCTCAGTGCAGAAGGACCTCATAGGTCCCAGTGATTGGCCTTTGGCTTAAATTCTATATTCAATTCATACCCACTTTGGGCATTCTGCCCTCTTCCATTCTAACCATACGACCTGTCCAACATGCCCTCTGCGATCTTATATAACCAGTTATTAGCGGTTGTCAGGTTAAATCTCTTATTCCTTCGTTGTTTCTTTTTCTCCAAACACCTTCATTTATATCGTAAATGGGACCTGTTACTTACTCAAAATGTCAGATTTCAAAAACTAACAATTTGTTCTCAACGTTGAATCAATTAATTTCCAGCACTGACTATAATCCCTCACGATCAATGAACAATTTTCCAGTACGGCCTGGAAGTACCCTGGGAGTTTTACGACAGGAAAATGCGACCACTCAAGGTCCAGGGCAACACGGATGCCCACTCGGTTGTGGGTCTGAGGGCGAGCATGGCCTTCGCCCCAGGAGGGGATGTTGTCTACATCGCTGAGAGAGTCGTGCCCGTTGAAGAGGTGACAGACTGGCTGCAAGAAGGGAAGGATCTACCCGACATCATAGTAATGGGTGAGGGAACTCATTTTCTGTTACTTTCGAAGGCCCTCCTAATTTGGTCCAACTAGAGGACCCCATTTCTCTGTCAGTTACAGTTACTTATTTGCTTGAATAACTTATTCTTTTTACTTTGTAACTTTTTTTTAGTAGACAGGCTTTAATTAATTTTTTCCAGTTCTTGTGGTAACCCACTGAACAGTTTAGGTGCTACGTATTCAAAGCTATTTATCAATAATCTTCGTTGCATTTCGGCTAATTTAATGTACGAGTATAGTAATTCATGGTCGTACGTGTAGTTATGACTTCGATAGTATATTCATGAAGGTCTTTCAAACATTTAAAAAAGGGCGTATTCTATATATGCTCAATGTCTGTTGTATATTAACAGAATCATATGCACAATGTCTATTGCATATTAGCTGAATCGTATATTATCAAAATGGAAGCTAGATAATTCACACACCTTTATATATATATATATATATATATATATATATATATATATATATATATATATATTATTCCTTTAGGATTCGGTGCTTGGATCTACTCTAGGGCCCATAACAAGCTGCTCTCTTCTCTGATGGCGCCTGACCGTATGATTACACGCTGGCAGAAGATGAAGGACCTCGTCACGAAACTCGCGAAGAGGACGACTGTCCTCCTCGTCCCTCAGACGAGGTTCAGGTAAGGTAACCAGTTATGTTTTCATTTTAGAGGTTTTCAGCACGAGCAAACAGATCCAGGCTTCCAGCTGGGAGTTAGAGACTGGGTACCGAAATTTTCTTAGTCTCGAGCAAGTAAAAGTCCCTTATAGAAGGGTCAATGCACCTCACAAGGTGCACTGTAGGCATTATTTGAGGGTCTTTGCAGCGTCCATTTGGCCTCTAGCTGCAACCTCTTTCATTCTTTTACTGTACCTACGTTCATATTCTCTTTCTTCCATCTTACCTTCCACCCTCTCCTAACAATTGATTCACAGTTCAACTGAGAAGTTTCCTTACTGCATTTTGTCCTTTATTTTCCTTTCGGTCTTCGTGGTCTCTTCCATCCTCGCTGTCCAACTTCTTTAACTTAATCTTTCTACGATTCTAAACTTTCATCAAAGAGCTAAGAGCAAATCCGAGAATCTAGTGTTAATGACCTCATTCCTAAAGCGTGCGTTGGTTCGAGTCCCACCTAGGAAGGGAAGTGCTTCTACATCAATTTCCCCCATTCGGATTCAAGGTTTGCGGAAATATGTGTCACTGAAGTGTGAAGTAATCGGGAAGTGAACAGATCATTGAAGTTATTATATATATATTATATATATATATATATATATATATATATAATATATATATATATATATATATATATGACCCCGACCTGGGTTGCGTGGGATTCTTAAGTTACTGTGGGTCATGCAGAAAATCAAACGCTCAGTGATTAATTTAACACCGGTCTTATATTCTAATGAATTTACACAAGGGCCCGAGTGAAATGAACTTAATATCTATAGTACCGGCGGGATTGAGACCGAGCGAGGAACCGGCAGAGGGCGACGAGGGGAAAGTGCGTCTTTCCCTTCCTCTTGACCGACGGCTAACTAACTGACCCTCAAGGAGACGGCTTGGTTTCCTCTCTCCTCAATACCCCCCAGAAACCCCCGATATATTGCTTCTAGGCCATGATTGGGTCTGGCACCTGTCCTTAGGTCTATTGGCCAATTGAGTTGGCCCCTATAAGGGACGCCCATGCCCAACGGACTTTTTGGGGGATGTTGGGGGTAGGTGACGCTTTCTTCATCTGAGAGAGAATGACCGTTAACGACCTCATGGCGTCTTCTGAGATGTTCAGATATTCTTGGGAAAGTTGTTTATAAGCCCTCTAGAATGGCTTATCACTCCCTCCCCAAACTCCTTTGCGTCCTCGCAAAGCTATAGTCTCTGCCTTGTCCCATCTCGAGTCTCTTTTCTCAAGGTACTGATTTATCTAAATTCAAATTAACTATCTTAAAGGGGGCCATTTGATGTGTGTACAAACTAAAGGTTACAAGTAAATTGAACACGTCTTACAACAACATAAGATCTTTATAAAAAAATTAAGAACAATCACTCTTTCCTGGAACAGATCAAAACCAAAAAAAAAGAAATAATTCAATAAGTTCAGGTTCATAATCAAAACAAAATGGTGAAAACAAAAAGACAGAAAATTTTACACATTCAGCCACTGCCCTTGGCATCACGACACATGGCATCCATTTTTAATGACATTGTATCACGTTAATCTATTAAATTTCTTCAAAATAACAAAAACATAATTTAAACATACACAGAACAAAAATAATGCAATGGAATTTTACGAAAATAAAAAAAAATCTTCCTGGAACATCAATGTGCATTTACTACTATCACATAAAAAAACTCAAAAAATAACTAAAGAACCATAGAAATAAATTTGGAAATTCAGGCACAAACAAACAAAAATTTCATCATCTGTGAAAATAAAAAAAACATTACAAGCATTAGTGTAATTTATGAAAGATAAAATAGGATGGAATCGGTGTTGCGACAAATTTAACACAAATAAAAAACAACAATCAAAATAATAAAATAACGTACATAAGCAACATAACCACATCAAAACAAAAATTACACATAAGAATATGATCCACAGGTAATAACATTTGTTCCGAAAATAATTTGGACAAGTTATATCAAACAACATAAATTCGTGACACATTTCAATCTGATCGAGATAACAAGAAATAAAATAAAAAAAAAATAAACAACTGGTATGATTCTGAATCCTAGGCAAAGACGTGGGTTGGCATTTACAGACTCTGTTCACTGACCCCTTTCATTTACTTTGCAACAGCATTTACGTATGACATAGGCTCGGGAGCTCAGTCTTGTGCTCTCGGTGGGGCGCCCACTTGCGCTCCAGTATTTCTTTCTGACTCGTCTCCCAGGTACCCGGCCAACCCCGGGTACGGGGGTACTGGTTTATTGGTGTAAAACACTACGCTGTCCTCGAGCACCGGACGTAAGTGCGACAGGTGGTGCTCGCTCACAGCCCCTGTGCGAATATGCTGAATCACAGCAGAGGAGTGCTTGATCTCCTTCACACGATACGGTCCCCATCCCATATGACGGTTCGAGCTTGTGTTTCGACAGTTGCATTTTCTTCAAGTAGATTCGATCTCCAACCTGTATTGGGGAATCGTGAGCTCGAAACCGTCTGTCGTACCGCAAGCGGTACTTTTCGTTTGCCCTCAACAGCAGACGTTGCGTAGCTTGGAACACACGTCGGGTCGCGTTACAAAACCACACCCGGTACTGTTCCACCGTATAAAGGGGCATCTGTTGAGGGTCCAAGACCACCGAATACGGCAGTCGGATGTCTTGTCCATACATCAAAAAGAAGGGGGTGTCCCTAATCGAGCTGTTATATGCGGCATTAATAGCCATCTCAGCCGTCTGCAACAGAGACGGCCAGGAAGTCGGATTATCCCCGATGAGATATTTTAAGATGTTGACTACCTCTCTGTTGTGAGACTCAACGAGTCCGTTAGCAGACGGCCGATAAGCTGCGATGGTAACATGATCTACTTGTAAGAGGGCCGTAAACTCGCGAATTAGTTCATTTACGAACTCACGGCCGTTGTCCGACACTAGTATTCTGGGACACCCAAATCGATTTACTAGCGAATGCAACGCTTTAGCCACTTCCTTTGCCGATTTGTCTATCATTGCGCACACATGCGTGAACCGCGTCTACAAATACACAAATATATCTAGGTTGTCCTTGCACTGAAGGTAGTGGTCCTACCACATCCATATGCACTCTATCCCACTTCACCGGCACCACAGGCCATAAGCGGGCCTTCGGAATCACCGTTCTGTGCTTTTTCATCATGTTTGCATACATGACAATTACTTACAAATTTAGTTATGTCCCTACGCATGCCAACCCAAAAGAAATGTTCACGGGCTCTTCTAAGAGATCTTTCTATACCTACATGCCCAGCATAAGGCTCGAGGAAGAACGACTCGGGCTCGGACATCTCCGGGCCTTTTTTCATATTTACACAACAAGACGTCATCCTCAATGAAGAACGCGTCTTTTGACAGATGCACAGAACTCGGGAACTCGTTGCTCTCACCTTTCACACAAGCCTTGATCTGACTAATCCAAGCTTCAGACACCTGACTTTCAACCAATTCTCGCACACTCCAACACAAAAATCAACCACACTTTCATTCTCCGGGCATTTATTCTGGAATCCCCGGACGGAGTTCCACCTGCATTTGACCCGCTACCGCCTCGGGCATTCTCATCCACCTGAGAGTGCTTGCGAGATTCCCGTTTCCTGCGCGTCGCGTTTACGTTTGTTTGACTGTCATTGTTCGGAACTGTCGGAACGTTGCTGGCACTAATCGCCTGCAGTGCCTGCGCCACCAACGTCACGAGGTTTCTTTTGTCGTTCTTCCTTGCGCCTTGCGGCACGAGTTGTTACTCGTATGATGTTCCTGGAGAGAGCATCAGCCACCCTATTACTTTTCCCTGGGATATGTTTCAATCTTTATGATGTCAAACTCTAAAATTCGCTCGATCCATCGAGCTTGGCGATTTGTAATCTCGCTCTTCTTCAACAGATATGTTAATGGTTGATGATCTGTGAAAATCTTTATTTTGTGTCCCAGCAAAAAATAACGGTGTCTCTCCAGCAACCATAAGACCGCCAAAGCCTCTCGATCGAAGGTACTATAATTTTTCTCTGCCCCTTTTAATGCGCGTGATGCAAACCAAACTGGTCTTTCATTACCTTCATCGTCAATCTGGGAGATTACTCCTCCTATCGCAATATCACTTGCGTCTGTGGTCACAAAAAAAAAGGGCGATCGAACCTCGGATAAGCCATGAGTTCGTCGCTCATTAGTGCATCTTTTAATTTCTGAAAAGCTGCTTCCTCTTTCTCACCCCATTGGAAATCAGGTTGCTTCCTTAATGCGTCTAACGTCTCGCTATCTGTCGAAGTTCTAATGAACTTCCGATAGTAACCCGCGAGTCCGAGGAAGCTGGCTACATCTTTCGCATGTTTTGGTCGTGGGAATTCTTTAATTGCTACAACTTTATCGGCACAAGGCTTAAGGCCTTCAGAAGTTACTATAGGTGCCCCAAAAATTCTACTTCGACCTGGAAAAACTTAAATTTTTCTAAATTTATTTTCATCCCATGACGCTTTAATGCTTCCAAAACTTATCTTTATGCTCCTCTACAGTAGCACCAACTACAATGATATCATCTAAATGTACAAAAACTCACAATGCTAATTATAGAGGCTAAAACGCGTATCATTACTCGTGAAAATGAGCTGTAAAATTCTTCAACCTGAAGGGAAGGAAATTATATTCATATAGCCGATTGCTATAAACGCCGTTTTCTCTTTACTTTCATCATCAGGGCAAGCCTTGAGATCCAATGTGGCGAAAAACTTACTCTCCTTTACTTTAAGTAAAAGCACTTCGATCGAGGGCAATGGATAGGCATTATCCTTGGTAATGGCATTAGCTCCGGTATTATTACTTAACTAAATTAATTATTATTTTATTTCATTTTATTTATTTATTTTTTATTTATTTTTTTTTTTTTTTTTTAGTCATTTATTTACTTTTCCATTTTTTTTTTTTTATTATTTTTCTTTCTCTCTTTACCTAACCCGGGGCATTGACCAGTGATCTTAAATGGACTCGTATCATTAGTACTTGAAAAGAATAACAATCTGGTTTAACTACGAGAATCTCAAAGAGGTCAACACCCAGGTAACTACTACTAATAACAATAAATTTAACATTAAAACACTATTGGTTGGTGTTCTTCTCGACAACCACTTTGGCTATTTGAGGAGAGGCTCTAGGGGGGGCGGGTTTTGTTTGGTCTCCTACCCTCAAGGTGGAGGACTTGAAAACCGACAATAAAAATGAACAAAATAAAAGAAAATCCATCTACAGTTTCCACAAAACATTAAGCAAGCAATATCAGTGAATTGGTTAATATTCATTGACTCTAATAAGAACAATTCGTAATTAAATTACTCAAACTGCAATCACAGATAAATCACAAAAGGGTTCAGTTACCACAAATCTGATTAAGAAAAGAAATTGACAAATCACTAGTTGATTTTTTTTTACGTTATTCCTGATAAAATAAAATTTCTCAGACAAATTACTTGAATAACTTAAAAATCATATCAAAAGGGACATATCTAATAACACATAACAGAAAATAAACTAATCACAAACGCCTTTTTGATAATATAATATTACAAAAAAAACTTTAAACTACAGTGAATAAAACAAAACAAACAAAAAATTTTTCAAGGTGGGTTGCCCAAATTTTCACACCCACTGTTTAAATTCTTCACAAAGACCCTTACTGACACTTATTCACGCTGGTCAGTAATTACTCTCCTCGTGTCCCTTGTGCCAAGGAAGGATCCCAGCTGACCCTCCTTCCTCCCTCCACGTCGCCGTCCCCTTCCTCTTGAGGGGAGGGGAGGAGTGTCTTGCTACACTCCCGGGGCCCTGCTGTCGTCAGCCGCCATCCGACGGCTGTCAGCTTTTCTTATTCTACGATCATTCTAACTTCCAACAGCTTGGTCTATGCCAGACGAAGCTTACAGCTCACACTCCCCCCATTCATCCTGAAGGTGAATACCGTCTCCTCAACGGCTAGAGGGGCTAGGGGAAGGAGGAAAGTGCCCATCTCCTTCCGACCCATTCCCGCTCTTGAGGGGGGTGTGCTGTCCTGTAGGGGGAGTCCCCTACTCCGACAGTCTCACTCTGCTACTCTTCGGGGGGGAGAACTGGTATCCCTCCCGCTGCCCAACAGGGTTTCCCCTGTTCTCTTGGGCGCACACAGCTGACTCCAGGCACTCTTCTTTCCCTTGGCGGGAAAGACTTTTGGCGGGCGCTCATTGCTGTCCGCCATCTTTGCTCCGTTCTTTGTCATCGCCGATGGTCTGCGAAGGCACTGCTGATCACTGTGCTCGACGATCACCTCCTTCCACTTGCTATCGTAACCACGTCTGGCTGGTTTTTTATTTGGGGAGTGCAAATCTTCACTCCAATCATACGACACTCGTCCTTTCCGTCTTTCCCTCGCTTATACACTGCATAACAGTTTTTCTAGTCTGTTGACCGTTTTATGCACAGCTCGTGTGTGCGTGTATTTGCCCGTTTCACGATTTCTCGCGCGTCCGGTATTGCAATATCGCACGCCGACTTTCTTCGCTATCGACCGCTCGTTACTTTGACATTTAGTTACGTGAAGGCAACGCTCGATAATTTTGCTTAACGTATCACTTCAACGTCGGCCCTTTTGTGTTTGTTGTTTCATGTGACCGCTCCGTCGTGTATTTTCCGATCATAAAGACACTGAACAATTTGTCACCGAAATCCGCGCCTCGAAAGACAGATCGCTATATTTACTGTTAATTAGCGCTTCGCAGCGAACCCCACACACCTGACACCAAAATTATGACCCGACCTGGTTGCGTGGATTCTTAAGTTACTGTGGGTCATGCAGAAATCAAACGCTCAGTGATTAATTTAACACCGGTCTTATATTCTAATGAATTTACACAAGGGCCCGAGTGAAATGAACTTAATATCTATAGTACCGGCGGGATTGAGACGAGCGAGGAACCGGCAGAGGGCGACGAGGGGAAAGTGCGTCTTTCCCTTCCATCTTGACCGACGGCTAACTAACTGACCCTCAAGGAGACGGCTTGGTTTCTCTCTCCTAATCCCACCCCCCAGAAACCCTCCCCGATATATTGCTTCTAGGCCATGATTGGGTCTGGCACCTGTCCTTAGGTCTATTGGCCAATGAGTGCCCCTATAAGGGACGCCCATGCCCAACACTCTTTTTGGGGGATGTTTGGGGGTAGGTGACGCTTTCTTCATCTGAGAGAGAATGACCGTTAACGACCTCATGGCGTCTTCTGAGATGTTCAGATATTCTTGGGAAAGTTGTTTATAAGCCCTCTAGAATGGCTTATATATATATATATATATATATATATATATATATATATATATATATATATATATACTATATATATATATATATAAATATGTACATATATTATCTCACGCAGGCCACACGTTGTGAAGTCTTCAGTACCTCATAATGAATCAACCGAAGCCAAGATAAAATGGTGGCGCGAGCTGCTTTACAAGGAAAGTTTCCTTGATCACTCCAACGACTGGATCGACAAAGTGATGGTTAGTACTCTCTCTCTCTCTCTCTCTCTCTCTCTCTCTCTCTCTCTCTCTCTCTCTCTCTCTCTCGTAAGCCTAATGAAAAACGTGACAGCAATTTACGTTTTAAATCATTAAACACCCATAGTGGCCATTTGAATCTCTCTCAAGTTCTAATTTAAAAAATGTAACAGTGATTTATTTAAGAAATAAAAAATAAATATCCTTTGTGACCACTTGAATTTTTAATGTTATGAATTCCCCCCCCCCCACCCAAACTTCTCTCTCTCTCCACTCTCTCTCTCTCTCTCTCTCGTCTCTCTCTCTCTCTCTATTCTCTTCCTCGCTCTCTTTCTCTCCTCTCTCTCTCTCTCTCTCTCTTCTCTAACTAATAAGAGCAGGACCTTCTTAACCCATTTTACCCTCTAACCCAGAGCCACTTCGCCCGGGGAACGGGAGCTATTCTTTGGGATTCGACCCTCCCCATGAACTTGGCCAACGTCAGGGAATGCGGCCTCCTGACGCAGGGACAGCAGGAGGACCACCCTGCATACAGCGACGTCATGCACTGCAATGACGGCCACCATCCGGCACCTCTCACTCTGCAAGACGAAGTCACGATGCTCCTGAATCTGTTGTGCAACAAGGACCTCAATGCGGAAGACGAGCACTGTTGCTCATGACATTTTACGCAGGCTTGGATATCAATTAGTAAGTGCGCCCATGCCGTCAAAAATGACAGTAATATAAGAGAGCGCTGAGACACCAAGTCCCGGAGATCGGCTCAAGGTACTCTATCTTCGCTATGAATAATTGTGGCCAGTAGTCAGAGGCCGGCTGCTTGCTGATCTATAATTCTAAATGTGGCGTTCATTACATGTACAATATCGTTACGCGAGTAAAATAAATATATGGATATACACTGCATCTTATTGTACATACAAACATTTGCGCACAAAATAAATATATGGATATATATATATATTGATATGCCCTGCATCTTATTGTGCAAACATTTGCAATTTTGAATGGAAATTGCTGACTCGGAATTCAAGTGGTTTGACCGGCTTTTGGCACCACTGACTTCAAAGCGCGGAATTTTCCGAGTCCCTCTCTCATTACAGAATCAATTAAGTTCCTATTTTCAAGGGGAAAGGGGCCAGACATCCGAACGCTATAAAACTTTGCTTGAATTCAAACAGGAAATCTCTACTTGCCAATTGACAGTCAAATTGTTATTTATATCTCATCGGTGCGTTAATAGCTCATGGTTTTTACTAATAAAGTTCTCAATAATAATATCTAATATCCTCAAGTGCAAATTTGCCCCTCTCTTTCCTCCGGATATAACTAGTTTACGCACTGGTGTAAACTGGTTTTACAAAAATTAGAATAAGCAGTGACTTTGCTAAGAGATGGATAAAAAATAAAAAAACTAGTTTCAGGCAGGGAAGAGAATGTAATGGCCAATAATTGTACCCTGTTAGACATCTGAGGCACCAATCCAGTTAGAAGAAAACGCTGTTGTTTGTGTCTGGCAAAGTTTGAAACGGCCTTTAATAGTGAACGGTGAGAGGGTTTGAACCTCAACCTAATACTGATTTGCAAGATGATTATGTGAAATTATACTCGTGAGGTTGGTCTCGGTCAGTGGTTTCCAACCTGCGGGGCGCGCCCCCCTTGGGGGGCTCGAAGGGCTGCCAGGGGGGGCGTCAATGCTTGATGAAGGAGATAATTATATCTGAAAACTATTAATTATGATGGAATTCAGAATTTCAAAATACTGAGAAAATATTTCAGATATAAATATGAAATTTAGTTGTCTAAATATATAGACTTTTCAAAATTCTATATTAAGGAATTAATATATATATATATATATATATATATATATATATAATATTGTGAATTATTGACATGTGCCGACTATACCAGTAAATTACATTATTTAAGGAAGGGAAGGTGGGAAGGGGGCGCAAAGAATGTGCCATTCAATGAAGGGGGGCGAAAATTAGAAAAGGTTGGAACCCACTGGTCTAGGTGGTATCTTTCACAAAAGCTTATCTTGGTAAGTACTGGTAAGACACTTGTGACCGGACTCCTTTCGTCTGGGGCGCTAATAGTTTGTAAAATCAAAAGGAAATTCTAGCTGACGAATGTGAGATATGTTGGTTCGACAAGAAGGTTAAAGAGAAAGAAGGGAAACTTGGAAACTTTAGTGGATAAGCCACAGTACTCGTAAAAATAGTAACATGTCGCTTTGTTATAGTTTGAGAACTGCAGACGATGTGCATCAGCTGCAAGTAAATAAAAATAAGGGAGAAAAATCATTAAACCAGGTGTATATTACGGTTGTGTCAGGTAAAATTAAAAGTAGGATATGGTTCTCTTGCCCTAACATATTGTATCGTACCCTACTGTGATCCAAAGGTGTCTAGGGCTCTAGGCTAAGCAAGCTTCCGGGAAAACAGGTGCTATAAAAATATATATATATATATATTATATAATATATATATATATATATATATATATATATATATATATATATATATATTATAAAGCGGACCGCAAGATACTAAGCCTTGCAATCGCCGTTGGTGTGTTTAGATAGCGTTGGTTATTTAAACAATTCACTCGGCTTTGCTTAGGATGCAGACTTAAACCCGTACATTCCAGGTAGTCGGTATAAAGTGGGGATTATACGAAATCTGAATCTATTGATATTGCAGTCGCGTTTAAAGTATAACGAAAAGATGAAATCAAGATTCCCGTTTGAAGGGCAATAAAAACAAAAGGGTAAATGAAGATAACAAAATTATATGGACCACCCCAGTCACCGTAGGGACTGTCTATAATTATTCATCTGGGTCATATCATATGACATGAATAAAGCTAAAAACCGAGGGTTTAAAATATCGGCGTGCACACTTCATAAGGAATGAACATTACGGCACACACGGACGCGTATGTATGTGCACGTGGAACGAATAAATTGTTTTCGAAATTCAAGTTTAAAATGAAGAGAAAATGTGTATGAGGGGGAAAACTGGAGACAACAAATAGGGAAATAGAGATAGCCATGACGCTTCGTCATAGTTAAGTTGATAAATGGCTAGTTTCTTTTATATCAACAACTTTGGGGTGTTTTCCAATTCTGCGCGACGTAACGCTCTCTCTCTCTCTCTCTCAGAATCTACTCTCTCTTTCTCTCAATCTCTCTCTCATCTCTCTCTCTCTCTCTCTCTCTCATGTCCTTCCAACTCATTAAATTAATGTATTTTTAGTTTAAATCTATTATATTTAACAACCTGAATGGGTCCTTTGAAGTATGTCCCGGATTCCAAGACCAAAATGAAGTCGAAAATCAAGCTGATTGTCAATGGTAGTATAGGTTAGTCTATATGCTGCCTTATAAAATTCACATTTAAAAACTGAACTGATTGGACGTTAGAAGATATCTACGATATTAGATGAATATTTAGGTTGCAGGTAAAAAAGTAGGGCAATCCTACATTAGAGCTCCACACGGAGGTATCTTTATTGGTGGTTTTACAGAACAACATAGGAAACAAAGGTGTTTTTAATACAGTACAGGCGAGATCATTATTGCGAAATCTGCCGACTTTTGTTTGTTTTCATGCCCTTCCCAGAGAGGATGATACTAGACGCAGTGCGTTTCAGCATAATTATCAAAATGAAGGAGCAACTACTGATCTGAGGTGCAAATTATGTCAAATAATAAGAGATTTAAAATGAAAAAAAAAAGCCGGGATGACTTTTGTATCGTCTCCCAAATTGCCGTTTTCTCTTACTACAACTTAAAGAAAACGTTATTTCACATTACTTTATGGGGAACTTTTAGACTGAAGATTTTATCTCTAATCATAGCCTGCTGTTATACACATGCACATTTGTTATATATATACTCCTGTAATTTAGGATTTACGCAAACTAGCCAGTACTGATAGTGAAACTGAGGTTTTGAAAGTTCGGAATCTTGGCATCAAAGGTTTTGTTAATTAAACCGGAGAAATGTAGGATAGTTGTCCGATGCGTTCTCCTTACAAACAAAGTTGAAGTTAATCGGCAGATTTGAATTACTATTAACCTGTTCTCTTTTAATAGCGTTATGTTAAATATTATATTCCAAGACCGAAGTCCTCCCAACGCCTGTGAAAAGCAGCAACCTTCAGTTTTAAAATCTGGCCAACCCCCTGGCTTGCAAGTCCTTATATTACTGGAAAATCTTAATGTTTATGATAACGTTCTAATTGATAAAGTATACTCATACAAGAAAATTATCTCACTTGGTGTATTACTCTGGTAACTACGTATTCAGTACGCTAACAGTAACCTAAATCATCATTCTGTTGTTATTTGATACTCTTACGGCGCACTGAAAGGAATTACGAAACAAAACTGTTCGGGCACGAAGCTGGAGGTGACGTCGTGAGGGAAGAGATCTGTGCAAGTGCCCCCTCCCCCACCCTATCTCTCTCTCCTAGCCTTGTGAGGCAGTGGTAAATGCGCTCAGCCTAGGTCACTGACCTCGGCTCAACCTACAAACTGAAGGACCGGCCACGGTCTTATTTGAACCATGAGCCAAGTGTTCGATTCTTGGACCGGGATAATGGGAGCATTCCCCCAAAAAATCATTATACCTCTGTTAACTGAAGCAGTTCATTCAGTATCTCTTGTTGGTCGAATACTGTGGGTCGCAACTAAGGTGGAAAGCAAAAGAAACAGAATAACAGCGGATGTGAGTGTTCATTACTCCTGCCACATATTCATCATCGAGGTTTTGCTATTCTTAAGCTGCTATCATTCTTTCCAGTGACGTAGATAAAGAGGGAAAAAAAAGAGGTTAGCCACCAATGACCGGGACATACATAATGTTTATTCAGGAACTAAACATTAGCAAGTTTATTACAATATTAAAACGTAAAACATGCCAAACTGTTAAAGATCAGTTTTAAACATTCACTTACTTAATATAAGGCTATTACAATATGTCCTATTTATCTAACAATCCGTCGAATACTTCAGACATCGAGCGCCTCAGTGGCGTGGTCGGTATGGTGTTGGCGTGCCACCTCGTTGGCCGCGAGTTCGATTCTCGGGCATTACACTGAGGTGAGAGAGATGTGTATTTCTGGTGATAGAAGTTCACCCTCGACGTGGTTCGGAATTCACTTCAAAGGCCGTTGGTCCCTTTGCTGAATAACCACTGGTTCCATGCAACGTATGAACACCATACAAACAAACTTCGGACATCAGTATTACAGACCACAACGACAATTAAAGTAAATATGCTCCAAACACGTCTACATGTGCGAAGAAATGTTTTCGTTTACGGTAGCAGACGACTAAGGCCACACAGTGGCAAACTGTTTGTTTGTTTGTTTGTTTGAATGGTGCTTTTACGTTGCATGGAACCAGTGGATATTCAGCAATGGGACCAAAGGCTTTTTACGTGACTTCCAAACCACGTCGAGAGTGAACTTCTATCACCAGAAATACACATCTCTCACTCCTCAATGGAATGCCCAAGAATTGAACTTACTGCCACCGAGGTGGTACGCCAACACCATACCGACCACGCCACTGAGGCGCTTGTCAAAATCCGTGTCGTTGGTTTGGATACGGATCGCCGAAAGTCAGCCAGTGAAGGTACTTAGGTTTTAAATAGATAGTAATAGGCCTGGCATAGACCTTTGTCGTCACTGTTGTGTTTAATAACAAAATCAGTAATCTAGTACTGTTGTACTGCTACTTATACTTCCGGGTTCCCAGTCATTTTTTCGGAATGGTTATATGAAGCATAACCCTAGCATTTTAAAGTTACACGAGCCATCTACCAGTTGATCCAACTCCTTCTAAATACTGACAAACTGATATTTATAGTTAAGCCTGCTTAACGCCTCTTGCTAAGCGAGACCCTTGCTTATAAGGATTCTTCTTCCTTTTTATGAAGTGAAGAGATTTGAGACGTTTTTGGAACTGTGAGACACTTCCTCTTCCTAAGTGACTTTTAGAAATATAACTTTGGTTGTTATATTAGGTATTTTTATTTTTTCAAGTGGAATATTTTCAAAATGAATGTTTTTATCTTTTTTCTACTTAAGCGTTCGATGCCGAGTTGATCACATTAATAAAAAGTCGAGTTTTACGTTAGACAAAACTTCGGTAAGCCTTATGATACGTGCTTCGTTTAATCTTAAACATGGGCGGAAGACTGATTCCACCTTCCCTCACTACTTATACTACATATTCCTATGCAAATGTGTGCGTGTGTGTGTGTGTGTACAGACTCGTAAGACAACATTCAGTTAAATTGTCGTTTGTTTCTTGTGTATAAACACAAAGTATCGCAAATGTTAAGACAAATATTTATAAAATAAATTTCCCTCAAAGAACTCTTAACCTATAATGTTCTCATAGATTGGTCCTAAACAGGTCTCCATTCTCTCTCTCTCTCTCTCTTCTCCACTTCAGATTTAGCAGGTGCTACTTGTATCGGTGCCCTGAGCAGCACATCCTGGAGTAAAACTCAAGCGAAGAAGGGAAGGGAAGAAAATGAGATGGCACTTGAAGATGGTGAAATCCTCTTAGTCACAGAGAAACCGTAGGATTACTCGCTTGACCCTACGCAGGGCCACGTGCGGTCTGCTCTTCGTTTGTTTACTCTTTGAGTCGCTCTTCTTCTTCTGCTTCTTGTGTTTGCAAATCAAATCTTTCACTCGTGTGTTCCCTCACGTTTTTCACTACAACCTTAATGTTATGGTAATCCGCACGATGACACCATACAGCGTACGTACCTTAGGATGCAGCGCACGCTGATCTCATTTCCTTTTTTTTAACTTCGATGCTCGCGAACAATATTGAAACGTGACTGTATCACAAGACAGGAACGATTTTTTTTATGCTCATCTAGTAATCCTGCAGTCAAGTACATCATTTAATTAAGCATCACGTTCTTCAACTTTTCCCCTTTAAACGCTAAGCTAACCAGTTTAATTATAACGTTGCTGATAACAATGACAACTGTTTGCCAGAGATGGTTGTTCGATACCGGGGAATCAGCAAAATCATATATGTCTGAGGAAACTATACCAAGAATCGCTAAATGAGATTATATACAACCTGTTACAGTCCACTGACTACCACTTATATAAATTTACAAGTAATACTTCCTGCCAGCGTGGTATTTGAATTTGATTCAGAAATGAAAGTATTTAGAGGCTGTCTATAGTCTTGTTTATTATTTTTGTGATGGAAAATAGCATTAATAATGATATAAAACATTTGTGTAGTATATACGTAAAAGTTAGGGGTGCGGCTTGGTTTACAATGATAATATTACTCAATAACTTAGCCCTGTCTTAGGCTTATGTAGTTAGTCGTAACCAATTAAAAAAAATCACCTTAATATTTTCACGGTAAAAAGGCCGATACAGCGGGTGCGTCTCCCACGTCACAAGAAACACTGGGGATGTTAGAGAATTCAATATTTCTTTCCTAGGACCTAAAGCCCGCAAATCTAGTTCCTAAGACTCCTTAAACTTTCCCAATCCCTTCTAAAGTTTTCTAAATACTTTACAATATTGGCATCTCACGTATGAGATAACCAGAAAGAGAGAGAGGAAAGAGACTGATAAACATTTGAATATTTGCGAAACTCTTGAATTCTCGAATCCTTTCACAAAGCGCTCTGGCTACTATGCAAGCACTCAACAGGTTCTCTACGACGAGGACAATCTGCAGAAGACCATGGAAAGTGGTCACCCTCCTACTTTTTCTCATTTCCTTGTTCCACATATATATATATATATATATATATATATATATATATATATATATATATATGTGTGTGTGTGTGTGTGTGTGTGTGTGTGTGTGTATAGTGTGTATATAGTATATATATATATATATATATATATATATATATTATATATATACATATAGATACATTCGGAGATTTATAATAAATCGCCATAAATTTGTGTATATGTTGGTAATTTCGGAATCATGCTGAGACTGCGACAATCTATGATTAAAATTGATGAGCTGTGCGAACATTATCAATTTCTAAATTTGCTACCTACCAGTTTTTCTGTACATGATATTTTGGCTTTTGGTGAAAAACCCATTCCCAGGATTAGATATTACATATATAGTTTATACTAGTTTACACTTTGGTACAGTATTCCCGCTAAAGATCAAACATAAGCAATACCTTGATATAATATATATATACCTATATACTTATAATAATATATAGTAATAATATATATAAATAGATAATATATCTATAGATAGCTATATATATATATAAGTAAGCGAATCCCACAGAAAAATTTTCCTGTGGGATTCGCTTATTTATGAAGTCACGTGCATCTACAGTGATTTTTTAAGCATATTATATATATATATATATATATATAGATATGTATATATATATATATATAATATATATGATATACATATATATTATATTTAATCTTCTCAGAAATATATATATATAATTTATACATACGTACATACATACATACATATATATATTACATATATCATATATATATATATATATATATATATATATATATATATATATATATATATATATATAGTGTGTATATACGTATATATAATATACACACACACAGAGCGGACCTTTAGCGGGAATGCTGCACCTACGTAAGTATAAACTACTTAATTCAATCATTCTTGTGCCTGCACTGTTTTAGTATATTATACAACACCCCTATTCTCTCGAAAATGTGAAAACTCATTTCAAGTTTTTCTGCTGATTTTCGTTCAGGAGCATATTTCAGATGTAAATTTCAATGATTAAAATCAAAACATTCATAGTAGAGAAAACCTAAGCCTCTGCAACAAATTTCGTTAATTTCGCTATTTTGTCAACATTTCCAACGGAACATGCCAAAACCTTCTCCCAAGTGATTTGCCCCACCCATAACACCGCTTTCCCAACGGGTCCCCCTTACCGTAGGATAGAGTTCAGAGGTAAATTACAGGTTAATTACAATCGACTGCCAAACACTAATGGAAAATTGTTAATAAGCAACCAAAATACTATAGGAAACTGCAATCTTCAATGAAATTACTCAACGCGCCACCATTACTTATATTAACCACAAGTGCTTTCAAAGCTACGTTGAAGCTTGAATGGTAACAGACAATCGCGCTAATGATATAAAAGACTTACATACCATCTTATAAAAGTTTGATTATAACGAAAATTAGAGACTTTGAGCATTATTAACATCAAGAATACGGCTTAGTAACTGGTTGGATTGTTCAGCTGGAGCAAAGCCTAGGTAGGTTAGGTCTAATGCATGAGCAATGGTTCAACGCCATCGTGCAAAATATGGAAACATGACTTTCTCTAGCCCTCACAATGACGATCTTAATAAATTGTAGTAAAAAATAAATTTTCTATTCACCGAAATAAGAAATCTCAACTGATGAACGAGAACGACGTGGTTGAAAACTAGGCCTATGTACTTTGCTATTCACCAAATCTTAGTGGCTTAAAAAAAACTTTATAGGGCGTGGGCCCAATGATTTTGTGTTAATTACAGTTGTGGCCTTCAAGGGGTAACACTGACTGCTTCAACAGACGTGTGTTAGCCTTACGTGAGTATTTGCTAAACTCAGAATGGATATTTAAAGCTGAAAACTAATGAACCGCCTGACATCAATTGACCAATTGAGTTAATGACTTAGTTTTCTGCATCGTTCACTTAATACTAAGCAGAGCAATTACGAAACACTTGTCACGATTCCTCTGGGCAAAAAATCGACACAAAATCTTATTGTATTTTAGTACTGCACCGATACTAGCCTATTAATTAAAAATCTAAATTACTAAGTTCCGGTACTAATGGAGTCTGGAAGAGCACAGAACTTAATGTCTCTTGCTTCAGTCAGAGTTGATCCTCTTCAAAGCAGAAAAATTCAAATTCCTTTCGATATTTCCACGTCTGGCTACTATAGGGACAATCACTGCATGTTTATAGACTTCAAGGGATCCCACAGTTAAAATATCTATACGCTTTAGCACAGAAAAATAAGAAATATATATATTTACAGCATCACGAACGTACGGCGGAACTTGAAGACTCAAGCAACACTGTTGCCAGATTTCCAAACACGATTCTGTACTCCGATCCTCCCTTAGATTACTTAACATGGCTCAGTGTAAATAATGTCTAACTTCCACAATAGAATGCTAACTTTGTTTTTTATTTTTCGTATTAGAAAACTTCTATGGTTATTGCTATAAAAGATCCCCATAACCAAAATTTTGGTTACACTTGAACGCATAGGAACGAAGAATACAGTGGGTGGAAACTCGTGGTATTCTTGATAACAGCCATATGCCACATAGTTTGAAGATTTAAAAAATATTTTTATCAAATGAGAGTGTGAACCACTTGCTAAAGTAGTATACAGTACTTGCTTCACGTAGCATCATCTACATTGCTGTCATCACCATTATCTCAAATGTCACCACACTGTTGTAGAGTACAGGCTTAACCTTACTGCCTTTTCGGATAACATGAATTATTTTCTGACTTGCTTTGAACATTATACGCCTCTCTCTCTCTCTCTCTCTCTCTCTCTCTCTCTCTCTCTCTCTCTCTCTCTCTCTCTCTCTCTCTCTCTCTCTCTTTTTACTCTGATACATTTCGAACACTAGCGCTCTGTTTCAGCCTGAGAATCATTGAGATGTTATTGTCTACGAGTATTTCAGTCCTCAATACTTACCAACGTATTTGGCACGTACTAGCTAGCTCGTGATAGGGTGATATCAATGTTTCCGATACCGTTGGCCTACAATGATTAAGATCCAAACAATTTCTTCAAAACTATTTCTTCAGTAATACATTGAATGCCTATATATACAAAGAGCTCACATATTCTTATGTAGGTCATGAACATGCCGATTTATTTCTACAATACAGTATGCGATACAAGAACAGAAAAGACGAGCTTTTATCAAATGGGCTACGCAGATCAAACCCAAACAGACGATGTGCTTTCAGTAACCATGTTTTATCGCATTGCAGGAACATCAAAAGATATCTGACGGTGCGTCGTGCGAGCGCAAATAAAAGGCATTCTAATAATTTCTTGCGTGTAAATTACGTGAGTAGGCTAATATCCGAAATAGAATGCAAGGAGGTTGAAATATTGCCTGTAAATCTGTTTTGGGGAGGTGGATGGAACAGCCACTGCTAAGCTGGGAGGCGGGAAATTTCCTTTTTAGAATACTTTGCATTATTTACGTAATGTTTTCTTGAGTATGCAGGTCGTTATAATAGTTCAGTAAACTGGGCCCTTTCGGAAGAATTTTGTCAAATAACTTATTGGACAAAAGTTTGGAATCGCATCGAGTTCCAGCCATCTTTTGTGTGCTGATGACATATATTTGGCATAAAAGACTATCTTGGATATGTTTTACTTTTTCATTGTAAGACATTGGAGCTATACTTAGAATTAATGAATAAAACAGTTGACAGTTAGTGAGTAATTCTAATTTATATGGAATGAAAGTGTGCCTACAAGAAGGCCAGTAAAATCAAATATCTGGCGGTAGCATAGTCCTATATAGCGTTTAGCTTGTTCATGCTTCTTGTTCTAGCGGTTAAGGTTATTAAAGGTTATTTTCCGGTTTACGGATGTGGATATTACTTTGGTATCGTAATGAAGTTATTTTTAAATGCAAGCAATTAAATATTACATAGAATTAAGTTTGAATGACAAGAAAATCTTGTGATAAAACTTAATTGTTGGAGCCTAGCATTCGTTTGTATTTGACCTAAGTAGACTATTTGGTACAAGTTCGCCTTTCGTGTGCTTGCAGTGGCATATCATCGATATAAATCGCCATGATTATAATTTATATGAATATAGAGGGTTCAGTGGTTACATTAAATTCAAATGTGTTACTGAAAAAATAGTTTGAATATCGGAAACGTTAATTTTCAACCAATCACAAGCTATCCATGCGGATGTGCCACATATTCACCCGCGGGTAGGCAAATGAGTTGAAATGTCACTATAGTAACCGTCACACACGTAAACTGTTCCTGCACATAATACTCGTATAATATACGATGGCGTATATATACGCCATCTCCATTCTTTAAAAAGTATATATGAAATAAAGACAGTATAATCTCATTACTTCTTTAACAATAATTAGTGCAATTGTATCCTTAAGGCAAACAATTAACAAGGTATCATTTGGTAAATCCATCCCCGTCCCCGGAGGACGCTACTTACGCACTCGATCACGAAGTGATCGCAGATTTCTTCATCGGAAGGAAAAATTCTTCGTTTTGTCGACACAGATAAGATACAGATTGCTATTACAGTTACAGGACCGTAAGATTGTGACGTCAGCGGTGTTCACTCACTCGGTTTTACTGAAAAGAACCCACCTCTTCTTATTACTCGTATGCGTTGAGGGAGGGGCTAGTCCATGATTAGAATGTATTGTATCTGCGTTTGAGATTTGTAAGTTTTATACCATTCTTTCAACGCTGCTTATACTGAAGCGATGGACAGAGGAGTATATGCTCTGGCGATGTTGAATTCATATGTACGGTACATGTATATTTACTGTGGGTAATAAGTAATGAAATATATATTTGTGCATGTATACATGGTAACATGTAAAGGAATCAGAATCTATATATGCTGAAAGCAGTGCAAGGGCTTTACGCTTGGCATGCATTGAATATATATATATATATATATATATATATATATATATATATATATATATATATATCTTTTCTAGATAGTGACTTAAGGGTTTTATCCCGGCATGCATCCACCTTTGCGGCGTGTTTAGTACAAGAATGCTGGGGAGTACCGTAAGAACATAACAAAAGAAAAACTGTACATGCCACTCCATATAAATGACCCACCAAGAAATATTAGTCATTGCTAACGACCCCTAACCATCTAGGACAGATCTGTATACAGTATATATACGTACATACACATATATATACATATATTGTGTGTATGCATATAAGTACGTATATATAATATATTACGTTTCAATGACGGTACTACGAGTCCGTGGGTTTATACCGAATATATCCAGGTTTTAGTTCACTCATCTCATGCGTTGAAAAGTGGCGCCATTAAACTATCTGAGTCTTGGATATGACAGTCCTTTTTCTTCATACACTTCGGCGCACATATGCCAATATTGAACAGAAATATGTTCTTCCCGTAATTTAAAATCAGCCAAAGAAATTATTAATGAATAATTTAAGTTCTATGGTTTAAAGCCATGATAAACAGAATTAACAAAGGAAATCGTGATATAGGACTAGGTCTTGAACTAACATAGCACTCAGTGTTTTGCACCTGTTCAATGTATACGTATATACTATGGGTTCAAGGTCTTCATTCCAAGCACAAGTATTTATATGTACACTGTGTATATGTCCAGTAATGAATGGCAGTTTACAAAATCACGTATTTAACAATATGTGTGTGGGTGTGACGGTTGAATTGCCCAGTCTTGATTCACCTTACCGATGAAGGAGATTGCTCTACCTAAGGGGTGGGGTAGACCAGAGTCAAATATATACTTTGACTCTGGGGTAGACAGCCCATGGCAACCTCCTGTTTCCATAGTGTGTGCGTAATCCGTCAAGTTGCGCACATACCATGAGCACCAACGCAAGATGTAGCTATATACAAGAAAATGTCTAGTTTCATATCTATCTTTCTGCTCGGTCCACAGGCTCTGAAACCATCTATAAGGCCAGGCACACGCGGAAATAATCATTAACTCTTCTTGACTGTGCGCCAGAGAGTACTTATTCTAGCATTGGCCTTCAAAACACTCTTCGGTGCATGGCGATCAGTACTGTGGAGCATTATCGCTCTTTCTAGGAAAAAGCTGCAAGACGTTCCCTTATGCTTGGTTACATTTTTGAAGAACCTCTTATTTTCTATATTTATTTTATTGATAATTTAATTAGCAGATAATCAGAACTTCTACAGTTTATCGACGCACGTTTTAACGCAAAAATAGTTAAGGGCATCATATTAATAGGAATATGATAGTAAAGATTTCCATGAAAAGTTACTTACGGGCAACTAATCTGAGAAAAAAATGAGATGAGGATCTGTCTGTATCTGAAACGAGTTTACCATAGCAACACTGATATTCCCAAGCTACAGAATCTCCTTGAATATTTATTTTGGTGTTTTATTGAATATTTTCCACATAGTGGGATTTAACCCGGCATGTATCCACCTTTGCAGCGTGTTTAGTACAATGCCGTTGGGGGTTACCGTAAAAGCATGAACAAAAGGCTGTAAATACCATAAAGATAATGACCTCCAAGAAATATTAGTCGTAGATAACGAACCCCGAACTTTGTTGGGGGTCCCTATCTATGAAAGATCCGTTGTCCAGTGGTTTCCCAAACTGGGGTCCACTGACCCCTGTGGGTCAAGGAGAAGGCCCCAGGGGTTCCGTGACACCAATTTTACTTAGCATTGAATTTAAAGTAGTAAAAAAAACTAAACAATTTGTATATTGACACAATGAAAATATTTATATTTTTTCAACTCCAAAAAAAAATTGTGGCTGTTTTCACCAATTTTACTTTGTATCGAATTTAAATCAATAAAAAATATTGAAAATATTTTATATATTTGCTTGACACAATGAAAAAATGGATATTTTTCATCTCCAGAAAAAATTGTTGCAGTTTTAACAATTTACTCTGTATTGAATTTAAAGTAATAAAAATAAAATATTTTATATATTTACTTGATACAATGAAAAAAATGGATATTTTTTAACTCCATAAAAACTGTGGCTGTTTTCACCAATTCTACTCTGTATTGAATTTAAAGTTATGAAAAGTTTTTGAATATTTTATATATTTACTTGACACAATGAAAAATGAATATTTTTCATATCCAGAAAAAAACTCTGTTTTCACCAATTTTTACTCTGCATTGAATTTAAAGTCATAAATTTTTTTTTATATATTTACATATTTACTAGACACGATAAAAAAAAAAATTTTATTTTTTCAACTCCAGAAAAAATTTGTGGCTTCTTTCACCAATTTCACTCTGTATTGAATTTAAAGTAATAATAAAAAGATTTCTAAATATTTTATATATTTACTTGACAAAATGAAAAATGGAGATTTTTTTCAATTCCAGAAAAAAAAAATTGTGGCTGTTTTCACCAATTTTACTCTGTATTGAATTTAAAGTAATAAAAATGTTTTAAATATTTTATGTATTTACCTGACACAATGAAAAACGAGATTTTTTTCAATTCTAGAAAAAAAAATTGTTGCTGTTTTCATCAACTTTACTTGGTATTGAATTTAAAGTAACAAAAACGTTTTTAAAATATTTTATATATTTGACACAATGAAAAACGAGATTTTTTCAATTCCAGAAAAAAAAATTGTGGCTGTTTTCACAAATTTTACTTTGTATTGAATTTTAAGAATGAATTTTTTTTAATATTTCATATGTATATTTACTTGTCACAATAAAAAAATGGACATTTTTTCAACTCCAGAAAAAAATTGTGGCTGTTTTCGCTAATTTTACTCTGTATTGAATTTAATCCAGTAAGAAAACATTGTAAATATTTTATGCATTTACTTTTACTTACTTTGTGCAGGAATATGCAAATATTAAATACACTGCGTTATACTGGGGTATCCCGGTATGGTAATGATAACTTTTGATTGGCTGAGGTCCACGGCTGGCACTCATTATATCTGGGGGTCCTTGATAAGGTCATGTTTGGGAGCAACTGTGATTTTAAATTTTATTTTAAATGCATTATTTACTACGATAGCAAAAATGCGAATTTGTTTGGAAACATAAAACAATATGTTAACGAAGTTATTGCTATCAGCCAAATAAATGTCCAGCAAAGTTACCATATAAAAATCTTCAGGATGAGACTTGAAAGAAATTGATTCGACAATGATGAATTAAAAGAAGGAAATTGCCTTCATTTGGGATGAGTGTTATGTATAAACAGCGTACAGTACAGGTATGGTAAACAGTGGTGCTGCAAAGTGTAGATTTTGCATAGTAATTTGCGGTCGTAAACTCAGCACATACTCAACATGATTGTACTGTATACTTGCTTTTATATATATATATTATATATATATATATATATATATATATATATATATATATATATGAGTGCTCTGTTTATATAAATATATTTACATATGTACATTATAATACATACACACACACACATACACACACACACACACACACACACATATATATAAATATATATATATATATATATATATATATATATATATATATGTGTGTGTGTGTGTGTGTGTGTGTGTGTGTGTGTGTATTATAATGTACATATGTAAATATATTTAATTTATAAACAGAGCACCCAAATATATTAATATATATATATATATATATATATATATATATATATATATATATATAGATTTATTTAATATATATATATATATACATTATAATTAATATTATTTAAGTATAATGTATGTCTGTGCATATAAATATCATCACACGTGAGATGTGTATAACAGAATGATTAAGATCAATGTGATAGCCTCTTCTACATGAAATTTGATGAAATACATAAAAAAAATGTTACTATTCTAAATTCTACTCAACTAGACACTGAAATTAGCCTATTCATGTTCTTCTTCTTCTTCTCCATATCACTGTGCCTCGCGGACCTGTTTGAGCGTCCTTGCGCTTCCGACCTTCAGTCGATGAGCATAACCTGTTTTGAGTTCTGTACTCTTCGCCGATGAGACCCTTTACGTAACGCTGTTGTCATGTAACAGTTGATAAGGTCTATTTTTTCACAGTCACAACATGATCAGCCTTGAGCTCATACGCCCGTTACTACTCAGGCGGTCAGTTTGCGCTTAGATAACTAACTGTCCAGGGTGGTGACATCTCTTGGAGCCATTATTCCTCCAAGTGATATCTCCGTCGAGGAATAAACTGAGATCTATGGCTGCAAGTCGAAACGTTTTTGATGAGCGTGAATAGACTTTTAACACGGTAGTTTTATCAATAAAGGAGTTATTACTGGTCGATATGAGCGATTCGGCCTATTGGATTCAAGAGTCGACGAAACAATGGCAGGTTTTATCAACAGCAGCGTGATTACTGATCTATAAAAGTTTATAAGCCTATTAGTTTTAAGAATCACAAAGAAGGTAGGTTTATTGACAAAAACTTGATTACTTGTCTTTAAAAGCTGATAAATATATTAGTTTTAAGAATCAACAAAAGAGTGGAAGGTTTTATTAACAAAAGCGTGAATTCTGATCTATAAAAGCTGATAAGCCTATTAGTTTTAAGAATCAAAAAAAGATTGGCAGGTTTAATTAATGGAACCGTGGTTACTGCTCTATCAAAACTGTTAAGCCTATTAGTTTTAACAATCAATAAAAGAGTGGAAGATTTTATTCATAGAAGCGTGAGTTCTGTTATATAAAAGCTGATTGACCTATTAGTTTTAAGAATCAACAACAGATTGGCAGGTTTTGTCATCAGAAGCATGACTACTGCTCTATAAAATCTGTTAAGCCTATAAGTTTTAACAATCAACAAAAGAGTGGAAGGTTTTATTCATAGAAGCGTGATTACTGGTCTATAAAAACTGATAAGCCTATTAGTTTTGAGAATCAACAAAAGAGTGCAAGGTTTTATTCATAGTAGCGTGAATTCTCGTCTATAAAAGCTGATAAGCCTATTAGTTTTAAGAATCGACAAAAGATTGGCAGTTTTATTCAATGGAACCGTGATTATTGCTCTATAAAAGCTGTTAAGCCTACTAGTTTAACAATCAACAAAAGAGTGGAATGTTGTATTCATAGAAGCGTGAATTCTGGTCTATAAAAGCTGATAAGCCTATTAGTTTTAAGAATCAACAAAAGAGGGCAAGGTTTCATAGTAGCGTGAATTCTGATCTATAAAACTTGATAAGTCTATTGGTTTTAAGAATCAACAAAAGAGTGGAAGGTTTTATTCATAGAAGCATGAATTCTGGTCTATAAGAGCTGATAAGCCTATTAGTTTTAAGAAAAAACAAAAGAGTGCAAGGTTTTATTCATAGTAGCGTGAATTCTCGTCTATAAAAGCTGATAAGCCTATTAGTTTTAAGAAAAAACAAAAGAGTGCAAGGTTTTATTCATAGAAGCATGAATTCTGGTCTATAAGAGCTGATAAGCCTATTAGATTCGAGAGTCAACAAAAGGCAACGAGGAAACGTCCTCATCTTAACACGAGCGTGTCACAAGCATTACATTGAAGGTATTATTCATCTCAACAATCGCGCTCACCCTCGCTCCTCCGCGTCCGCATATATGCGATCCCTTCCTCGTCGCCATAATCGGCTCAGCGCTTTGGCCAGTGACGACTTCAGCCGCTGCCTTCACAACTAAACAAATGGCTTCCCTCCGTTATGTGAGAAGACTGAGGTTTCCAAAGGGTTTTCTGTGAGGGTGCAGTAAGAGCGCGCTCATACCTGCACCTTCCTGTGTATTCACAGCTTTCATGTTATTTATGCACCCACTGTTTACACACACACGATTCACATGAATCCATACATCTATATATATATATATATATATATATATATATATATATATATATATATATATATTATATATATGTGTGTGTGTGTGTGTGTGTGTGTGTGTGTGTGTGTGTGTGTGCATGGATACACATACATATATAAACATACACGTATATAATGTATATATATATATATGCATGTATGTATATATCTTGCCTTTGCCTGTCCTTGAAGTGGAAAATCAATTGCAGTACTTTCGTCAATCTCCCTCCCCCCTCTCTGACGACGCCCGTGAACTAACCGCGCCCCTCCCTTCTTAATAGCAGTTAAATGATATAGCAAGGTACCAACGGGTCTGGTACTGCAATCCTCTCTCTCTCTCTCTCTCTCTCTCTCTCTCTCTAACACATTTCATTGTGGGAACTTCCTTACATACAAGATATGTGACATATGGTATAAACTGTCACCAGAAGTTGTAAACAGCACCAGTGTAGACGAGTTTAAAAGAAAGCTAGGCAAAATCATTAGGACACTGTGAATGAACAGCAAAACCTTCTCCTAAAGATAAGTGAGCACACGATATCTCCTCGGATAGACTAAGGGCACGTTTACGCCTACGCACTTTTGTGTTACGGGCAGTTATGGCGTGGGTCCGCAAGAAGCTGCCAGAAAGCGCACCAAAATGTAAGGACGGCGTGGTCCGCCAAAGTCGGCCAAAAGTTGTACAGAGCTGCCAGGTTTTTAAAGTTTTTCAAAATCTTGCGCGCCGTCTGGCGGCCTGATGAAGTTGCACGAAACCGTAAGCGGTGTGGCGTGGCGCCACAACAAAAGAGGTAAGAACCTGCACAGGTCCGCAGGGTGCCGCGCCACACCGCACCATGTGCGGCCGGTGCGGGTTCATACCTCCCGTGCAGGAGTGTTACGGCTGCGCCCATGCAGTGCCCTTACGGTGCCTTCATACACGATTAATACATGGCGTGCACATGTTGCGGGCCGTGAGGCATGTTACGACGCCTCCCTGGGTAGATTGTAGTGAAGGTTGCCGCAGGCAGCCTGGGTAGGAATAAAAGGGGCCGGACAGAAAACGGGGCATTATTCGTGCTCTGACAGCCTGACAACACACATACCCAGCCACTCCCGAGCCACTTGACCCAAAGATGCCTCTTCGGAAGACCACCCCTAGGCCTACCAGGAGTCCCAGGACACCCAGGACATCCAGCCTGCAGAACCGGAGGAGAAGTCCAACCACGAAGAAGAGCTGCCCATAGAGCTGACCCTATCCTCACTTGTCGAAACCCATGACACTGCAGGCCCGAGTGGTATCGTAGTGCAGCCGAAGAAACGATACCGCCCCAGCAAGAAGGACATACAAGACTACCCGTTCACGCCAGCGGACAAGGAGACTATCGTCGAATTCGTCAAGTCACACCCTACCTTATACAACAAGCGAGACAGGCAATGGTCGAATCTGAGGGGGAAGGAGGAACTCTGGCATGAACTGGCAGCGAATTTTACGAATTGCACCTTCCAGCAAGTTCGGAAGTACTTCGAGGTTTGCCGCACCGACTTCGGGAAGATCGAGAAAAGGGAGCACAAGAGCGGGTCGGCTGCACGGCACAGGACAGCACAGGAGGAGGATGTCATGACTATGTGGGCATTTCTGGGAGGTCACATCGCCCACGAACCCACAATAGCAAGCGATCAATTCTCACCTGTATCCTCCCACAGAACCGACGCAGACGATTCCTCCAGTGCTGACATGTCGGGCCTGTCAGCAACTTCGATCCAGCGGAGGAAGCGGCTGAAGCAGAAGAGACCTCGCACATTGACAGAGGAGCGACGGCCATCTGCCGACACACCTGAATCGACTGAAGGACTGCAGACTCAACTGACACAAATTATGACCAGCATCAATACACTCATGCCACAAGCCCAGGACAAAACTCATCGTGACATCACCGTATTCGTCCAGTACTTCACTCAACGTTTGGAGTACATGCCTCGACGATACCAGAAGCCCTTCTTCGAGCAAGTGATCAAACTTTGAAACAGTTTGGAGGAACCTGAAGAAGAGGATGCCACGACGAAAGAGGCCATGGCTTGGGGGGGTTGTTCCCACTGGGCACCCACACTAGTTAAGAAAGGAACACAGACGAAACTGTCATAATTCAAATACGAGTGGCCCCACACGGCGCACAAGCGTGATTGGCGTCAGGTGCGTTACCGGACTGGACGCGCAAGGAACAACACGTTTTGTTTTTAGCTGCTGTTGGACGCGCGTCTCCAAGCTGGGGTCCGCATGAAGGAAGAATTTGTGGTAGACCTACAACAACCTGCATTTGAATCACCTGCCCAACTTTGGTTATGATAAACGATTCAAGTGGTTTTTTATTATATTCTAATGAATACATTTATGTAAATACCTTTGTTTCAGAAATTTGTCTGGTTGGGCCACACACGCAGAAGACGGACACGCTTGTAGACAGACGAGGCTGCTTTGACAGTATTGGAGGCACACGACGGATTCGGTGAGACCTTAGCTTGAACAAGTCTTTGAGACATTCTAATCCTTGTAACTCTCTCATTACACGTCAAGTGATAATTCTGAGTAAACTATTCTTAAAGCGGTCGAACTTTGCCCGACAAATTTTGTTCGATGCGACGTCAGAAGCGGGAAAAGTCAGAACCTTATCCGCAGTTTCTCTGCTTCTGACGTCACATCGAACAAAGTCTGTCGGGCAAAGTTCGACCGTGTGGACGGGGCTTAAGAGAATCTTTTCTCAATATTTTTTTTATTCTTCTGGTATTCACAGGTTTTATCTTTTGTGTTTTTAATGTCTATTGTTAATTACAGCTTTCAGCCCACACCCCAGCACCGTCTGGAGAGCAATGCAAATTGTCCGTTTCCAGACATATCTTAATTGTATTTATTATGTTATTGCTATTGTTCGGTAACTATATGGAATTTGCTTCTTTAATGTTTATTATATTAATGTCTGGTCATTTTTTGCAGGCATTTAGTATATTTTTACCTTGAGTATTTGCCGCATTCATGCATTCTATACAGTGGAAACTTTTGTAACAAATGAATCACCTTTTACCACAAGTTTCTGCGCTAATTTTGCATTTATCGAATCGCTATAATATACATCTCAGTGTTCAGAAAGACTTCCGGGTTATTCGACGAGTCTATGACTTGCCAGTCGGCGACTCCATGACTCGGATACTCGATTCACTAAAGAATAGCAATCTTGAGGTTGATGCAGTACCAATTTTTTCTCATTTCCATTTGCAGTTTCCTGTCCGCCCTCAGATCTTTAAAACTCCTGAGGCTACAGGGCTGCAAATTGGCATGTTGAGCATCCATCCTCCAATCATCAAGCAATTAAAATTGCAGCCCTCTAGCCTCAGTAGTTTTTATTTCATTTATTGTTAAAGTTAGGTGCCAACAACACAGGACACCACCTGGCTGTGGCCGAAAGGTTCGTGGACCGCGGCTGAGAGTTTCATGGGACGTTGCTGAGAGCTTCATATAACATTATACGCTTTACAGAAAACTCGATTAAGCTGAAGAAACTTCTGCTCATTTTTTACTTAATGAGATGCAGATTTAGATAATTTCCTATTGATATACAATAGTAGACATAATTAATAAAGCCAGTGGCGATTTGCTGAAAAACGTATATGAACAGATGAGAGAGAGACAGAGAGAGAGAGAGAGAGAGAAGTCAGATTAAATATAATATTTTCAATTGTGTACATCACTATAGTAGATTCACATCAACCGTGCATCTGATGTCTAGGCTAGTTCCTTATGACGCTCCTGATTGGTTGTTGATGAGCCAATCACAGGGCTGGAAACTCTCAGTCTCTCGAGAGAGTTCACATAGGTAGGATTTATGATCCACCTCTCCTGGAGAATACGTCTTTCAAAAGTATCCCTCAGGAGAGGTGGAACATAGTACATGCTGCTTGTGTGAACTCGAGAGAGAGACTGTGAGTTTCCAGCTCTGTGATTGGCTTATCAACAGCCAATCAGTAGCGTCGTAAGGGACTGGCCTAGACATCAGATGCACGGTTGATGTGAATCTACCATACTCCGTTATTAAAAGTAGATAGATAGACAGGGGCGAGATGAAGACGAGAAATGGTGTGAAATTATACAACGGTAATGTTTCAGATGTGTGAAGGAAGCCAGCCAGGTATGACAGGGAGCGACAATGAGACGTAATTACTTGACTCAAATCACCGTAATATTCTCTGGTGTGCATCGAAAACCAATTACCTCAGATGACCTTGGCTTAGACCAGAATTATTTTACACTGACGGTAACTTACTTGCCGTAAACATCAAGTGAATTAATTTTATTGTTTTCTTTTAACATAACTTGCATCTCCTGTCAGTTACAACTTAGGGGAAGAATAATTGAAATAGAATTGTTTATTACTATGAAATATTCTAGAATATTATGGTTTGTCTTTAGATATTATTACTTTAATATTCAATTTCATTTGAACCCTAGAGAGCATTTATGATTTGTAGCACACGTTATTATTATTATTATTATTATTATTATTATTATTATTATTATTATTATTATTATTATTATTATTATTATTATTATATAAAAAACCTAAAGATCGAGGCATAGTAAATGGTCTTTCGCGTGTAAACCTTTTCGCTATGTATTGTTGAACACTGGAACTCATCTTTCTAGTTATAATTAATGTGGCTCTCTCTCTCTCTCTCTCTCTCTCTCTCTCTCTCTCTCTCTCTCTCTCTCTCTCTCTGGTCAGTTTCCTTTAACCTAACCACTGCGTTTAACTAGCTACATGTTATGGCCATGTTTATGGTCAGTGTGAGGCACAATTTTTAAGCGAGTCTCTCTCTCTCTCTCCGGAGAAGGAGAGAGAGAGAGGGATGGAGAGACTGCACGATTCGGTCATGCGATTCATGAGAAAATATTTGCATGAGAACTGAACCTTCATGAAATATGCAATTATCATGCAATAAGCTGAAAGGACCCGCGGACGCATATGCAAATAATGACAACAAAGAACTATGAAGCTCTGCTGCAGTGTCGTCCCTTCAGTCCTTTAGTCACTCTCTCTCTCTCTCTCTCTCTCTCTCTCTCTCTCTCTCTCTCTCTCTCTCTCTCTCTCTCTCTCTCTCTCTCTCTTCCTGAAAACGTTCCCAACCTTTGCCAAAACTTCCCACGGAGTTATCTTCTCGGAAACCGCTACATCATTCTCTTTCTTGCAACTATTAGCATTCGGAGCTGCGGTCAGAGGCTTTCAGAATCCTAATGACTAAATGTTTGATCGCTAATAAAACACAGATATGACGGTTGGCGACGTCCATTGTAATTCTTAAATAGGTCAGTAATAATAGTACTAATAATAATAATTGACTGTTATCAATATTGCTATTGCTGCCTCTCCTATAGGTCTAGTGTTATGCAATAAACCTTCTATAACTCTTCCTTTACCAGTATAGGCCTACCATTAATTCGCCTTTCCCCTTGGCCTAGAATTACAAAATGAACAAACTGCTCACGTTAAACTAGATTTTCACCATCGGGGTATAATTGCACCCAAACGAAACTATAGTTCTTAATCCCAAGGAGAACTTCTGAGTGAATCAATAACGGATCCTTCCGTCTCCGTTTGTTTCCGTTTTTCTCTTGGTGTTGCAAACTGTAGTGTAATTGCCCTACGTGTAGGGTAATATGGGCAAAATCTTAAGACACTAAGGCAATATTTTCAAGTGTAGGGTAATTGTAACAAGGTATATTTAGATCAATATGGTTATTAGTTTTCACGATATTGCATATAAACATAATTTAAAGATTTATTTGTTATCATAGCCGCAGAATGTTGGGTCATTTTCAGTTATGTAGGGTAATTTCTCGTATCCTGTAGGGGGCGTAGGGTTAGAGGGGTTGGCATCACTGTTTCTCTGTGTGAATAATGAAGTATATGTTGACATACCAACCATAGACTGGTAGAATATTTACGGGAAGTGAATGATGAAGGAATTTTAGAGGAGGTCACGCAGTGGCGGATTTAAGGGGGGTCCACCTGGTCACGTGCCCCCTAGCCCCCATGGATATGAATAATAGAATATTGTTTTCTTTCAATAGATCATTATTAGTAGCAAAAATTTACTTAGTTAATGATTATTTCAGCAACTGTACAAAAACAACTAGTACTACTATGTGTATATATATGATTGTGTGCATCTATATATAAATATTGATATATATGTACCGTATGTGTGTACATGTTATACACACATGATAATCTTTCTGAAGTGTCACTCCTTAGAAAGAGTTTTAGATCCGCCACTGAGAGGTGGCTCCAGATAGCTTGCTTCCCTTCCAGTTGTCATAAGGCTTGTGGTACGATGTTGCTTGCCCCATAAACAGTACAGGGTGTCCATAAAGTCCCAGTACCATTACAAGTATTTATTGCTCAGAAACCATATAACATAGAGTAATGCAGTCTTTTGTAGAATGTTCTACATTTCCACAAGTTTACATTCAGAGGACTTCATTCTAAAAAAAATGCATTGCTCTATGTTATTGGTTTCTGAGCAATAAATACTTGCAATGGTACTGGGACTTTATGGACACCCTGTAGATCGGGAGAATAGTTAAGGGAGATGAATTAATACAGGAATTTTGGAGGAGGAGGCTCTAGAAGACTTTCTTCCCCTCTAATTGTCAGTAAGACTTCTAGTACGAGGTTTCTTGCTCCATATACAACGTTAATTCAGTTGCACCCTACCACAGTAGATCAACTACCGGCTACACACTCTTTAGCTCAGGCCAACAAAGAAAACAAGTAAAAAAAAAATGCGCAATACGAGTTTTCTGTACAGTGTAAAATGTATGAAACTCTCAGCTCCGGTCCATGAAACTTTCAGCCATAGCCCGGTGGTAACCTGCGTGTCGGCAACTATAGCTGTACCAGGCGTACGATTATGGCTAACTTTAACCTTAAATAAGATCCAAAAATATTACTGAGGAGTGTAGAGGGCTGTAATTTCGTAAGTTTGATGATTGGAGGGTGGATGATCTGAAGGCGGACAGAAGAAGCGCGGACGGACAGACAAATGGCCATCTCAGCAGTGTTCTTTTACTGAAAACTAAAACTGGATTCGACGGGAAATCCTTTGATTCCTAACCTAACCTGGGAATCGAACTGAGGCGATTTCGCTGCTGAGAAAAGCATCACGAGCACTAGACCCTAAAATGGCAATTCCAAGGTCTCTGTTCACGCTAGACCTATAGTCACTATATGGTAGATTCACATCAACCGTGCATTTGATGTCTAAGCCAGCCCCTTACGAAGCTCCCGATTGGCTGTTGATAAGCCAATCACAGGGCTGGAAACTCTTAGTCTCTCTCGAGAGTTCACATATGCAGGATCTATTTCCACCTCTCCTGAGGGATACGTCTCTCAAAAGTATCCCCCAGGAGAGGTGGCGCATGCATCCTGCCTATGTGAACTCTCGTTAAAGACTGAGAGTTCCCAGCCCTGTGATTGGCTTATCAACAGCCAATCAGGTGCGTCGTCGTAAGGGACTGGCCTAGACATCAAATGCACGGTTGATGTGAATCTACTATAGTAGTCAGTCTAGCTGTGACTGGGCAATGACAATGGCTATGAGAGTCAAGTCAAGGTCGTCGGGGGAGAGTTTTTTGCAATCTGAGAACCTTAAGGCTTTACCCTTCTCTGCTAAAAGGAGAAAAATACATATAAGTTTATATATACGTATATATATGTACGTATATATACAATAACACATATATCAATACGCACACACATAACACACATATGTCTATATGCTTAAAAAATCGCAGTAGATGCACGTGACTTCATTAAATAAGCGAATACCACAACGTCTTAGCAAAGACAAAAGCGCTTGGATTTCTGTCTATATCATGTATCCATATATATATATATATATATATATATATATATATATATATATATATTTATATATATATAGATATATAGTGTCGACTGTTTCCCTTCAAGAGTCACTTCTATCCTTAGTCACAATATGACACCACACACCAATACAGTTCTTCAGAGTGTATAGAGTTACGACTCTTTTTACTGCCTCCGGACATCGTCACTGAGGATATATTTGTTATTTTCTCCTCTGTGTTCTCTTTCCCGCCTCCGGGCATTCTGTTGCATAAGGTTGCATATGAGTTTTGGATCGTGTCCAATGATGATAATAAATGAAACAATTCCACAATCCACAGTTATATCTAAAGATAAATCTGTTCAGAACGCTTCCGTGAAACTGTACAAATTATCTTTAAATAATATTTACATATACATAACTGTGGATTTGTTTCTCCATGTCAAGACCCATGGTGATATGAGCATTTTCAATAATAATAGTAATGATAAAAATAATAATAATAATAAACCATGGGACACCAACGTTGAAGAGAAAGGAAAAAATGGATAAGTATCAAAACCTGAAAATAGAAATAAAAAGGATATGGGATATGCCAGTGGAAATTGTACCCATAATCATATGAACACTAGGCACGATCACAAGATCCCTGAAAAGGAATCTGGAAAAACTAGAGGCTGAAGTTGCTCCAGGACTCATGCGGCAGAGTGTGATCCTAGAAACGGCGCACATAGTAAGAAAAGTGATGTACTCCTAAGGAGGCAGGATGCAACCCGGAACCCCACACTGTAAGTACCACCCAGTCGAATTGGAGGACTGTGATAGACCAATAAATAAATAATTAAGTAATAATAATAATAATAATAATAATAATAATAATAATAATAATAATAATAATAATAATAATAATAATGTGAAAAGGTTGCTTACTGAGTAGGAAAAAAACCACCCGCAATTGAAGAAAATGGCATCAGGCATTTTAGAAGACTCTCGTCAGAACACAATGGAAACGTAATTGGAACCCAAAGATGAAATCGAAAAATTCGTGGAAAGAACTATGTAGCCAGCTCGATGGAGGTTCCTTTTTCGGAGAGGACAAAGAGTCACCGTTTGACAAAGGAGTGGGAACGGATAACGATCTTGAAAAAAAAAGAAACATTCGTTTGACAGCGTGAAACTTGTTTTCAACATTGCCGAAGTTATGGGGGAAAGAATCACTACCAAGCCAGAAACAGGAGATTCGTCGGTGCCAGTTGCTATGAGAAGTTAGGTGATTTCACGAAACGTTTCACAATTCATGAATGGCAAAATGATATATTGGTTACACACGTTTATATTGAACGTTCCCAGATCATCGTTACATGCATACTTATCTGTTTACAAAGAACATTCAAAGTTAAACAGTATATCGAAACGAAACATTAACAATTAATTGTAAATAAGTATTTATATCAAACACGCATATATGTATTCACATATATACATACTATATATATATATATATATATATATATATATATATACATACATACATACACCAGGAGCTGGATTATAAATGAGTGTTAGAATCAATGTAAAGTGTAACACTCTAATTCACTGATTATTCTCGTGACTTTTAGTAAGTCTAGGTCGTATCGTAAACTCAACTTCTCTATGCAAATATACTGTCTTACTCCCACTTTGTATCAGTAAATGCTACTGAAGCCGTTTTCTGCTTTGTTCTCGTACTAGTTCATGAACAATTTCTGGCACACACACAAATATATATATTATATATATATATATATATATATATATATATATATATATATATATATATATATATATATGGGTGAGTGACTGAAACTTGACAGGAATGCTACAGTGAAGCCGAAGTCCTCTTGACCAAGTCAAGGCAGTGTGCACCTTAGGTCAGGTTGGGTTAGACTGTATTCGTGTTGCATAGATCTTTGGCCTGCCCTGCAGCATCCCACGACTAACTCTTCTTCAACATTGCAGGATGGTGGAATAATGGCAATGGTTTATTTTTACAGGTATTTGAGCGTAGGTTAAACAGATGAGCGTAGTATGAAAAAAAAAAGGTCAGTCACAGACTAGGTGAAGTAATTATAAACTAGCAGGTTGTGTACAAGAGACTGGAATTCTCTAAGGGTGATGAGGTGGGAATGTATGAAGAGCTTATGAACCCAATACTCCTTTATGGGAATAGTGTCGATGGTGAATGCTAATAAAAGTAAAATGTTGAAGTTATCGAGGCGAATTGCTTGAGTAGTCGGTGTAGGTTTATGAGCGGTAAGACCATACGTTAAGTATATCTTAGTTTAACTAGACCACTGAGCTGGTTAACAGCTCTCCTATAGGGCTGGGCTGAAGGATTAGATATTTTCACGTGGCTAGGAACTAATTGGTTACCAAGCAAAGGGACCTACTACTTATTGTGGGATCCGAACCATTTATTAATTTCTAATCACCAAAAACAAATTTCTTGGATTCCACATTGGCAGAGCGGGGAATCGAACTCGGGGGTACCGAGTCGGTAGTCGAGTACGTAACCCACTCGTCCAACGATAACATGAGCTCGTAACCCACTCGTCCAACGAGGAACACATAAGCGCGTGCAATATAAGAGGCGCGTCGCATCGTGTGATGGGTACGGACGTGCTGATAATGAGGCTTTTTCACAGATGCATGAAGTGACTGATGCTGTGGAAGCTTCAAGCACAAGAGGTTTATTCAGGATTTAACCACGAGAGTGCGAATGTGGCAGTGGAAGTTATGTTGCTCTTCTTCTGGAGTTAATTCTTGATGGGTACAAGAAACTCACGTCTGATGAAAATTTATATGCTATATATATATTACATATATTATTATATAATATAATATATATCTATATATATAATATAATATATATAATATATATAGAGAGAGAGAGAGAGAGAGGAGAGAGAGAGAGAGAGAGAGAGAGAGAGAGAGAGCTGACAAGTGTTTCCTTTTGTCCTTGCTGATGAAGGCGGAAATCGTAGATTGTATGGAAATAGCTATAACGGGGTCAACTGCCTCGCTTAGTCTTGGTTTCATTTTTGTATTTTTCATTTAACTGTATTTCAACTTTATTTCATTCTTTCATTTATGGTCGTGATTACCATAAGACGTTTGTGTCGTATAAAAAGAGAGTTTCCTGAACGCGTATAGAAATGTGGATAAGTTTGTCCTTATTATATTTCAAAATGTAAGCAAACAATTATTTGTTTCTGCCAACTTGAAGATTATGGTTATCTTGTGATGCAGCAATGACTGTATGTTGAATAGAACTAATATAAAAATGCAAAACTTTTTATCATATGTAAAAAAGAGAATTTATTTACAGATATGCACGGTGCATAAGGAGCTGGAATTCTCAATGAAATATTTACCAGACGAGTGACCAACTTAAAAAGAAAGAAAGAAAGAAATAAAAAACAGTAACAATACCCGTGCTGCCTCAAACTGCTCAAGAATGTTTATTGAACATGCCTATGTCTTTCTTCACTAACTTACAGTTAACGTCAAACCTCGCGGAAAACTTTTCGAAGTTATCTCTGTTTGCCAGAGTAATCCTATGTTCCGTCAGGTGTGCGTGTGTCTGCGTTTCTATATTAACTGGCGTTGCTCTTTTTTTTTTCCTGAACTTATAAATGACAAGAGCTTATACAGTGTCAGAAAATGTAACGTCTTTCGTAACTTAGTTACTTTGCTACTTGCCGTTCTTATCAGCAAATTGTCGTAGATAAGAGAAGTTCAGAATTCTTTTTGGGCGTGTTTCTGCTCCGTCTATTGGACATTTATTGATTTTCTACGTCATTGTCTGGATCATGAGTGGCGTGGATGATATCATCTATGACGTCATCGTCTTGAGGTTTTTCTTCGTATTAGTGCATATGTTATTCGCACATCAGTATTTGTTTTCCTTTCATAAGGTAATCACAGGAGAGATTATAAAGGCAGTGATTCGACATGAGAAAAGTAACTAAAGTTGACAACGTAAGCGCCTTGGGTGGAGAAAATAAATAATACTATAGAGCCATTGGCAACTTTCGTTCCAATGTTGTCGTCTGGCGCTAGACCAATGAGCGGCAGTTGTTTGTGAAGTGCTGAGCTGACGAGGTTCTCGCTGCTCTTCTCTCGCGAATCTGTTATTTTTATTACTCCAGTGTCTGAGGCTGTTAGACTTTCGTCATTATCTGCCGAACTTTGATTGAAGAGAGTATCGCAAACGGTTTCTTTGAGCTGCCCAACACAAGGTAAGAAGACGGGTTTCTTTGTAATTTCAGTAAGACCGTTGGGAAGTCTTTGGTATAAGGGCGGGTGTCGGGAGAAGCAGCTGTGTAGCGGCACAAGTAGTATTAACGTACTCCTGTTTCCTGTGGTGTTGACGTTTCAAAGGAATCGTTTATTATTAGGTATCTTGTACTGCTGCTGCTGTTACTGCTGCTGCTGTTTCCGAGCGTGCTCTCATGCTTTTAAACTGAAAGGTAGGAGGTCACACATCGACTG
>NC_061104.1:6591912-6616912 GCF_015104395.2 Macrobrachium nipponense
GGGTCATTAAACTATGCTTTTATTCGCTGACATTAGCAAGAAATTTTACTATATACGTAGTTATCATTATATGAATCTGCGGGGAGTGTTATATATATATATATATATATATATATATATATATATATATAATATATATGAGAGGTAATTGTGCTCATGTTTTATCGAACTAATGGCGCTATTCGAAATAAATTTTTTTCCCAGTAATGATATTTGATTATGTAGTATGGTAGATAGTTAATGTTTTTCAGTCTTTAGAGTAGATCTCGGAGTCCAAAAGTCTGCCCCCCCCACCTCCTCCCCTGCTGTAGGCTATGTATGATCAAGTTTCGATGTAGTAAGTAAGAAGTTAAGGGGCACACACACACACACGCACACATATATATATATAAATTATATATATATATATATTTATATATTAAATATATATATATAGACACCTTGTTTTCTTTATGTTGAGTTGCACTTTAGCCCTACTAAGTAAGAATGCATTGCATAGTGATATGCGGCTCAGTGGCGTGATCGGTATGGTCTTGACCCGCCACCTCGGTGGCCGCGGGTTCGAGTCTCGGGCATTTCACTGAGGGGTTAGAGATGTGTATTCTGGTGATAGAAGCTCACTCTCGACGTGGTTCGTAAGTCACGTAAAGCCGTTGGTCCCGTTGCTGAATAACCACTGGTCAAAACACCATACAATACAAACAAAAACAATTACATAGTGATGGTCACGATATGCGCTCGTTCCCATATTCATAAGAAATTGTTGTAGTAGTATATGCAAGTTGGCACATTGGCTTATGAAAGTGACTGTAATGACTCACACCACCTCAATATTGAGTGAGAGCATCGCCTCTCTGTAAAAGCGGATATCCTGTACATTCGGAGATAATGCGTCTTAGCTAGGTACGTCGTTGGTACGAAAGCTTTCAGTTCTAACGCCATTCGTGTGCCTACGTCGTTATTCATTTTCGTCGGATACTGGTTATTTAAAGTGTGGTTGTTGTAGGGTCTTTATTGTTTTTCTTGTGTAAATTATTTTATTTTTAATTTTGTCATTCGCCGAATACTGTTTATTTAAAATTTGGTTGCTTCAGGGTCTTTGTTGTTTTTTCTTTTTTTGTTGCATATATATATATATATATATATATATATATATATATATATATATATATATATATATATATATATTCATGATATGGTTCATTTGTTTTAAGAACCAAACATTTGCTTGGCTCCGCTCAATGATGATTCACTAATTTAGGATTTAGTTGATTTCAGTGTTTTGATGATGAATGTTTTAATTCGATTCCTAATTTATATAATAGCTGCCTGTGACATATTAACGCATACGGTTACGAAAAGATTTTTAGTTGTTGTTGTTTGAGATTAATCAATGCTGGCCTTATGCCAGTACGGGCTCTTGCTCAGAGCAGCTTGTAAGTCATACGAATATTTTACAGGTGGAGAGGTGATTTTAAGGATATGTGTTGAGCCTTTATGTAGGTGAAATGTAACGATTTGAAAAAGTGAAAGGAAAGGTGAACAGGCAAGGTTACTACAAACCCCTTTAAACCCTAAGGTTACCCATCAGTAGGAGAAAAAGATCGATAGTAGCGAGTCCTGGCGAGTCAGAGATAGCTAGAAAGGATTTTAGGATTTCGAACAATAAGTTGATTTCAATGTTTTGATGTTGAATGTTGTAATTGTGACTTTCAGTGATACCCAATTTATATAAAAGATACCTCTGACATACTACAGTACTAATACTAACGCATACGGTTACGATATTTATTAGCACTTTCTTTAATATTTTTTTTAACCGCCTCAGTGATGTGATCGGTATGGTCTTGGCCTGCCACCTCGGTGGCCGCGAGTTCGATTCTCGGGCATTCCACTGAGGGGTTAGAGATTGTGTATTTCTGGTGATAGAAGTTCACTCTCGACGTGGTTCGGAAGTCACGTAAAAAGCCGTTGGTCCCTTTGCTGAATAAACACTGGTTCCATGCAACGTAAAAGCAATATATATACAAACAAACAAATATGATTATTTTAGTTTTAACTTCTATATCATTTACAATAACTTGGTTAGATTGCATTACTTTTGCTTTCACTGCCAAATGTCACGCGCTTCATTACTGGCTGTTCTGGGTACAACTGTCTCTAATTCAGCTTTAGTTCAAGCTATAAAAAGGGTAAGCCAGCACTCGGGAGAAATGTCAGGATCGTGCGGTGGCAGTGTGGCTTATTAAAATATAACACATGACGTTGTTATATAGTTATGAGCTCCGGGTTGTAATTACATTTTGTTTAGAGCACTGATTGGTAAATACATTGTTATATGCACTGAGTTGTAAATACATTTTCTTATGAGGACCGAGTTATTCTCTTTTATAAGTACTTAGTTGAAGGCATTAGAGAGTAGTTATTTTATGAACAGTTGAAGGCATTAAGGAGTAGTTATTTTATCAAGTACCTACATTTGAAGTCATTAGGGAGTAGTTATTTCATTAAGTACCTGCAGTTGAAGGCATTAGGGAGTAGTTATTTCATTAAGTACCTACAGTTGAAGGCATTAAGGAGTAGTTATTTCATTAAGTACCTACAGTTGAAGGCATTAGGGAGTAGTTATTTTATTAAGTACAGTTGAAGGCATTAGGGAGTAGTTACTTTATAAGTACAGTTGACGGCATTAGGGAGTAGTTATTTTACAAGTACAGTTGGAGGCATTAGGGAGTAGTTATTTTATTAAGTACCTACAGGTTAAGGCATTAGGGAGTAGTTATTTTACTAAGTATCTGAAAAAGGGCATTCTCTCCCACACACTTCCAGGGATAATTCCAGTTAAGTGTTTTATTGTCCACTAAGTATTTAAGCTACTAATGATTTGCCTTGTAAGACCACAATGTAGTCTTATTGCTGTTCAATTTTTTCGATGCATATAAAGGTGATTGCTATGGCGAGACAGAGAATCGATCAAGGATTTGTTATATGTTCTGAGAGAGAGAGAGAGAGAGAGAGAGAGAGAGAGAGAGAGAGAGAGAGAGAGAGAGAGAGAGCTTCAGTCTGAGAATTCTTGATGAAGTCGGCGTGCCCAGTCCTTACTACCCTTCGAATCTTATTATGTCCAGGCATAACTTTGGCTCATTGGATATTTGCTCGTCTCATCTGCCTTGTTTAACGGGATTGCCCACCAGAGTCTACAGCCTCGTAAACCATCTTTGACGTCATGCTCTTGGAAGAGTTCTGAGTGCTGGGGTCGCCCCCCCCCCCCCCCAAACCTCTTCCCCTTCCCCTTCCCCCTTCCCTTCCCCCCTCCCCCACAAACCTTTCAACATTGCCACTTCACATCACCAAAGCTTTTCTTCTTCTTCTTCTTCTTCTTGTGCACCATGACCTGGCCGAAATGGCTCTATCGATTTTTTTTTTTTTTTTTTTGCTTCATCTAAACCTTCTCCCGTAGGTGTCGGTAGTGCCGTCGGTGCGCCTCATGCGGTGCACTGTTAGCATTAATTTAAGGTTCTTTGCAGCGTCCCTCCGGCCCTTAGCTGTCACCCCTTCCATTCCTTTTACTGTGCTTCCTTTCATATTCTCTATCTTCAGTCGTCTTTTCCGCTCTCTCCTAACCATTGATCTCATAAGGCCATTGACTTGAAATTCAAGATTCCTAAGAATTTGGTGTTCATTAGGAATCAAGAGGAATTAAAGGGAAATACAGAAACAATGGTATCACTTATTAAAAAGAAAAAAAAAATTAATAAATAGGTAGAAACGCAACAAAACGCAAGAAGAATAAGATATTGGTGTAGACTGGTCATATCAGATTTCTGTATTGTGCAGTAAGTCGTGTTCATGTCTGCACATTCGTATAGGTTTAATCGCGGTAGGTAGATAAGACTTCCTTAAATGAAAACATCCCGATAGAGCGCTATCTGAGGCGGCGCAGACTACTACGACTTGTCAGAGATGAAACTGATAAATGTCCCGAAAATAGAGTCAGGTTACCAGATAAGACTCAGAGTACGTACTGGTATTTGTTGACTTGGGGCCAGGTGAGTAATTGATACGGCCTACCAATACAGGTGATATGTCGAGAAATCGGATTTGATTAGTCCCGTGATAGTTGAGAAGTAGTGGGATGGTTAGCCAGCTAAAGATGCCGTAAATTTGTAATGATAATAATGATAATGACAATTAAAAGCCACAATAGTGTAAAAATACATTATTGTACAATGCTAAAAATGACTAGGAAAGTCTCTCCCAGTCATTTTTAGCATTGTACAATAATATATTGTAACACTACTGTGGCTTTTAATTATTGATATTATAGCCTCGTTACTGAGGTTCCTTAGTTCATAATAATAATAATAATAATAATAATAATAATAATAATAAAATAAATAAATAATAGTAAATTAAATTTAAATAGTCTTTTCTACATAAACTGAATACAGTAGAAACAACCATTATTTTAAATGCTGCTGCCCTTAGTGACGGGCTAACTACTGGTGTCAAAACTTAAGCGACTCTACATATTGTTTTCAAGTTCACCTCAGTACATGTTATGTTTAGTCATTCATTTGGACTGAAGATGAACCCAGAGAACGGTTCGAAAGCTTTTATTAAGTGGTTATAAATTTTACACGAACTTTTAGCATTTTTATTATTGTGGACACCCCTCAATAGAACATAATAATAATAATAATAATAATAATAATAATAATAATAATAATTCAGTCTAGCGTCATATACACGGAAAATACAAAATAGAAACAATACAATACACACAGTCTAGGTACACGAGATAAAAATATTGCCATTATCCACAGTTGCTGAATTAGTAGTAAAAATAGGCATTATAAAAGGCAATGACAGTACTAATTAAACAGTACCAGTTAATGCTATTCCCATCGGAGGCAACTTGGTACCGTGAGGAATGTCATTAAAATCTGGACTTAGGACCATCCTTGTTTTGAGGTTTCACCGTACTTGGCTTCCTAAGATTTCTACGGGGTTTGTCTCCCCCTGACTAAAATTTTCAGTGTGGAATTTACACAAATATTGATGATTGTCACGGAATAGGGATTGGATTGTCACGGAATAGGGGTTGGATTGTCACGGAATAGGGATGGGATTGTCACGGAATAGGGATTGGATTGTCACGGAATAGGGATGGGATTGTCACGGAATAGGGATTGGACTCGTAACGTCCGAAGATCACTGTCGTCAGCTTCGGTCTTTATTGAATTTTTAATGTCGAAATGAATTAATACTGAATTCATTGCAGTAATTTTTTTTATCACAGCCAATTTGCTATGAATTCGTACTAAACATTGAATATATTTACAGACCTTATTTTCTGATTCCTAATTGCTATGAGTTCAGAGATGACTCACCGGGGTAATTTTATCTCGGTCTCGACTATAATTATTTGGAGAGTGTTACAGCATGAAAGATATGATTATAAAACTGCATTAGCGACTGTATAAACAGTTTTAAAAGAAGTGGTGACTGTTTCCATTCATTAGGCGGGATACATTGTGGTACCGCAGTAGTAATGCAAGAAGAGTGTGACGTGAATCTAAGACGGAGAAAGTATCGAAGCCTCTCCTTTCAAACTGGTTATATTAGGTTGCAGATTTTTTTTTATTTCCTTGATATCAGCCTCGTCAATAAACAATGGTATGATAAGTAGAAAGTGACGTGGCTTCCCTGCGAGAGAGAAAGTGTATATGGTTACTGGAGAGTTTTGTGGTTAATGATATGCCTTGGTTTTCACGAAAGCTGTTGTTTAGGGATATTATCATCATTGTTATGAATTAGAATACTGAAAATCCCCTGAATGAAATTCCTATTGCCGTTGTATCATCTCTGTTCATTGTCAGTTCTTCAGGTCTTAGCACATCCTGGTCCCGTAGGGGGGTGGCGCAGTCAGTGCCCCTCACGCGGTGCACTGTAGGCATTACTTGAGGTTCTTCGAGGCGTCCCTTCGGCCTCTAGCTGCAACCCCTATCATTGCTTTTACTGTACCTCCATTCATATTCCTTTCTCCCACCATCTTACTTTTCACCTTCATGTAACAATTGTTTCATAGTGCAGAGGTGGGGGAGGGGGGGGGATTCCCTCCTGTTACACCTTTGTAACCTTTCACTCCATTTTCCTTTCAACGCAAGTTCGAATCTCGGGCATTCCATTGACGGGTTAGAGATGTGTCTTTCTGGTGATAGAAGTTCACTCTTGACGCGGTTCGGAAGTCACGTAAAGCCGTTGGTCCCGTTGCTCAATAACCACTGGTTCCATGCAACCTAAAAACACCATACAAACAAACAAACAGACAAGCCTTTCAGCGCTGAATGACCTCATAGTTCCCTATGCTTGGCCTTTGTCCTAAATTCTGTATTCAGTTCAATTCTTAACACATCTGGATGTTTGGCCTAAATTCTGTATTCAATTCAATTCTTAACACATCTGGGTATGTCATTTTTATCGGGAGAAATGTTAACATTTTAGTTTCGTATTCTAGCCTTGCAATGGGATACTTTTTTTCCCTCTGACGACATCGGCAATGAAGAGGCTCCACTTGAGACTGGCGTCTGAAAACTCTGTTGAAAGCGACGCCCACCTTTGCTGCTACATCTTTCGAGTTCAAGGGGATGACGGGACATCTCTTATTTGTGCGAGTGAGGCTGGAGTTGATAAGGCATCATCTGCATTATTCGTGCGAGTCGGGTGTGTACCTACAGCCACCGGTGGCCATGGTACGGCCACCCTTCGTCACCGGTGACGTGTGCCTGTTAATTTGACATAATTGGATAGAAATGAGTAAATGAGGAATGCATGCGAGCCTGCAGCAGGATTAGTAAGTGCGCACGTGTGCCTTCGTGCTTGACAGTCTACCAAACTAGTGTGTATTCATGCATTTAAAAAAAAATAAATCTTGGTTGCCTACACTTGTTTTATGTCGCTCCGGACTTGTATGACAAGCAAACACAGCCGGATTTTTCATTAGTTTTGTGCCTTTGTGATGTAAGTAAAATCTAAAGCCAGAGAGAGAGAGAGAGAGAGAACATCATTAATGTCGGGTGATGTCATTCTCATCAAGGGAGCCTGCTCTCTTCATGAAGTCTGGGTCGAGTATGCTTTTGGGAGCCGTAGAGTGTATGAGTCTGTCGGCTCTATTATACTCCAGAGCGTAGAGCATTATGCTGATGTACCTGTTGTTTCTTTGGCACTGTTTTAATTGCTACTACTACTACTACTACTACTACTACTCTACTACTACTACTACTACTACTACTAGTGCTGTTGTTGCTGCTGATGCTGCCGCTGCTGTTACTTGAAAAACATCCATGATAAGGAATATCGAGTTTCATTCCAGTAAAATGACGGTTTAATTATTAGAATTACTTGGTGTTACTTGAAAAGCACCCATGATAAGGAGTATAAAGTTTTATTCCAGTACTATGGCAGTTCAATTATTAGAATTACTTGGTGTGTTACTTGAAAAACGCCCATGATAAGGAGTACCGAGTTTTATTCCAGTAATGACGTTTAATTATTAGAATTACTTGTTGCTACTTGAAAAAATCCATGATAAGGAGTACCGAGTTTTATTCCAATAATGACAGTTTAATTATTAGAATTAATTGTGTTGTTTTAAAAACGAGGATTCCCAACTTGACACCCGATCGTGAGTTGTTCGTCTCTCGGTGATAATTGCTTATCCCTTTTGAATTAACGGGGTCGATGAGCAATTTTTTTTTCTATTTTGACAGGTCAGCGCACCTCTTGTTTTCCATTTTGAAAATCTGGGGTAAAGGCTGCGCTTCATTTAAGATCTGTTGTCACTGGACCCTTTTCGGGCGAGGTTGATTGAACGGGAAGGTTTTGGCCTCTATTATTTTATTTGATTTTATTGGATACTTGGAGAATTTTATTTTATTTTATTGGATACTTGGAGACGACGAAAGCTCCCCCATCCCCTTTAGAGTTGCTTTTTTTGTTTTTTGTTTTTTTGTTTTTTTTTTGTAAACGGTTCTTGAAGGATTTCTTATTTTTTATGTTCTTTACACGTTTGGAATCAAGGCAATGTCTTGAGACAGTATGGATTAAACTACTTATTGTCCTCCCATCCTGAGGAACTCACGTTCGATTCCTTATACGGATGATTGACATTAAGTCGCAGGTTTCACATGCAAGGTAAAAAAAAAAAAAAAAAGCGCCCCAGTGGCGTGGTCGGTATGGTGTTGGCGTAACATCTTGGTGACCGCGAGTTAGATTATCGGGTATTCCATTGAGGTGTGAGAGATGTGTATTTCTGGTGATAGAGGTTCACATTCGACGTGATTCGGAAGTCACGTAAAGCCGTTGGTCCCGTTGATGAATAACCACTGGTTCCATGCAAAGTAAAAACACCATACGAACAACCATATGTAAGGTAAAGAATTTTACGGCAATATTTTACTAACTGAAAAAGAAATGAGATGAGAGAGTAAGCAAGGGAAGTTCTGTGTAAGTGAAAACACAAAAGTAGAGACACACGATTGGCGGACCCCGTAAGTTACTTACTGTCTTTGCAGCGTCCCTATGGCCCTATAGCTGCAACCTCTTTCATTCCTTTTACCGCACCTCCGTCCGTATTTTCTTCTAGCTCACTTTCTACCCTCCTAACAATTCCTCTTTATTACACTTTTCAAACCCTCTTACTTTGAATTTCCCTCCCAGCGCTGAATGATCTCATAGGTCCCAGCCCTTGGCCTTTGTCCTAAGATCTATATTCTGTTTTAGAGCCACCAGAAGTTGTAAACAGCAACAGTGTGGAAGAGCTTAACAGAACGCTAGACAAAATCATTAAGAGGACACTGTGAATGATCAGTAAAACTGGCTCCTATAGATAAGTGAGCACACGATGTCTCCTCGGATGGACTAAAAAGTCTTTGAGACATCCTAATCCTTGTAACTCCTTGTAATTCTATGAGTGGCGGAATTTTGCAAAGGCCTGTTTTCTTTGCTTGGCGTTGGCGACGACGATGGTGAGAATCGGTGTTATTTACGGCTAATTGCATCCTGCTAGGAGATATCAAATGAAGAACAGTCGTCTCCGTCAGTCGTTCGCTCTGTATACCCACTGTCGTCGCCTGACGGGATGTATGCCCTTTTTTTTTCGCCATTTGAAAGGTCATCTCGGAAGATAATTACGTTGGATTAGCTCACCATGAAGTGTTTAGATGGGCAAAAGGTCGCCATTTGTTGTGTTCTTTGTGGGTCTTATTTCAGAAAGCCTTACTCATAAATTTGAACATGAAACGTATGCATTAAGCTTCAAATGGCCTTTCAATATCCTCGGAATTTATATATTTTCATATTTATTTATATATTTTCATATTTCATATATGTTAACCGAAAGGGAATTTTTTAGTTGCTATTTTCGTCTTCTCGTGGATTCGAACCAGCGCACCGAGGAGAAATCAGGACTTCAGTGAGGTTACCGATTCGGCCAGCAAGTTTATATATGCATGTAGTGCTGATATTTATATTACTGTAATTAATAGCGTCTTGCAATTAGAAAAAAAGAGGCAAATAATAAGTTGTAGGTCGCCAAGTCAAGATTCTGTTTTTTATTACTATACTTTATATATTTACACAAGGACAATAGTAAATTAAAGGTGACAGACTTCACTAAAAATTTACTAGATGGAGATTAGATCACTTGAATTGAAGATTAGCACAACCAAGTATGTATTTATGCATGTTTGTGTGTGTGATGAAGCCAAAGCTATTGTCTAGCGTTTCTACAAATACCAACCTTATGACAAATATATGTGTGTGTGTGTGTGTGTGTGTGTGTGTGTGAAGTCGAGGACATCATTATCTGGAGTTACCGTGCCCTTACAAAACACTGATGTTGGGAGTTTTTTTTTTTTTTTTTTTTTTTTTTTTTTTTTTTTTATGGTAAAGAGGGTGAGGTACAAAATGTACTGAATAATGTGTCATACAGAAAGCCCTGGCACCTGACGTTTGCTGGAAAACGAGTAGCACGCAGGAACTGGAGACACAATGGGTCTTTAGACCTGTGTGAAATACTCTCTCTCTCTCTCTCTCTCTCTCTCTCTCTCTCTCTCTCTCATACGTATAGTTTATGTGGGTATTGATGTGGGGAACCGTTGCATAATGCTTTCCATGAAAGCTGCTTTGGGTATTATATCCCTGAGCTTAATGTGGGTGTTTGCGTCTGCATTCGAGAGAGAGAGAGAGAGAGAGAGAGAGAGAGAGAGAGAGAGAGAGAGAGAGAGAGAGAGAGAGATTAATATTTATTTACAGGTATGCGAAATTACCTTCGGAATATCAAAGGTGAACGAATTATTATGAGAATATTTTTGTATGCGATTGAATTTAAAATTGTTTGTGTTCGGACTCGAAAGGTCATTGAGAGAGAGAGAGAGAGAGAGAGAGAGAGAAGAGAGAGAGAGAGAGAGAGAGAGAGATCCACTCTTACATACTTTAGCTACTCTTCACTTATATACCCCCCCCCCCCGTCCCCTCCCCCTATCATACTTAATCAACCAATCATGATGATATCACCCTTTACAGTGTTATTAAAGGGAAGACGAAGGTAGTTTAATTTCTCTCTCTCTCTCTCTCTCTCTCTCCTCGGAACACTTCGCGCCAGTTTATTTATCGCCAAAGTTCATCCCCTGACATTTAAGGAAGATCGATTAGCTATACCCTGGCTAGGAATTGGAAAAGCATTCGCATCTTCCTCGTGCATGGCTTCCAGAAGATACCTAGAAAGTTCTAGTAGGTAAGTCGGTAACTTCACACACACATACACACAGATATATAAAAGCTCCTCAATGGCGTGATCGATTCTTGGGCATTCCATTGAGGGTTAGAGATGTGTATTTCTGGTGATAGAAGTTCACTCTCGACGTGGTTCGGAAGTCACGTAAAGCCGTTGGTCCCGTTGCTGAATAACCACTGGTTCCATGCAACGTAAAAGCACCATACAAACAAACAAACAGGTATATATATCTAGCTATCAAGATGGCGTCCAAGAAAAGGCAGCACGTATGCTAAACCCACAGTATATATTGCCGACGGCGTTTTGCAATATCTCTGCATCTTCATGGATGGAATTTAGAAAATCACATATAAAATATTATAAAAAAGGGGAAAAAGTAAAGTCATTTAAAAATCTCTACAAAAGACGGACATAACCTAGTACTTACCTACCTTCCTGCCTTCACACACACACACATACATACACATACACACACACACACACATATATATATATATATATATATATATATATATATATATATATATATATATATATATATATATATATGTGTGTGTGTGTGTGTGTGTGTGAGTGTGAAGGCAGGAAAGTAGTAAGTACTAGGTTATGTCCGTATTTATAGAGATTTTTAAATGACTTCACTTTTTTCCTTTTTTTTATAATATTTTATATGTGATTTTCTAAATTCCATCCATGAAGATGCAGAGATATTGCAAAACGCCGTCGGCAATATAAACTGTTGGTTTAGCATACGTGCTGCCTTTTCCTGGATGCCATCTTGATAGCTAGATATATATATCTGTTTTGTTTGTTTGCATTTATAGTATTTGCGTAGGATAGGATATAAAAATTGATCGCTAGTTGTCAAGGATACACCTTAAAAAAAAAAACCCTGTTTAATTGTCTTGAGAATTTTGTGTAGCAAGTATAGGATATTCTTTCTAGTCCCAGATTTCAGAGGTAGTATATATAGCATGACAGAATATGTATTCTTTACTGATATCAAAAGTATTTTACGCAAAACATTTGACGGCAAGTCTTTTTAATTCAGTTTCTCATGATATTCCCCTTTTGATTTTCTTTTAACTTTTTCTGCGATAAATTTAATGCAAGGGTTGTCGACTAATGTGATTAACACATTGATGACTGGGCTCTCTCTCTCTCTCTCTCCCTCTCTCCTTCCTTTCCAGGCATCTTTTGTAATTCCATTTCGGTGTAATCGCATCACCAGCCAGAGGCCAATTGAGGTAATCAGTCACCATCTCGGCGATTTCGAATTCAAGGAAAAGCTCCCAAAATAGCTGTCGCTCTCTCTCTCTCTCTCTCTCTCTCTCTCTCTCTCTCTCTCTCTCTCTCTCTCTCTCTCTCTCTCTCTCTAGGAACCCTACGGAGGAGGAGGTGGTTTTCTAGGTAAATCTCTTCTCTCAAAGGAGGTTTCTCTCTCTCTCTCTCTCTCTCTCTCTCTCTCTCTCTCTCTCTCTCTAGGATCCATACGGAGGTGGAGGAGGTGGTGGTTTCTGGGTAAACCTCTTCTCTCAAAGGGAGTTGATTCCAAGTTCCCCGAGTGGCATTGGCTGGCGTTAGCTCTCGAAGATGTCCTTGTGTGTTTAATATATGTTGAGTCGAGCTGTTTGTAAGGTGGCGAGCAGGAGTTTCTCTCAAGAGTTGAAGCGAATCATGCGTCTAGTCTGACTTATGTTATGAAAGAGTATAGTTCTTGATATGAAGCCCCATGAATGGGGCAGGAAAAGGTTTATGGTCTATATAACCGCATTTCAGTTTAGAACAGATAATTGAGAATATAGGGTTATGAGGGCAGTCTCTCTCTCTCCCTCTCTCTCTCTCTCTCTCTCTCTCTCTCTCTCTCTCTCTCTCTCTCTCTTTATTTTTGATCGCCGATGACCGTCGTTGATCATAGGAAATATACGAGAGGGTAAAAATGAACTAGAACTTCTTCACCTTGGAGTGAATGTGTCGCATAAATCAGTTTCCAGAAATAAGTTTCCAGACATCAAGATTCATCAACTCCTTTTGAATCTATCGCATTTCCAGACTTTCCATTTTTCATGTGGGCGGGTAAGGGGGGGGGGGGGGAGTGAGGTGGGGGTTAGTGGATGCGTTTTCCACTGGGATTAGTCTGACTGGAAGGTTTATTTGTAACTTCATTATTCCCGAGACGGACGTGGCAGATGGAATTACTAGTTCTTTTTTCTCTCCGTTTCTTTCCACCCTTTCTTTTTCTTTGTTTCTTTCTTTCGAGTCCCTGGGGGCGCGAGGAGTGAAAAGGAGGGTGGAGGAAATAGACCCGGAAGGGAAAATGGAAATTGTGGGATTTGCATTTTTATGGAAAATTGTTTTTCTTCGCTTTTTTTCCACCCCGAGAAATTTAGGTTTTTTCTCAGGTTTCAGGGGATTTTCTTTTTCCCTTTTTTTTTTCTCTCCTCACAAGGCGAAAGTATATATATATATATATATATATACATTTGGCTGATACCAAAACAAACCTTTACACTTTTAAAGTTGAATTCAATCCTGCTGTGTCGAGAGAAATTCTTCGCCCGTGAGGAAGGGAGTGTTACAAGGGGAAGTCTTTACTTTTATCTTTTAGAATTTTGGTCGTTCTATTTCTTGTTATTTTTCGTAACCATTTCCTCGGTGACATAGACGGTATATATTTGAAGTATTGCGGCAAATTAGTAATAACTTGAGACCAGTAATTATTCGTAAAATGCTGTTATATGAATTTTAAAAGCAGCAGTTCAGTAATAGTTCCGGATCAAGAACGTACGGCAATTTATGAACTTCCTGGCTACTTCTATATTGAATTATGAAAATTCGTTGGATTTTTGCAACATTCAGGTTTGGTTATTGATATCGGAAAGTGGATGTGAATCTTTAAGTACGTAAAATTTCGAGATTGAGAGAGAGAGAGAGAGAGAGAGAGAGAGAGAGAGAGAGAGAGAGAGAGAGAGAGAGAGAGCGCAAAGACATGGTTGTTAGTACCATGTCGAAAAGTATACCAACGTTTTTAAAAATTGAAGGCGTTGACGATGTAATCATCCCACGATGGTGGAACGCAAAACCTTCATGATGCTCCCCTCTCTCTCTCTCTCTCTCTCTCTCTCTCTGGTCTTCGGAGTGCAATAGTACCACTTTTAGCTTGCACGCATGCGTAGGAGAGAGAGGAAGCGGAGACATGGTTGTGTTGGTACTATTTCCAAAAATGTACGAACGTGTGATTGGAAATGGTTGGCGTTGACGAAGTAATCATTCCAGTTTGGTGAAACCTTTTGCAAAATATACACGATGCTCTCTCTCTCTCTCTCTCTCTCTCTATTCTTAAACCTCATCCACCTTCGGAGTAGCGTCGAGAATGTCCGCATCTAAAAAGTTACCGCGAACCTCGAGGCTTGAAAAGAGCCGCCTCCCTTTTGGGAATCGAGTGGGTCAGTCGGTTAGAACAAGAGTCGAGGGAGATTATCTCGGAGGTTCTGGGAACTTGTTTCGTCTTAGGCCTAGTAGGAAATAATGACCGTAAGTTTTCTTCGGAAGCTTGCTCTGTGTTGTCGGGCTCAAAAGGCCTATAGCCGCGTTCATAAAGGCATTCGCAGAGGTTAGTTCTTTCGTGGCTTTTTTTTTTTTTTTTTTTATTAATTTTTTTTCAAGACTTCCCACACGAGTTGAAAGATGACGTTGACATTCGCGTCTGTCTGCGTTTCTGTCTCTCTGAATTTGTGGTATAGTAGATTCACATCAACCGTGCATCTGATGTCTAGGCCCGTCCCGTAGTCTCTCGAGAGAGTTCACATAGGCAGGATATATGTTCCACCTCTCCTGAGGGATACTATTGAAAGACGTTTCCGTCAGGAGAGGTGGAATGTACATCCTACCTATGTGAACTCTCTCGAGAGAGAGACTAAGAGTTTCCAGCCCTGTCATTGGCTTATCAACAGCCAATCAGGAGCGTCGTAAGGGACTGGCCTAGACATTAGATGCACGGTTGATGTGAATCTACCATAATGGTGTATTGCAAGAGCCAGTAGAGCAGAGTTTGGTGGGGTTAAATGAACGAATCGAGGTAGATTTTTGGGAAATTGGTCAAAGGTCAAGGTCAAGGGCCTTTGACGGTTGAAGTGCTTTATGGTTGCTATACAATTCTGTTGTTCTTTTCTTATTAGAAGTTCCTCGCTGGACGAGTGGTTTTCGTGCTCTGCTGCCAATCCGGTGGTCCGAAGTTTGATTTCCGGGCCAACGCGGAATCAGAGGAATTTATTTCTGGTGATAGAAATTAATTTCTCGATATAGTGTGGTTCGGATCCTACAATAAGCTGTAGGTCCCGTTACTAGGTGATCAATTGGTTCCTAGCCACGTACAAATATCTAATCCTTCGGGCCAGGCCTACGAGAGCTGTTAATCAGCTCAGTGGTCTGGTAAAACTTAAGATATACTTTTTTTTTTCTTATTAGAAAATTTAAACAGCTATATATAAACTCCACCACGTTCGACATTTGAAGGTCAGGGTTAGAGAGAGTGAAAATCTCATCAGAAAATGCAAGAATTGTAGTTCATGTAGCCACTATTGAGCAGTCTGAGCGGAGACATGTTATTGACAGTCAGCTCTAGTTGATAAATCCTTTACCTGGTGCAGAGCACACTACGCGCGGTAAAGGATTTTTGCCTAATGAATTTTCATTTTTCCCCATTTCCTTTGTATATTGCTGCTAAGGTTTCTTTTTTCATGTGGGGGTGGGCTTGTAGTTCTTGATGGCCTTTTCTTGTCGGACCATATTTAGATTTTTCTTTTATTATTTGTATTTTATTTTCTATACGTTTTTGGCGGTATAATTGTTCCGTGTTATTTGGTCTCCCATTTTGTGTACAGACTTTGTAGTCCTTTATTCATTAGGCATTATTGTGTAGTCTTCAAGTTACTAGAGTTTTTTTTCTGTCAGGAATACCCCAAAAAATTAATCATGATGGAAGAGAACCTTCACAAAAAAGCTTTTGTATTTTGTGCAAATGGCCCTTGATTATTTATTCATTCAATTCATACTTATAAGACAATATTTATATGACAATTTTTACTTGGGCTAATATGACAATTTTTACTTGGGCTAACCGTTGAGAATCGTTGCACATTTTCTAAAATGTGACGCAGTTGTTTGAAATAGTTTTTTTTTTCTCAATTCGTATTTGTAGTCATAAGATATTTGTCAGGTCTTCCCAATGGTAAAAACAAAGTCTTTGCACATTTCTTTTTCATAAAAAGTCTGCACATTTCTTTGTCAGGTAGGTGGTATGTTAAGTTGAATCTTGATAAACAAATTTTAAGGCTCCATGTCAATAGCTATTTCTTCCTAACGTATTTACCCATTGACATAACCATTGATTATTTGCCCAAATAGTGATATTCTGTTATTACTGCAGTAACAACTGATGACTTATCCATCCATCTTTTCATTTTTAGATGTGTGAGGCTAGCAGCTGATAGTCTCCGCCCGCAGTCATGCTCGGTGAGTACGCAAGTCGTGGTTTAATCGCTCTAGCACAGGCTTCAGAACTGAAGCTTAGGTTGCGTAACAGAGAGAGAGAGAGAGAGAGAGAGAGAGAGAGAGAGAGAGAGAGAGAGAGAACGTCTGTCGAGTGGTTGCACCCAGACTTGGGTGAGGGTTACCATTGGTTTTTCTGTTTTGATGGTATGGTACTATACTTCTTGATTGAGCAATGGAACACTACCAGTGTTTCTGCCTCTGTGAGAGAGAGAGAGAGAGAGAGAGAGAAGAGAGAGAGAGAGAGAGAGAGAGAACACGTCTCTCGAGTGGTTGCACGCAGACTTGGGTGAGGGTTACCATCGGTTTTCCTGTTTTGATAGTATGGTACTATACTTCTTGATTGAGCAATGGAACACTACCAGTGTTTCTGCCTCTGAGAGAGAGAGAGAGAGAGAGAGAGAGAGAGAGAGAGAGAGAGAGAGAGAGACTACTAAACTAGTCCACAGCAAAAGCCACATTAACTAAATGATATTTTGATGATTATATAACATTTCGCCCAGTGCGTTGTCGAAGTTAGTGACTTTTTTTTTTTTTTTAATTTCCCAACTGGTGGTATTATATTCAGTAAACGAAGCGTCAAAGGTGGTGGATCATACGACTGAAATAAGAGAGAATCGTGACTGATTGAGTGAGTGAGGGAGGGAGGCTGTCGCGCTCACAGATTGGAAAAATGTAAAAAAAAAAATATTCCGGATGAGCCTCTCCCAACTAATAATTAAATTTATTTTGCTGCCCAGGTTGGAAGCAGCTATCTTAGTTCGCATTTTTGCTTGTGCAATAAAAGGTTAAATGTAATGAAGAGTCCACAGTGTTATCATTGTTAAAAACTAATGTAAAACTTTAAAAAAAAAAAAAATTTTAAAAGCTTTGTAAAAGATTTCGAACTACTATAGTTTTTTTTTTTTTTACACGAGCTTTTAACAATCATATTATTGTCGACCCTTTAGATAATTTTATGAGCTTTAGTAATGTAGATAGTTGTGCCCCGCCCCCTCCAGCTTACTCGTTGTGCGTGCTGAATTCTACAGTCAAATGGGGCGTTGTTTCACCTACGAAAATTTAAGTAAATGTTTTATTTTATTAAAAATAAGTTTTCTGTACTGTTTAACGTGCACATTATTTATCTTTACATTTTCATTCTAGTAAATAAGTCATAAATATCCTATCCTAAAATTCTTGTAACTTTAAAACTTGACGGGAATTACTTTTTTCAGATATTTCTAGGATTTTTCATAAACCTATCATAGCCACCCCCCAAAAAACAAGAACAACAAACAACAACAACAAAGTAGTTTGTAGGCTTACTCCCCGAGCAAGCGAAAACAACAATAATATTGTAGTTTTTATGGTTAGAGTACTCCGTCTCGTCTCGTGTGCGATACGCGAGAAAGTGCGTAGTTGACATCCTGGGGTTTCCACCCGAGAGGATCCTACTTTTCCCTTGGCGATGTGGCGGTTTGCGCATCCAGATCGTGTGGGTCACGTGACTTGGTGGTTTCGCCGTGTGGCTTTGGTTTCTTGGTTCCGATGATATGGCGTTGGTCGCCTGGTTTAACGTATCAACCGTCATGGAGTGCGTTGTTGGTCTCTCTTCCTTAATAATAATAATAATAATAATAATAATAATAATAATAATTATAATTATAGTAAAAATGGGAAAGTAAATTTACAGTAGTATGCCTGTTTTATTTTATATAAAATATGTCATCGATAGCTATCTGCTGTTTATATTTTAAATAAATTCAAACAGGCATACTACTGTGGGTTTACTTTCTCATTTTATTGAATTTTCTTTGAATAATAATAATAATAATAATAATAATAAACTATATTACTGTGTAAAATATAAAAGCAAAGATTTTACAACATCAGTGTTTTATTGCACAAAACTGGTTTTCACGAGATTGTGAATTTCTTAGCAAGAATAATAGTAATAATTATCAAGACTGTGAATTTTTTTTGCAGTAATATAGTAATGATGGTAATAAACTGTATTACCAAGTAAAATACAAAAGCATAGACGTTCCAACAGAGCGTTATATTGCACACAACCTGTGTTTGACGAGATTGTGAATTTCTTAGCAATATAATAATAATAATAATAACAATAATAATAATAATAATAAAATAATAATAATAATAATAATAATAATATAATAATAATAATAATAATAATAATAAGAAAATAATAATAATAATAATAATAATAATAATTATCGAGATTGTAAATTTTAAGCAGTAATATAATAATAATAATAATAATAATAATAATAATAATAATAATAATAATAATAATAATCTCAGTGGTGTCTGCGGATGTGGTTATCATTCTTGATTAGCAATCGCTATTTTTGTCGTTATTCTTGGAAATAAAGGTGTGGTGTGGAGCGAGTCTCAAATACACTAGCAAGAGTGAAGCGATTATACTACTTTCTGGTAATAATTATATTTCTGCCAAATATTATATCCATTAGTAAAGTAGGTAATTACAGTTAGGAAATATACTTAAGTCAGAGGTTATTGGATATTAAGCATCATTGGTGTTAATATCATATTAGTATTTTAAGGAATATGATCATTTTAATACGTTTGTGATGAAATCTACGTTTTCTTTGCGTTCATTGTGTTTTCTTTGGAAAAATACTCAAGCCAGAGGTTATTTGATGTTAAGCATCATCATTGGTGTTAATATTATCATAGCATTTTAAGGAATATGATCTTTTTACTACGTTGTGATGAAATGTGTTTTCTCTGGATTCTTTGTGCTTTGTTAGGAAAAATACTTAAGCCACAGTTTATTTGATATTAAGCATCATTGGTGTCAGCATCATCTTAGCATTTTAAGGAATATGATAATTTTACTACGTTGTGATGAAATTTTTCTTAGCGGCGACTAAGGTAGATATATACCCTCAGAAATCGCGGTGGGAAACTGCGGTGTATTTCTTTATGCTGAACTTCGTGGAGAAACATTTAAGCTGTTAAGTACATTTTCAGCTACCATTTTGAGTGTTCATGTAAAAGTGCATGGACATGTCTGGTATCCATGAATGATCTCATTATAAGTATTTTTTAGATATAACTTAACTAAATATGTTTATGATTTTAGTCAAAATGCTCATAGTTCGTGTATGAAGTGGAGTTTAAATTTCATGGAAAACGTTTCCGGATTTTTCAGTAGACGTTTAGGATACATAGAGTGAGTATGATTGTATTAACTAGCTGTTTTGTGGTGTATATAGCGTTAAAAAAAAGTGACACAGACGCCCCTCTCCAAGAAAGATTAATACGCATAAAGTCGCTGGAGAAAAAATCCCGAATAATGCAGTGGCTGCTTAAGCCTATCTTCTTCCAAAGTATATGTAAATTTTTTAATGTGAATTGGAATTTTTCAATTTTTGCCATATTTTTCGAATTCTTCATTATCGTGGTCCACCTTATCGGACCTCAGGTCGGGTTCTTTGATGTGTCAGTTAAAATTCATAGTTCTTTTGAAATACTTGTGCGCTTGTGTTTTCACTGTTTTGAATGGAAGTGTCTTTGTCTCCTTAGTAGTATCCAAAGTCTCACTCCTTTTAGTTTTCTGTAAAAGAAAACTCTTGAAATGGCTTTTTGTTTGTCCGTCTAAAAAAAAACTACTGAGGCTAGAGGGCTGCAAATTGGGATGTGGATCAGCCACCCTCCAAACATCAAACGTATCAAATTGCAGCCCTCTAGTCTAAGTAGCTTTAATTTTATGTGATGTTTTAAATTTAGTCATTATCGTGCGTCTGGCACCGTGATAGGTGCCAACCGCACAGGCCACCACCATGCTGGCTGAAAATTTCATGGCCAAAGGATTGGCTATTTTTACGTAGCTAGGAACCAACTGGTTACCTAGCAACGGGACCTACAGCTTAGTGTGGGATCCGAACCACATTATATTGAGAAATGAACTGCTAATCACCAGAAACAAATTCCTCTTTTTTCACGTTGGCAGAGAGGAATGGGCTGCTGCTCATACAGCATTATACGCTGTACAGAAAACTCGGTTCCGCGTAAGAAACTTCGACGTATTTTTTATTGTTTAGTTCTTGAGTCAACTTAAACTAAACTCTTGGCGCTGTCTGCCTACTACTATACATACTAAAAGAGGCAGCCACGTGAACTCCTCCTAAACAGGCGGTGAATTCGCCAAGACTAATGTATCCTCATCATCGTCAAAAGCGCAGCGAAGCGTCTCGCCCGAGATTGTTAGATATGACTTGCTTTGATTTCCCTCCCTCTCCGAAGGCCGCCCCTTTTGGGCCCGGGTTTTGTCACGGGCGTAGTAATCCTTTGCAATTACCGGGCAGAGGGAAGAGAAAGTTGTCTGAAGTCAGCAGAGCATGTACCGAGTCCCCCCCGGGGTCCCTCAACTCTTGCCACCCCCCCACCCCCCCCCTCCCCCTACCCCCACCCCCTTCCTCCTTCTTTCAGAAATGGGCAGGTGTACGTAATCCTTCATGGGGAGGTGACTTTGGCGTAATACCTCTCTCCTTCCTGAGACGGATGCGAGATAGACTGACTGACGCTCCCTTAAAGTACGTAACTCCGGTAGCTGTAGGAGAAGAATGGGGAATATTTTACCGTTTTTGAGTTCCTCGTTGGACGAGTCGGTTACCACCAGCTCGCCTACCGATTCGGTTGTCGCGAGTTCGATTCTCCGCTCTACTAACGTGGACTCAGACGAATTTATTTCTGGTGATTTGAAATTCATTTCTCGATATAATGTGGTTCGGATCACACAATAAGCTGTAGGGTCATGTTGCTAGGTAACCAACTGGTTTCTATCGTTCGAGTCAGGAGAGCTGTTAATCAGCTCAGTGGTCTGGTTAAACTAAGATATACTTACTTATTGTTTTTGAGAAGATTAATATGTTTACAAACGTCAACATTGACAGTTTATATAATAATGTTCTTTAATCCTGCATCATATTCTGTTTTAATGATTTACACAGTCTGCCGTCGGAACAAATATAGGGTCATGGACGCCTTTATATTCACAACTACTAGTTTCGTTATTCGTTTAATGCCATTTACACTAAGGATATGGATAGAGAAATTGAAAATTAATAAAAGCATTGTAACATCTAACCCAGACTGATTATGTCGAAAAGATGGAAGCTGTTCTCTCTGACAGTTAAAAATTTATGAAGTGTCCTCAAGAAATATATATATATATATATATATATATATATTTATATATATATATATATATATATATATATATATATATATATATATATATCTAATAAAAGGAGCCCATAAAAACACCAAAATATAAAGAGAATAGGACTATATTTCAGAGACTGCCGTCTCCCTCTTCAGGTAGTTGAATGAGAAAAGTTTACAGAAAAGGTGGTATTTATACCAAGGGGTCCATCCACGGCAAGCCAATTTAGGTCACCCCCGCTGATAATCTTTTTAATATTATATATATATATATATATATATACTATATATATATATATATATATATATATTAATAGATAAACAAATTTGAAATACAGAAGACAAGAATAATTACTATTACTACTACAACGAAATTACGAATTGCGATATTGTTATTATTAGCAACAGCACAGTTATTGCTGTCTTGAGTACTCGCAGAGTCGACCTTCCGTGTATAAATTATGACGTGATAGTGACGGTATCGGACATGTTGGCCGTGTGACATTTTGACTCGGATGCTTGTTACACTCGGTGCGAAATGAGGTGATGTTTTTATTGTTAGGTCATGTTATCTTGTGGGGAACATGGGCTCTCGCCACTTGAACCCTCCGTACGCGGGGGCAGTGCCGTCAGTGCACCTCGTGCAGTGCACTGTAGGTATTACTTAAGGTTCTTTACTGCGAGACTTCGGCCTCTAGCTGCAACCCCTTTCGTTCCATTTACTGTATGTCCACTCATATTCTCTCTCTTCCACCTTACTTTCCACCCTCTCCTGATGATTGTTTAATAGTGCAACTGCGATGTTTTCCTCTTCATCGTCAATTTCCGTTTCAGCGCTGAATGACCTCATAAGTCTCAACGCTTGGTCTAAATTCTATAATCTACACTTCTATGACCGCAATTAGCTCCACAACGTGTCTTGGTGGCCGATACTATAGTAGATTCACATCAACCGTGCATTTGATGTCTAGCCCAGTCCCTTAGGACGCTCCTGATTGGCTGTTGATAAGCCAATCACGGGGCAGGAAACACTCGGTCTCTCTCGAGAGTTCACATAGGCAGGATGTATGTTCCACCTCTCCTGTAAGAAGTATATCTCAGGAGAGGTGGAACATAGATCCTACCCATGTGAATCCTCGAGAAAGACAGAGTTTCCATCCCTGTGATTGGCTTATCAACAGCCAATCAGGAGCGCCGTCGTAAGGGACTGGCCTAGGCTTCAAATGCATCAACCTTCAGAAGAAGTGGAACATACATCCTTCCTATGTGAATGGCTAATCAGGAGCGTCGTAAGGGACTGGCCTAGACATCAAATGCACGGTTGATGTGAATCTATTATAGCCTACTGCCTTCCGCCCAACCCAGAGCAGTACGGGAGCTGTGACAAACGCGCTATTGTGCTCGCGTGTGCGTGCGAGAACGCCGGGCCGTTTATAGTCTTGAGGAACAGCGCCCCGCGCATGCGCGTGCAGGGCGCCGTAGCGGCAGGTGCTGGTGGCTGTCACGGAAGGGTAGATATTCACCTCGGATGGATAGATCAATCGCTTTTATTTGCAGCGCCAGCTCGCCTCTACCCCCTCTCCACCCCCTTCTGTTCCCTATGCCTTTTCTTTTGCCTTGGTTTTTGTATTTACTTCTTTTCTTTAAGTCTTGGCTTTATTTGCCTGTTTACACTGTATTATTAGTTTTGAAACACTCATGTGTTAAATTTTGTACCATTTTTTTTATCCTTCCATTATCCGATTTTCTCTATCGATTTATTCTGCCGTTTTTATAAGTCTTCTTTACTATTGTCGCTGTATTTTTCTGCCATTATTACACTCATTATCCCTCCTTGATCTCCTCATTCTCTACCTGTGCATTATCCTAAGTACCTCTCGTATCAAACTTCACTGCACATCATTTTGTACAATCCTAACGCCCTCCTCGACCATCGCGTAGGATGCCTCTCACACTACCCTTATTCACCTTTTGATAATCCTTCCATTATCCCCGACTCTTGATGAATCCTCATTAACCCCACTCCCCCTTCCCCCCTTCTTATCCCCCCCCCATATCTATTCATTCTTTTCTTCCCACTGAAGGAGGAGTTCGCAGCCGGGAGTTCCTGTTATATACTTCTGTTTGGGGGGATTCTGGGTTCATGCTCCGTTGATTCTGTACACAGAGTCTCTCTCTCTCTCTCTCTCTCTCTCTCTCTCTCTCTCCTCTCTCTCTCATCTCTCTCTCTCTCTCTGGCTCTTCTTTTCATTATTGGCTGTTCGGGGATGATTCTTTTGTTGAGGGATTTTTTTTTTTATTCCTCGTTTCTTGTCTTGGTCTTGACTTTTCTGCAAAAGAAAACTATGAGCTGGCTTTTTCTCTCCGCCCTCAGACCATAAGAAACGACTGAGGCTAGAGGGCTGCAAATTGGTATATGTTGGTCATCCACCCCCCAGCCATCAAACATACCAAATTGCAGCCCTTTAGTTTCAGTATTTTTTTTAAATCTAAGGTTAAAGTTAGCCATGATCGTGCGTCTAACAACGCTACAGGACAGACCACCACCGGGCCGTGGTTGAGTTTCATGGGCCGTGGCATATACAGCAATATATGCTGTACAGAACCCTGTAGCCTCAGTAGTTTTTTTAAAGGTTCAAGTTAGCCACGATCGTGCGTCTTGCAACGCTATAGGACAGACCGCCACCGGGCCGTGGCTGAGAGTTTCGCGGGCCGCGGCACAGACAGCATTATATGCTGTACAGAAAACTCGATTGACTTCGGCGCATTTTTACTTGTTACTTTTATTTTCTTACTGTGTTTTACTTGTCATGTTTCTGCTCTGTAACCCCGGTTTTTTTCCTTTCCTTACACACACACACACACACACGTACACGTACAGAGCACCCAGAATCCCCTCATTACCAGTGTTTACTTTTAATCAGCGCTGGGAAATTCGTCGTCAATCACACATTTCGTTTAGGGAGAAAAATCTGACGAGGTAAGTTTATGGATCCCATTTTCTATATCATCCAGAAAAAAAAGTAACGATTCGTCAAAACGAGCTTTTGTTTATACCGTCCCTAGCACCAGTTTCATGTGGATAGACTGTTTTTCGATTTTCAACGGTCTTTGGTTAAAGGTGATCATTTCAGCGTAGTACTATAGTAGATTCACATCAACCGTGCATTTGACGTCTAGTCCAGTCCCTCACGACGCTCCTGGTTGGCTGTTGATAAGCCAGTCACAGGGCTGGAAACTTATTCTCTCGAGAGAGTTCACATAGGCAGGACGTACGTATGTTCCACCTCTCCTGAGGGATACTTTAGAAAGACGTATCCCTAAGGAGAGGTGGAACATGAATCCTACACATGTGAACTCTCGAGAGAGTCTGAGAGTTTCCAGCCCCGTGATTGGCTTATTAACAGCCAATCAGGAGCGTCGTAAGGGATGGCCTAGACGTCAAATGCACGGTTG
>NC_061104.1:6621912-6626912 GCF_015104395.2 Macrobrachium nipponense
CATACACAGCTGTCTCTCCAATCTTATCCCATCTCCCTTGAAACTTTTGTCAACTACGGATTTTTCGCGTTGTTGTAACACCACTGTTAAGCCATGGTCATGGGTGGCACCGTGTGTGTGTGTGTGTATGTTTTTTTTTCTTTCTGTACAGCAGGTGACGCATAAACGTTGTAAAACGGTCTTTAATTTCCACCAGATTTGCAGTATATTTTCAGACACCATAATGTTCTTGTGGCAGATTGCTAGCTCATTTGTAACGGTTCAGCTTGATTTTATGACAGTTTTTCTTTATTGTCAGTCCAGCCGTGTGTGCTTGTGGTTTGTAATTTTTACTCTTCGGGAAAGTAATTTTATACGGACCCATAAAGAAGATGCATATTATTGTTGCTTTCTATCTCTGCAATTCTGTTCTATTGTAACACATTATAGTACTATACTGTTAATGAGGATTTTGTCTTGGTGCAGAGAATTTTTTTTTTATTGTATCTTGAAAATAGTATATCACACAACTCTTGTTTGCATTGTGGAATGCTATTGTGTTCTTTAAGCTGTGCATTTACGAATAGGAAACAGTGGTATTTGTTTTTCTAAGGTATAAACAACCACATTAATAACCACCGGCTAATGATACATTAAAGTTAATTACCTTTTCGAGCCCTTGATCGAAGAAAGGAAGAAGTAGTTAGAAGAAGGAAGATTGTGTGAGTTTTTTTATCACGAAGAGAATTCCGAAGCATGTCAGGAGAAGGAAACGAAGTAGATTGTGAGAGTTTTCTGTTAGGAAGAGAATTCCGGAGCGTGTCAGGAGAAGGAAACGAAGTAGATTGTGAGAGTTTTCTGTTAGGGAGAGAATTCCGGAGCGTGTCAGGAGAAGGAAACAAGTAGATTGTGAGAGTCTTCTTTTAGGAAGAGAATTCCAAAGCATATCAGGAGCAGGAAACAAAGTAGTTGTGTGAGTTTTCTGTTAGGAAGAGAATTCCAAAGCATATCAGTAGAAGGAAACAAAGTAGGTTGTGTGAGCCTATGTTAGGAAGAAAATTCCAAAGCATATCAGAAGGAAACAAAGTAGATTGTGAGTGTCTTCTGTCAGGAAGAGAATTCCGAAGCATATCAGGAGAAGGAAACAAAGTAGATTGTGTGATCCTTCTATTAGGAAGAGAATTCCAAAGCATAAAAAGAGAAAGAAACAAAAGAGTGTGTCAGTCTTCTGTTAGGAAGAGAATTCCGAAGCATTTCAGGAGAAGGAAACAAAGTAGATTGTGTGAACCTTCTGTTAGGAAGAGAATTCCAAAGCATAAAAAGAGAAAGAAACAAAGTAGATTGTGCAAGTCTTCTGTTAGGAAGAGAATTCCGAAGCATATCAGGAGAAGGAAACAAAGTAGGTTGTGAGAGTCTTCTGTTAGGGGAGAATTCCAAAGCATAAAAAGAGAAAGGAACAAAGTAGATTGTGCAAGTCTTCTGTTAGGAGGAGAATTCCAAAGCATAACAGAAGAAGGAAACAAAACAAGTCACTGAACCGTGCAGTCCCAAGACCAGTGCAGGTATCCACAGACACTAACCTGTCGGTACACCTGAAGCCAGTACAGAAACCATCGAAAATTTTACGCTGGCCATGTCATTTTCTTTTCCCACTATTCCAGTTCCGTATTGCAGTGTTGTGTTATTGTCTCCATTGTTATTTTTTTAAAAACCTTGAGTTTTACCAGCTTTTTCTGAGGTCCGTATGTTTTGCTTTTGTTTGTTTGCGTATTATGTATGTGTGTGTTGAAGGGGGTAAGAAGTATTCTTGTGATTTTTTGATATGACAGATTTTAAAGACAGTTTATCACTGATATAGTGTCGTTCATTCAAAACAGTGGAACTGTGAATTGAGTCTTTGTGTTACATCCAATTATTTTGCAAATGGAATGGCATGCCATCAGTAAAAGTTTACGCAGCGAAAACCGTGGAATGACTAAGTGAGTCAGGCTTCTGTCTAGACGTCTGGTTTTCCATTCTCTGTACAAAGGTGAACCCGAGACTTTTTTTAGATTCACGTTCAATAGCTCCTCCCGCCATAGCTGCTGCTGCTGTGGAGGGTGGTGACTTCTTCGAAGACCTTATTATACCGCCTGCATGTTCTCTCGAAGGGAAGAAAATAGCTCTGCCTTTGTGGCTTTGTAAAGTTTGTTCGAGCAGTTCTGCTGAACGTAAACCAGTGTGTGAAATAGTTGTTTCTTGCAAATATGTGTATATATATATATATATATATATATATATATATATATATATATATATATATATATTACATATATATATATATATATATATATATATATACACCAAAATAGAGAGAGAAAATACTATATTTCAGAGACTGCTGTCTCTCTCTTCATCTGAAGAGAGAGACAGCAGTCTCGGAAACTATAGTAATTTCTCTCTACATTTAGGCGTTTTTATGGGCTTCTTTTACTAGATGGAATTCTGTTGTAACAAAAACATTTTTACCAGTCTATAGCGTGTGTATACATATATATAATATATATAATATATATATATATATATATATATATATATATACATATATATATAGTATACATATATATATATATATACAATATATATATATAATTTATAGATATATATATAGACATATTTATATACTATATAGGTATATATATAGTATATATATATATATATGTATATATAGATATATATATATATATATATATATATATATATATATATATATATATATATATATATATATATATATATATATATATATTATATATATTATGTGTGTACCACAACGAAGTGGATTTGGTTTTACATTTTTTTCTCCAGGAGTCGATAGACTTGTGTTTGTAATACCATTATAGTCTACCACTAACGCAAGTCATTCTTGGCAACATAAAATCCCAAATACAGTATTTGAATTAAGTACCATCCTACAGAAGCATTGTATTATTACACGTGAATACAACACTACCAGCGTAAATTCCATCAGTCACAGACAACGATGCTAATCGACATCCAATACAATGCGACGCCTCCCTCGTCGGAGTGCCCCGCCTTTTAATCTTCTTACGTCGTCTTAAGTTTTGTCATTCTATTCCCTGACCGTTCAGGGGGAACCCATGGGGGGCATCCCCGTCCTCCCCACCATGTTTAATCCCCGGGGGGTAATCCTCCCCAGATCCCAGGGTCTACCCTTCCCCCTTGTAAACCCTTGGTAATCATTTCCACATTGCTCTTTTCCTCTCTATATCCTGAGGACTTCCTGTTCTTTGTAATCCAAGAGGGCCCTTCTCACGTGTAATTCCAAGAATCCTCCCCTGTGTAATCCCAACGACCCTTTGCACTTGTAATCTCAAGCTCCTATGTGGAATCCCTATAGAAATCCCTTTGTATTATTCAGAGAGTCGCTTCTCCCGTGTAATCTCAAAGACCTCTTCCATGTGCATGACTCATAAGTCCTTATGTTAAGCAAGGTGAAGGTCCCCCTTCGTTTTAATCCCAGGTCCCCCCCCCCTTCCTTGTGTAATCCCAGGTCCCCTCTTCCATTTGTAATCTCAGGCCTATATTTTCTTGTGTAATCCCAGGCCACCCCTTCCCTTTGTAATCCCAGGTCAACCCCTTCCCTTTGTAATCCCAGGTCAACCCCTTCCCTTTGTAATCCCAGGTCAACCCCTTCCCTTTGTAATCCCAGGTCAACCCCTTCCCTTTGTAATCCCAGGTTCCCAACAGGTTCCCTTTGTAATCCCAGGTCAACCCCTTCCCGGTCCCAGGTCAGGACCCCTTCCATTTGTAATCCCAGGTCACCCCCTTCCTTTGTTAATCCCAGGTCCCTTCTTTGTAATCCCAGGTCACCCTTCCCTTTTGTAACCAGGTCAACCCTTCCCTTTGTAATCACCAGGTTCAACCCCTTCCCTTTGTAATCCAGGTCAACCCCTTCCCTTTGTAATCCCAGGTTAACCCCTTCCCTTTGTAATCCCAGGTCAACCCCTTCCTTGTGTAATCCCAGGTCACCCCTTCCCTTTGTAATCCCAGGTTACCCTTCCTTGCGTAATCCCAGGTCAACCCCTTCCCTTTGTAATCCCAGGTCACCCCTTCCCTTTGTAATCCTAGTTACCCCTTCCCTTTGTTGTCTCAGGAATCCCCCCCCCCTTCCCTAAACTTCTTAATCTTTTCTCATATATAATCGTGGCTATGGGAAGCCCTTGGAAGAATTATAGTAACTATTATTCCTCCAAGGGGAAGAAGCCCTTCCCCTTCGTAGTCCGGGGGAACCTCCCATCACAGTCACCTGAAAGTTCCTTCCTTATGGAAATCCCACCAGTCCTTATCCCCAACCCCCCCCCCCCTTTTCGTGTAATCTCCTTCCAAAGGAATCCACATCCTGGCGTCTGTGTATCCGTTTCTCAGATTACAATGGGAGATTATAGACCGTCGAAAAGAGCTGGTTATCAGTCACACGGAACGTATCCTTCGAGTCCTTTGAAATGGAAGGAGCTGTTGGTTTCTTTCGTGGACCTCTCCGGTGTGGCTGTCATTGGTTAACAAGAGCTGTTGTCACTGATAGCAGTAGCGGTTGTAAATGATAGCGCAGTGTTTCTTGAATAGTGAAATTTGAATTTTTGTTTGAGAAGATCGCATAGCATCCAAACGAGTGAATCCTTGTGTATTTCGTAGACATATGTGATAAGTTAACGTTATTTTGCGCGTGTCAGATGTTAAATTAAAGACTTATATATGCCTGGTTTGTATTTTATAATTACATTGATTTATTTTGTCTTTTATAACAATTGGTCTTTTCTTACTGCATTTCCTATTCATTCTGTGACTTCTTTGAAAGCTTGAATCTCGAGTCAGTGGGCCCCTTGGGCGCGTTCCGTATGAATAGGGTTCATCTTCTGAATAATAATAATAATGTTATTTTTATAGGACAGCTCATTTACATACCTGTCTTTTTATCTGAGCTGACGCTCGTACGTTACTTTAATAAATATATATTTATT
>NC_061104.1:6631912-6804284 GCF_015104395.2 Macrobrachium nipponense
AGATATTCATGCAACCGTGTGTGTGTTTATGTATGTGTAATTTAAGTATAACATATCAGCGGACCCTTTTAAACGAAATCGCGCTTATTGTTTATACATGTATATATATATAGTAATATATATATGTATATCTACCCTATATATATATATATATATATAATATATATATATATTATATATATACTAATATATATATATATATATTAATATTAGTGTATATATATATATATATATATATATATATATAGATATATACACACCTATATATATATATATATATATATATATATATATATATATATATATATATATATATATATATATATATATATATATATATAGTATATATATATATATATATATATATATATATATATATATATATATATATATATATATATATATATCATATATATATATATATATATATACATATATACATATATATATATATATATCTATATATATATATATATATATATATATATATATATATATATATATATATATATATATATATATATATATATATATATATATATACATGTATAAACAATAAGCGCGATTTCGTTTAAAAGGGTCCGCTGATATGCTATACTTAAATTACACATACATAAACACACACACGGTTGCATGAATATCTGATCACACTAGGAAAATATAGTTTTAATTAGAGAGCGAGCCATGGTCGTATAAAAGGAAACATACGCGAAATAATTCAGCAACGGACTTAAATAGCGCAATAAGTACTTATTACACAAACTCGGGCATCACAATTCTAAAAATAATACGTAGCGACGGTCATACATCACGAATTAAAACATATTACGGACAACGATCTATCAAACAACATCAAGACAAAAGCAATCATAATTTAATCTGAATGCATAAATGTCATACTCTCATTCGTCTCCTCTCATAAGAGGAGACGTTATGTTATTTAGCCTGCCAGTTGCCTTACGAAGAACCGCTACAGTGTATTGAGGTCTTAGTTTTCTGTAAAAAGAAAACTTTTGAGATGGCTTTGTCCGTCCGCACATTTTCAGTCCGCCCTCAGATCGTAAAAACTACTGCGGCTAGAGGGCTGCAAATTGCTATGTTGATCATGCACTCTCCAGTCGTCAAACATAAAAAATTGCAGCCCTCTAGCTTCGGTAGTTTTTATTTTATGTAGGTTAAGGTTAACCACCGCTATAGGACAGGCCACCACCGGGCCGTGGCTGAAAGCCTCATGGGCCACGGCTCACACAGAAAACTCGATTGCGTTATTTTACTTGTTTCTAATAGAATATCGCTTCCTTCCCGTCCCTCAACGTCGTGTGTTGGTAAGGTCTGTCTGACGACTATAGGGGAACTTAATTGTAGAGGCGAATAGTAAAAGTGCACCGAGGTATTCATGACATTGAAGGTTCAAAGCGACGGTGGTTCGCAATTACGACGATTACCCTTGACATTGAGGTTGTGAGTGAGCAGTTACCCGCAAGTAGTGGTAATTATCCGCGAATGATTACACCCCTGTGGGGTGAGGATTACACTGAGGGACCTCTCTCTCTCTCTCTCTCTCTCTCTCTCTCTCTCTCTCTCTCTCTCTCTCTCTCTCTCTCTCTCTGACGCCAGTTTTAGTATCCATAGTAAATTCTCTCTCTCTCTCTCTCTCTCTCTCTCTCTCTCTCTCTCCAAGTGGGACCCATACCAATCGACTAAAAAACCCAGGTAAACATTTCACCGCTGGAGTCAACAGAGAAGCATACTGCTATATTTTAAAGGAAACCCCGTCTGTGTATACCGTTCATTTCCTCGTCCGGTTTGGAGAGAGTATAGTAGTTGTTCCTTGCGGTCACCCTAAATACTTGTGGTTGTAAAGCCATGTGAATGACTGAGCTTGGAAAGCATGTGTTGCTGGAGTTTTTCTTCTTTTTTTTGTCTCTTTTTTGGTAAATTTGCGTAAAGTTTCTCTTCACTAATGGGGAAGAATTACTGAAGCCTCTTCATTTTCAAGGTCTTGGTTGTCAAAACTCTGATTTTTTTTAGCTTTCTGTAAAAGAAAGCTATCAGATCTTAAAAGCTACTGAGGCTAAAGGGCTACAATTTGATATGGTAATCGTCCACCCTCCAATCATCAGACAGACCAAATTGCAGCCCTCTAGCCTCAGAACTTTCTGTTTTATTTAAGGTTCAATTTAGCGTCAGACACCGCTATAGGTGCCAACAACACAAGCCACCACCGGGACGCGTCTGAGAGTTTCATGGACCGTGACTGATAGTTTTATGAGCCGCGGCTGAGTGTTTCATGGGCCGTGGTTGAAAGTTACATTGGCCTCGGCTGAGAGTTTCATGGACCTCGACTGAGAGTTTCATGGGTCTTGGCTGTGTGTTTCATACAGTATTTATACGCAGTACAGGAAATTCGATTGTGCCGGAGAAACTTTAGCTCATTTTTTTACTTCTTGTTATTGGAGTACATTCCGTGATGTTTCTCCTGCCTCTGATTTATTGTGATTTATTGTAATTGTCTTAAATTGGGATAATAGTTTTCAGCTCGCGTTTATCCTGAAATTTTTAACCCCCCCCCCCCCCCCCCCCCCCCCTTTTTTTTTTTATGCAGACGCCCATAGGAACAGTCTAATGCATCATTTAGCCCTCGTCCAATAGTGAAAATAAAAAAATAGGAAGAGATCATAGCACAACCGTGTAACAATTGATATACGCCCCCCTCCATGAACGGAAGGTTATACAGTCCATGAGAATCGAGACATGTAATGAATCCCAATGAATCCCAGATTTAGGAATATTAAAGTTAACACCTAACTGTGCAGTTTACGCATTATAGGAGCTCAGATTGGCTGGACTCATAATACAGGTTTAAAAACTAATTTTAAAACCCTCTATAAAATAATGATTTTCGGAGTTAAGTATACCTGAGTTTAACCAGACCACTGAGCTGGTTACCAGCTCTACAGTAGGGGTGGCCCGAAGGATTAGATATTTTTTACGTGGCTAGGAAGCAACGGGACCTACAGCCTATTGTGGGATCCGAACCACATTACATCGAGAAATGAATTTCTATTACGAGAAATAAGTTTCTCCGATTCCGCGTTGGCCGAGCGGAGAATCGAACTTCGGACCGCCAGACTGGTAGGCGAGCACGAAAACCACTCGTCCAACGAGAAGACGATTTACGGATTAAATGAACGGGGTTACAAGACTTAATCTCACAGCCAAAGTGTGCGGCTGGTTGTAATTTTCTTAAGTAGTGGTAAGGTGTTCAGATGAATAAAGGGTCTGGTGTGTACCACGGCGCACGGACTAACGGACCTTTGAAAGTTGACTGAGTACGCACACCAGTCGATCTTTCAAGTTTATTTGTTTTTCAATCTACAATTAGGAGATGCCTTTAATAAAACAATATTTCACGAATAAATACATAACTAAATATTTCAAAATTAATGTTAAAAAAAATTATCTTTTCTCATGTGTAAATATTTTAAAACTCCTAGTTCCTCGTTGGACGAGTGAGTTACGTGCCCGCCTACCGTGGGATCAGAGGAGTTTACTTCTGGTGAATAGAAATTCATCTCTTGATATAATGTGGTTCGGATCCCACAATAAGCTGTAGGTCCCGTTGCTAGGTAACCAATTGGTTCCTAGCTACGTTAAATATCTAATCCTTCGGACCAGCCCTAGGAGAGTTGTTAATCAGCTCAGTAGTCTGGTTAAACTATGATATACTTAATTTTTAACAACTAATCTAACATTTTTTTCAAATTAATATTTACAAAAATGTTTTTTGCGGACTTAATTACGGGCCTCCCTCGGACCGCGCAGAACCATATATTTTCATTGAATAATTTCTTGAATAACGTCGTCTTCACTGTCATCACCTTGTTTAATGTCAGTAAGATTATTAAATTAATTTTTAACTTTTTAGCACATCGGATTCAAGAGAATTCGCCCGTTATGGTTGGGCATCATTTCTAAAATGAGAATGTCTTGTTCCTTGTGAGGTAATCATTTCGCCTACGAAGTTTCTGTATCATTATGATGATTTAAGCTATGAAGAATAAATGGTAATTTAGAAGCTGGATGATGCTTTTTGTTTACTTTATCTTTTCAAGCGCATTCAGTGAAGCTTTGAAAAAACTTTAAAGGGATACTATTATTTTCTTAGAAAGAAGAACTAGCGGAGTAAGTGAATATTTTTTGTAAGCTCTTTCCAGCTTCAACTTTTCCATGCTCTTCCAGGATTTGATCATAAGCAGTATACCCCCAGTAGCTACAGCTTTAATACGTCCCCTCGCCCCCCGCCAACCCTCTATACAATCCTTCCTTACCCACTTTCTTCTATCCATTCCTTTTGTCTTTCTTGATAATGGACTTTTATTACAGCGCTCCAGTGCCGTTAGCTGCACTCTGGATTGAGCGGTTCCAGGATCTTTAAATGCCTGAGAGAGAGAGAGAGAGAGAGAGAGAGAGAGAGAGAGAGAGAGAGAGAGCTTTCCTGGTGCTTGGATGGGTCTGGTTGTATGCTCGCCTCATTCGTTTTTACTGTGCCTTTGTGTTTGAAGAGCTAATCATTGCCGGTAAAAGTTCGCCAAATGAGGCGGTTCGATGGTCGTTTTGGGCTTCTGAATTTTTCCCTCATTGTTCTCTCTCTCTCTCTCTCTCTCTCTCTCTCTCTCTCTCTCTCTCTCTCTGTGTTTGTGTGTGTGTGTGTGTGAATGTGTGTTCTATCGGTATGAGCCGTAGACCTTCACGTCGTATTGTTGGATGCTTCGATGACTGAAGGTAACTTCCGTTCTAAGGTCGTATCAGGATCATCAATCGGAAATAATTACGCCTCTGATAACGTCGTGTACGAGGGAAAAGACAATCGAGCATTGTAGAGAAAGGTTAATGGGCTTCTCAGTGAGGGGAAAAGTGTCACTCCCCCCCCCCCCCCCCCCCCCCCAAACTGCTCACTCCAGCGCCTGTCTGTAACCATTAGAAAGGCCTTTACTCTCGAATGGGATTGTTATTAGGCAATGAAGGTCGGCTTGTTAGAATTTCCCGTTGGGGATTAATGCCGTCAGTGGACTTATGCGGTGCACTCTAGGCATTACTTGAGGTTCTTGCAGCGTGCCCTCGGCCCTAGCTGCAACCACTTTCATTCTTTTTACTGTACCTCCTTCCATATTCTCTTTCTTCATCTTACTTTCCACCCTATCAAAACAGTTGATTGATAGTGCAACTGCGACGTTTTCCTCCTGTCACATCTTTCAAATCTTTTACTGAATGACCTCTCGGGTCACGGTGCTTGGCCTCAGTTTCAGTGGCCTCCAAATTCCAGCCTCGTGGAAAGGAATTGAGTGGGGGGGTGGGGGTGTTTGAGGATTGATAACTAACTATACTCTCCATCTGTCCACCCGCCTGTGGTGTTTGCGTATTGTAACACTACGTCCCGGGCTTTAGATAGTTACGCTATGTGTAAATTTTATGTAAATAAAATGATATCTAGGTGTACATTTGCAACTGAAAAATATTTTAATAATTTATTGTATGCGAATTACACCGTTAATATTCGAAATAGGATATTGTTATTGTTGAATGTAAGCTGAATGTAATTATCTAAAGCCCGGGACGCAGTGTTACCATACGCAAACACCACAGGCGGGTGGACAGATGGACAAAAAACCGAGTATAGACGTTGGAAGATTTTCCTGATTGGGATTCGCCTCTGAGGTACTTGTTTGCAGTCTGGGAAGTAGCTAAGTCAAGTATATCTCAGTTTTACCAGACCACTGAGCTGATTAACAGCTCTCCTAGGGCTGGCCCGAAGGATTAGACATTTTTGACGTGGCTAGGAACCAATTGGTCATCTAGCAACGGGACCTACAGCTTAGTGTGGGATCCGAACCAAATTATATCGAGAAATGCATTTCTGTCACCAAAAATAAATTCCTCTAATTCCGCGTTGGCCGAGCCGAGAATCGAACTTCGGACCACCGGATTGGTAGCCGAGCGCGAAAACCACTCGTCCAACGAGGAAATTGGGAAGTAGCTGGCCGTGGAAAAAGATTGAAGGCAATTTGGCGGGTGTAATTGATACGTATAGGATTGGAAGAGGTTCTTGATTAGGATTGGCTGCGGATTTAGGTACTACTCGAAGGCAGTGGATGGCATAATAATAATAATAATAATGATAATAATAATAATAATGAAAATACACAATTATATAGCATGTCTTTTACAAAGTAATACAGTTTACTATATAAATGTGGATTTTTATTACACAAAAATTCACACTTAAATAGTAAACTGTATTACTTTGTAAAAGATATGCTTTTAATTCATTATTATTATTATTATTATTATTATTATTATTATTATTATTATTTTTATATTATTATTATTATTATTATTATTATTATTATTATTATTATTATTCTGTTGAATAAAATGGCAGAATTCAGCGAATTAATCTTATACTATATTATCTTTTCTATTTTTCTTATTACTCGCTTTTCTGGCTCAGGGATACTTCTTAATAATAATAATAATAATAATAATAATAATAATAATAATAATAATAATAATAATTATTATTATTATTATTATTATTATTATTATTATTATTATTATTATTATTATTATTTTTTTTTTTTTTTTTTGCTCTATCACAGTCCTCCACTTTTCTTACTATGTGTGCCGTTTCTAGGATCACACTCTTCTGCATGAGGCCCGGAGCTACTTCAGCCTCTAGTTTTTCCAGATTCCTTTTCAGGGATCTTGGGATCGTGCCTAGTGCTCCTATGATTATGGGTACGATTTCCACTGGCATATCCCATATCCTTCTTATTTCTATTTTCAGATCTTGATACTTATCCATTTTTTCCCTCTCTTTCTCTTCAACTCTGGTGTCCCATGGTATTGCGACATCAATGAGTGATACTTTCTTCTTGACTTTGTCAATCAACGTCACGTCTGGTCTGTTTGCACGTATCACCCTATCAGTTCTGATACCATAGTCCCAGAGGATCTTTGCCTGATCGTTTTCTATCACTCCTTCAGTTTGGTGCTCGTACCACTTATTATTGCAAGGTAGCTGGTGTTTCTTGCACAGGCTCCAGTGGAGGGCTTTTGCCACTGAATCATGCCTCTTTTTGTACTGGTTCTGTGCAAGTGCCGGGCATTCACTTGCTATGTGGTTTATGGTTTCATTTTTCGTATTGCACTTCCTATATATGGGAGAGATGTTATTTCCGTCTATCATACTTTGAACATATCTGGTTCTTAGGGCCTGATCTTTTGCCGCTGTTATCATTCCTTCAGTTTCCTTCTTTAGCTCTCCCCTCTGTAGCCATTATTATTATTATTATTATTATTATTATTATTATTATTATTATTATTATTATTATTATGCCATCCACTGCATTCGAGATTAATAGTATCTAAATCAGCGGCCAATCCTAATCAAGAACCTATTCCAGTCCTATACCTATCAATTCACAAGGTTGTGAATTTTTTTCAGCAATGGTAATAATAATAATAATAATAATAATAATAATAATAATAATAATAATAGAATCCAGTTACTATTGAGACGTTACAAAATTGCCTTAGAAAGGCGAGAAAAGATACTACAGTGGAATGAATTGACCTGATTGAGAATTGTTGAGGGCTGGAGGAACTTAATGAACAGAGCTGCTGGGATCGCTCGAAGTGGAAAAGTGACGGACGAGAAGGACACGATGCCGAAAGTTGAATTGGTTGAGGAAGGAGGAGGGGAGGGTGTTTATGGGGGCGTGGGGCGTGTCCTTGGTTCACAGGGCGATGTTCTCTATTGTCTTGGGGAAATAATAGAAGCCTTCCAGAGTCTCTCTCTCTCTCTCTCTCTCTCTCTCTCTCTCTCTCTCTCTCTCTCTTGGAAAGGCTTGATTCGTAGTCGTTCTTGAAACTGTCTGAAAATCCATTGATGGTGACCCCCCCCCCCCCCCCCCCAAGTGTTTTCGGGGGTCGTTATTTACGACTAATATTTCTTGGGAGGTCGTTATCTTTATGATATTTACAATCTTTTGTTAATATTTTTTTACGGTCATTCCCAATTTTATCTTTCCAAGATAGTGACCCCCCCCCCTCCCCCCCCCCCCCCGGGGGGTTTTTTGGGGTCGTTATTTCGGACTTAATATTTCTTTGGGGAAATTATCTTTATGGTATTCACAATCTTTTCTTTGTTTTACGGTAATGCCAACGGATTGTACTCAACACGCATGAAAGTGGATACATACTGAGTTAAAACCCTTGGGTTCGCTATCCAGAACGGTTTATATATATATATATATATATATATATATATATATATATATATATATATATATATATATATATATACTTCCTTTTGTTCCAAATTATGCAGAAGGAGATATAGAGAATGAATTTATATAAATATCGCTACCAAGGTGAATAGGGGAGGTTGATACATTATTTGAGTCTTGGAATCCGTCGGATATCTGTTTGAAGGAATAATTTGACAACGATTCCGTTAAGTCAGGTTGTCAAATTCGTTCCGTTATAAACCTGACATTGCATAGTCAGTCACCTTTTGGAATTCCAGTGGCCTTGGAAAGGAGAGGTCCTTCGCTCGAAAATGACCATGCACGATCTTGAGGATTTAATGGACCTGTCGTTATAGATGTGGTTAGTTGCAGTCTCCTGGATATGACCCAGAATTGTTCAGTTTGTGTATTTCGTCTCGTGATAAACTAGTCCCTGATGTATGGCACCGTTACCTCCAGTAATTTCGGAATGCATCACCCGAAACCAAAGGAGACATGTGGCAACTCCAGAATATTCTCGTATCGGGTTAATGCCACCAGTGTACCTCAAGTGGTTCACTGTAGGCATTACTTAGGTTGCTTTCCAGCATCCCTTCGGCCCCTAGCTGCAACATTTTTCATTCCTTTTACTGTACCTCCATCCATATTCTCTTTCTTCCAACTTTCTTTCCACCCTCTCCTAACAGTTGTTTCATAGTGCAACTGCGAGGTTCTCCTCCTGTTCCACCTTTCAAACCACCTTTACTTTCAATTTTCCTTTCAGCGCTGAATGACCTCATAGGTCCCAGGGCTTGGCCTTTGACCTAACCCTTATTTTCCTATTTCTTATATAATCCAACTTTTGAATGTAACATGTATGTCATATCCATGTTAAGCTAAGGAAAAGCAGTTGGCATCACTGTCCGTGAAACGGCGTAGCTAAACATATATAATTATAATAGCGTGAGAAAAAAAAGTATGATTAACAAATGACATAGTGATGCTAATTAAATAACTATTAGGCAACAGCATTATGAAATTGCCAGATGTCTCCTTAGCTTCTCGTGTTATGTACCGGAATTCATGAAGCTATCTATCGATACATGCCCTTTGTACTCCTATACAAGTAACATCTCGAGTATATGAAATTGATACGTGTATTACTTTATCTTGATTGAATGAAAAGGCTTAGGGCGAGTTTTAAATCTTAATTTTCCGAACTGGCAAGAGACCACAAGCAAAAATGTTTGAAAGCTATGCGAGCAGTGATGAAAGGTTTAGGCTGTGCTATTTCGTTACTAAGTAACGAATATTCGTTCACCTATTCGGCACGAAATACAGTATCGTGCCAAGTGAGGTGTATACAGTAGGTCCTGGGTCTATACAGGACCACTTATACGTATAAGTGGGTCCTGGGTGTATAGAACACAAGGCGTATAAAAGCTTTTAAGCCTAACGAGTGACGAGATAAACAGTGATGTATTATCTGTTTACGATCTATCAAGCAGGTAGAATTTAGAGTCCACCTACCTGCTCGGTGGACTTTGAGACTGGTTGACGTTAAATTTTGCGTATTATTTGACTTACTGGTGTTATTGAATATATAGTATATATATATATCCTGTGACTTCGAGTGGTTTTAATATTGAATGCCCTTATCAACTGTGACGATAAGGGGTTTGAAACGTCGAATATTTGTAGAATTAACGGTTTGTTTATTGAACCGTGGGATAATATCGTTCAAAACCATCCCCAGACAATCGGCTGTATCTGGATGAAAGAAAGGTCGTCTCTTCCTCCTCCAGTGGCGGCGTCCACATTGTGGTTGTTTTGTGATCCTTCTTCGCGTCCTAGACGCGGCCAGATGTCCTCCCCCCCGCTGTGGCTAGGGAAATAAGGGAAATACGACGTTAAGGTTCTCCGCTTTATATCCCAGGGATCCTCACAGGAGGTGCGACTATGTCTGGTCTCGGAATAAGGACGGTTTTCGCCCTCCTGCGCCTCTCCAGGAGCCGGAGACGGCTAGTGCAGTTGATGGCTCTTGTGACGCGGGGATAAAAGGATCGTTTTGGATGAGCCGTTTCCTTCCGTGAGGGCTCTCTCTCTCTCTCTCTCTCTCTCTCTCTCTCTCTGTTTTTCAGCGGCCTATAATCTCTTTTCGCGACGCCAGCATAGACTTCTTTCCGTAGAGGTTATTACCGATTCTTTATTCAGCTGCTTTATATACATATGTATGAATTCTTATCAAATCACCGTGATTCATATATTCATTCGTGCATTAAGCTGCAAATGTCCTAAGTATCCAATTCGCTCTACCTCGGAATTCATATATTTTCATATATCCAACTGAACGTCTAATTTAGGCATACACAGGACCCAAATTTATGTAATTTTTTGAAAGAATTCCTATGGCACATAGGATAGCTGTATTCCCATACTAACTGCAAGTTTTTTTTTTTTTTTTTTCGAAACTGTATCCCAGTTTTTTCCAATTTTATAACTGGGACGAGCGCGTGCTGACAAAATGCTAGTTGAAGGTCACAAGAACAGGAAGTATTTTCCGTCAGTTTGAGGGATTTATAAAATTGAAGTTTTCCTCGAGTTAATTTCGAAAGTGTCAGCTCTTGAATAGTCTGCGTTCCGTGGCTGGTTGTTTTAGACTATGTTGGCCTTATGCCAGCACGGTTTTTGCCGTAAGCGTGTCAGGATGTGCAGTGGAATAGGTCTGATGTGGACCTACAAACTCCGACGAGTAGAGACGTGGGGGTCCATGACTTCGTCCTACGCACGTTGCGTAGCAATTGTCGGCTGCTCTTTTTTTTTCGTATATATAAACACGGGTTCCTCAAGGTCGGTGTCTGTTGAGGTGCACTGTATCGGAATATAATTGTGGTTTCATAATCTGTAGAGAGGTTTTGTTCGTTTAGAGATACAGGATATGAGGATTGCTACTATGACTAATACTGCTATGGTTTTGTTCTTGAAGGATGGTTAATCATACTGAAGGTAAAGATACTATAGTAGATTCACGTCAACAGCGCATTTGATGTCTAGTCCAGTTCCTTACGACGCTCCTGATTGGCTGTTCATAAGCCAGTCACAGGGCTGGAAACACTCTCTCGAGAGAGAGTTCACATAGGCAGGATGTATGCTCCACCTCTCCTGAAAGACGTTTCCCTCAGGAGAGGTGGAACACAGATCCTACCCATGTGAACTCTCTCGAGAGAGTGAGAATTTTCAGCCCTGTGATTGGCTTATCAACATCCAATCAGGAGCGTCGTAAGGGACTGGCTTAGACTTCAAATGCATGGTTGATATGAATCTACCATAGTTAATACTTCTTCTGTCGCATAGGAGGAACATTTCGTGTAGATCGGCGTTAACCCTCTGTTCTCAGTAATTCTCTTAGGGATGAAGTTGCTAGCCCCCATGACTACCGTAAGGGGGCAGTGCCGTCAGTGCACCTCACACGGCGCACTGTATGGGGATTACTTAAGGTTCTTTGCAGCGTCCCTTCGGCCCCGAGCTGCAAACCCTTTCATTCGTGTTACTTTACCTCCATTCATATTCTCTCTCTTCCATCTTACACTAGTTTCTTAGTGCGAGGCTTTCCTCCTGTTACACCTTTCAATCCTTTCCACTCCCAGTCTCCGTTTCGGCGCTGAATGACCTCATAGGTCCCAGTGCTCGGCCTTTAGCCTAAATTCTGTATCCCATCCCACTATCCCCATGGCGATCTCCACCCTGATCATAGCCACTGCTGTCGATTAACTTCCAGGTACTTGAGCCATCGCTGAGTTCAACGGAGGTACAATGAAATGTGAAATACATCGGATCATCAAAGCAAAAATGTATTGGTTTCTTTAAATTTGCCAAAATAAACATTATTAGCAATTGTTGGAACGCAAGAATATTTTTTTTGCAGTTGTTGGAACGCTAAAATATATTTTATATTCTTTAAATTTGCCAAAATAAGCCTTACAGTTATTTACAGTTTGCAACAAAGCATATATTTCTTTCTTAAATTTGCCAAAGTAAGCATTATTTGCAGTTGGATTGCAAAAATATATTTTTTATTCTTTGAATTTACCAAAATAAGCTTTACAGTATTAGCAGCTTGCAAAAATGCGTTTATTTCTTCCTTAAATTTGCCAAAGTAAACTATATTGGCAGTTGTTGGAACACAAAAATGTATTTTTTATTCTTTAAATTTTCCAAATTAAGCATAACAGTATTAAGAGTTTGCAAAAAATGCATTTATTTCTTCTTTAAATTTGCAAACTAAGCATTATTTGCAGTTGATGGAACGCAAAAATATATTATTTATTCTTTGAATTTGCCAAAATAAGCATCACAGTATTAGCAGTTTGCAAAAATGCATTTATTTCTTCCTTAAATTCGCCAAACTAAGCATTATTTGCAGTTGCTGTAACGCAAAACTTATTTTTTTTATGTATAAATAAATTCACCGTGACCTTGGTGACTGATTGGCTGACGCCAGAAGCCAAAGGAAGGAAGGAAGGTTCGGCGCAGGAACTTGTACGGATGCGATGTGACCTTGGCGGACGTTATGAAGGTAGGGTTGAGGTTACGCTGGTGTGTTCCGTTACGGTGATTGTCTCTTTATGACAGCTCTTGATTCGCGTTTTTTTTATGACGTTGTTTGTTTTGGTTATCCTCCTTATTTTTCCATTTCCTATATCTGCTTAGGTTTAGTTTGGCGTTTTAAAAACGTGCGCGGTTGCGTTGTTTAGTTTTCTGTAAAAGAAAACTAATGAGATGGCTTTGTCCGTCCGTCCGCGCTTTTCTGTCCGCCCTCAGATCTTGAAAACTACTGAGGCTAGAGGGCTGCAAATTGCTATGTCGATCATCCACCTTCCAATCATCAAACATACCAAATTGCAGCCCTCTAACCGCAATAGTTTTTATTTTAATTTTAAGATTAAATTTAGTCATGTTGGTGCGTCTGGCACCGATATAGGTGCCAGTAACACAGGCCACCACCGGGCTGTGGCTAAAATTTTCGTGGGCCGTGGCTGAGAGTTTCATACAGCATCATACGCTGTACAGAAAACTCGAGTACGCCGAGGAACTTCAGTACATTTTTTACTTTTTTTTTGTGACGTACGTTTTTATTTATTTGGGGGGGGGGGGGGGGGGGGGGGGATTTTTTTTTTTTTTGGGGGGGGGGGACGTACGTTTGGTTTGGTTATTCAACATATTTTTTCTATTTCCTATTCAAAGGTTTGGTTTGGGATTTAAAAGTAAAAGTGCGTTTGTGTCGCAATTTAAAAAACAAGATTCCAAGGGGAAATTTATTGAAGGCGTCAGAGACTGTAAACGGAGGAAGTTATGATCCATTATATTATCCGTTATTGAACCTTTTTTTTATTATAAAGTTTCGTTTCAATTCTTATTTTGTAAATTGTCTGAATATTATTCAAAGAATCTGAAGGAATCATTTACCTTCTCTAAACAATTTTCTCTTCAAATATCATTTGTAAAATGTCTGAATATGCGAAGAATCTCAAGAAAACAACACTTCCCTTTTCTAGAACCGTTTTGTTTTTCGTGATATTTCCGCGTCACTGACCATTGAGATGACACCTCTGTGCTATGAATCCGTCAGATCAGCTCGCGAAGAGGATGATGGCTGTTTTGTCTCGCCGCAGGAATTCTTGCGGATGTGCTCGCGATTGTTTGTTTGTTTGTTTGTATGGTGTTTATACGTTGCATGGAACCAGTGGTTATTCAGCAACGGGACCAACGGCTTTACGTGGCTTCCGAACCACGTCGAGAGTGAACTTCTATCACCAGAAATACATAACCCTCACACCTCGATGGAATGCCCGAGCATCGAACTCGTCGCCACCGAGGTAGCAAGCCAACACCATACCGACCACGCCACTGAGGCGTTCGTTTGGTTGTTCAAGGATGGCTGGCATCTCTTTGATCCTCTTGATTGTAGGTAGTAGTAGTAGTAGTCAAAATAATATATTTTATTCTAGCTAATGGACTTCTTGCACAGAATGTGAACACGATATTCGTTCAATAGTTGATTACGTTAACGAGAGTTAGAAAAATTCACTTAACGAGTTGCTCAAATATTTACCACTGTGGTATTTATATCCTTGTCAATGTAAATGACACTGTCAGTTATATTGTCCACCCCGAACACACACACACGCACACACACAAATACTTACACACACACACACACACACACATCAGGGGTTCTTGCACGATTCAATAGTATGAATGTAGCTGTGACATTTGTGTTTTTATTCTGGAACCACCCATGTATAGGAAACCATTTTCTATACATCAGTTAGTCAACCATACGTATATATGTATATTATATATATATATATATATATATATATATATATATATATATATATTATATACACATTATATATTTAATGTACACCCATTACAAATTATTATTATTATTATTATTATTATTATTATTATTATTATTATTATTATTATTATTATTACTTTCAATTTTCTGCTCCTTTGCCAACGCCTCTCGGGGTTTATGTCGACTCGAGTTAAATGATGGAGGGGGGGGGGGGGGGGGGGGGGGGGGGGGGGGGGGGGTGGGGAGGGGGGGTAAGATGAGGGTGGCTGTGAGGTATAGGCGCCCTTTGAGGAGGGGACGCCACACGGCACTGAGCCCTTGAGGCGCCGTCGGGCTATTAGTCTGAATAAGCAGAGAGAGACTGTCGGTGTTCGTCTCCTGAAGGATGCCTCTTCTTCTTCTTCTTCTCCTTCTTCACGTAATTCAGTCGAGTTCTTCTAGGAAAGTTGGGTGCATTGGATGCACGATGAGAGAGAGAAACTTTTCCTCGTTTCTTATCCCCCCCCCCTCTCTCTCTCTCTCTCTCTCTCTCTCTCTCTCCTCTCTCTCTCTCTTCTCAGCCAGCCGTCTTTGCTCTTTATAGAACCTTTGCTTCTTACCTCACTCACTTCTCCCAGTTCTGTGTTTCCTCCTCATCTTTCTCTTCTTTACCACCTCCTCCTTCTCTCCTTCTCCTCTTCCCCTTCCCTCATCTCAGTTCTTATAACCTTTTCCCCTCTCCGATTCTCTCCGTCGTCTTCCCCTCTCCCTTTCATTTATTTCGCTTGGTCGTCATCAATCTTCACATCCTCCCCTCTCTCTCTCTCTCTCTCTCTCTTTACCTTTCTTCCCCCTCCCCTCTTCCTTCACTCGTCTTTCATTTCATTATCATCACGCTTTTCTTGTCCCTCTCCTTACCTCTCTGTTGCTTTCACCACCACCACCTCCACCACTCCTCCTCCTCCTCCTCCTCCTCCTCCTCCAGATCTGATCCTGCAAAAGGGATCCTAGGAGACGAGCGTAGGAGTCACGTCAATCTAGGGATCTCCAGCGAGGAGACTGTGCGCCCCCAAGGAGAGGCCAGTCAAGGGTCGGAATGCCTCTCGAGGGGAGAATTTGGTAGCCTTAAAAGGCGTCCTTAGATTTTGCTGTTCAGACAGAAAGTAATGCTGTGTGAATTGTAACAAAAGAAGAGCCTATTTATACATGTAAATAAAATTATACATACTACTATACTATGTCTTACAGGGCTACGTTTCATGTATTTTTAAGATGTACAGTCAGGTTTGCTGTATAGAGTAAGTTGTGAGTAGTATGAAATGTAACTCATGCATTGAAATACATTTTATCCTGGTAAGATGCAAAATAGCCAATGCAAATAAAGATCATCATCATCATTATTATTATGATAGACCTCTGTATACAGAATACCTCAGTGTGGGAGAATTTGGTTGTCGTCCTTAGATTTTGTGCAATTTAAGGAGAAATTAATGTGTTATAGAGCATTATGATAGACCTTTGTATATAGTAGAATGAATACCGCAATCCACGAGGGGAGAATTTGGTAGCCTTGGTAGTCATCCTTAGATATTACTATTCAAAGAGAAAATAAAGTACGGCATAAAGATTGACTTTGATGGAACTGCTTATATATATACTACGTCAGTGTGTGTAGTATTTTGTATACACGAGAGAAAATTCTGGCAGTCGTCCTTAAGCTTTACAGTTCACAGAGAAAATATAATGCGGTATAAGATTCATTATGATGAACTTATCGCATATCGAATACTGTAGTGTGTATTTATGTATGGAAGTGTAAATAGAGTATCGGAGAGTAGGAGTGTGTAATTAAAATAAAATTTATACACTATACAATATATATATGAATATATTAGAGATTGGGTACAGTATGTAGAGTTACAATATATATGAGTATATTAAAAATTGGGTACTATATGTAGTTACAATATATTTGAACGCATTAAGAATTGGGTACAATATGTAGAGTTCCAGTATTTATGAATATAATAAAAACTGGGTACAATATGTACAGTGACAACATATATGAATATATTAAAAATTGGGTATAATATGTAGTTACAATATATATGAATACATTAAAAATTGGTACAATGTGTAGAGTTACAATATGTATGAATATAATAAAAATGTTGTACAATATGTAGTTACAATATATATGAATATACGAACTACTGGGTACAATATGTATATGTGGAGTTACAATATTTATGAATATAATAAAAATTGGGTACAATATGTAGAGTTAGCATGTTGGTGGATTTTTGTATACAGTTATGGTGGACAGAGACTATTCCGTGCACTTGTAAAATATACACCACTGTCCTCTGTTTATCCTTACTTGGGTATACGTAGAAGTGTTTGTCCTTGAAATCGCTGTGTTGTATGATTTCAACTTTTATAGTTATTTTCAGTGTACTTTTCAAAGTTTTACGTTTTATTTATTTTTTACCAATCTTTATATAGCTTATTGAATGCAGAAAGATCAGATCAGCATTGTGTTTCCTTGAAATCACATTGATTTATGAATTTATTATTGATTTAATAATAAATTTTGTCCGTGCAGTAAGTAGTTTAGAAGGCGAAAAATCTCTCCTATAGATTCTTGGAGCATTCGCTCCTACTCGTGTGAAAGGACTTAGGACTTACCACGTCCTTCGCACGAGTCTGATTGCCGTTCTTTAATGAAACTGCAAATACTGACGCTTTGAGTAAGGGCATGCAAATGCTGACCCCTGGGGCAATTCGTTTCAGATCGATTTCTGGTCTAATAGCATCCGTGTTGTTGATAAACCTGAGTCTTATGATTATTTACAGACCTGATTATCATAATATTTGTAAGTTTATTTTTTTTAGTTTAGACTTCTCAACATCATATTTGTGCATTCCGTCGACATGATGTTAATATGCGTAAATATACATAAAATCTTCCCCCTAGTGTTTGGCATATTCTTCACTAATATTAACCACAGACATTTATATACTTGATAGTACTTGGGATTCCTTATACAGATGTGTGTGTCGCCTGGCACTAAAAATTATTTATTTAAGCCCTTTTTATTTGCCCCATTTATTTCTTGTGGCACCTCGGATAGAATGCTATATTTTCTTTTGTAACATTATATTTTAGGCTTGAAGATGTAGTATCCCCGTTGTGGGTTAGTTCCGTCATTGCACTTCATGCGGTGCACTGTAGGCATTGCGTGAGGTTTTTGTAGCGTGCCTTCGTCCGCTAGCTACAACTCCTTTCTTTCCTTTTACTGCCCCTTCTTTCATAGTCTTTCTTCCGTCTTACTTTCCACTCTCTCCCAGCAATTGATTCGTAGTGCAACTGTTTTGAGATTTTCTTCCTGTTACACTTTTCAACCCTTTTGCTGTCAATTTCCGTTTCAGCGCTGAATGACTTCATAGGTCCCAGTGCTTGGCCTTTGGCCTAAACTCTTATTTTCAGTTCAATTAAAGACGTAGTGCAAACTTACTATTCAAGTGCAGACTTCATTCACAAACTTCACAAACGAATCTAATTAAATTACCAACTTCATTACTCCCATACAAATTTTATAGGCGAATTAAAAATTCATTACAAATGTCGTCGACGAATTAAATGCATTAAGAATTTTCAAGTGAGTTCAAACCTCGTCACAAACTTCATAGTCAAGAACAGACTTTCTTAGGCTAGTACAAACCTCATAGACAAGAACAACACTTCATAGGTTAGTACAAACCTCATAGGCAAGAACACTTCATAGGCCAGTACAAACCTCATAGGCAAGAACACTCTCCATAGGCGGATACGAACCTCGTAGACAAAAACACTACATAGGCTAGTTCAAACCTCATAGGCAAGAACACTCTTTATAGGCAGATACAAACCTAATAGACAAAAACACTACATAGACGGGTACAAACCTCATAACAAACTTCACAGACGCGCACAAACTTTTCATAGGTGGCAGACTGACTGTAAGGCGCCCCATCGATAGCCCCAGTAAAATGGTTCAGGTTACAGATAAGTACTGAGGCCAATTTGCTACGGTGTTTGTGATGGCTGCTGCTGTAGAGGAGACCAGTGTCGGGTTGCATTTGACACAAAGCCAGACGAGTGGTTTTGTTTATTTATGGTTTTAGGTTCTTATATGTTTCGGGGCCCTTATTTTGAGATGTTTTTATTTTTATTTTTTTTCGTTCAAACGAAGATGCAATGCATTACTACTCTAATGCTCCTCTCCTTGTATTTTGATACATTTTTATCTGTTGATTAATTAAATATTTTTTTCTTTTTTAAATGTGAGATTTCTTCTTTACCTTCTCTTGCTTCCAAATGAACACCATATTTTTGGAAACTTGAATTTCAAGTCAGTGGACCGTGTGGGCTTGTTCCATATGAATAGAGTTCACCCTCTGGATAATAATAATAATAATAATAATAATAATAATAATAATAATAATAATAATAATAATAATAATAATAATAATAAAAGTAATAATACTCGTTTGTTTAGTTTCATAACATATATATATATATATATATATATATATAATATATAATATATATATATATATATATATATATAGCTATATATAGATACTATATATATATCAATCCGTGTGTATTATATATATATAATATATATATATATATATATATATATATATATACTATATTAATTGTATATTGTGCTTGTATTTTGAAGTGTATCTTGTAATTTTTTAAAGGTATCACTGCCCTTCAGTGTGTACTCATTGAAATGAGTTATTAGCTGAGTATATTCTTGTAGATTTATTTTTAACATAACCATTCATGTGATGAATGAAAGGAGTATGGTAAGGATTCGAAGATAAGTGCCAAGAGGGCTTTTATTTCTTGCCATCTTATAATTTCGTCGTATTTGGGGCAACATGACCGTGAGGTCCCCAGTGCATGGGCTATTTCCCAAAATTCCCTACAGCCACCAATCTAATTTCTTTGTAGGATTTCATGGTATACTTCATTTTGATGGATTCTGTATGTTTTAATTTTCTTAAATTCCAAGAGCGTTTCCCCGTAGGGGGTTACTGCCATCAATGCACCTCGCGCGGTGCACTGTAGGCATTACCCGAGGTTCTTTGCAATGTACATTCAGTCGCTAACTGCAACCCCTTTGTTCGTTTTACTTTACCTCCGTTCATATTCTCTTTCTTCTATCTTGATACCCACCCTTTCCTAACAATTGTTTAATAGTGGAACTGCTTTGAAGTTTCCTTCTGTTACAACTTTCAAACCTACCTATTGTCAGTTTCCGTTTCAGCGCTGAATGGTCTTGGAATTTGGCCTAAATTCTATATTCTTTTTTATTCTATTATATTCCATTCCATTTCAAGTGTGTTCATCTGAAAAAACAATTCAGAAATAAGAATTGTTTTGCGCATTTCATCCTGTTTACAGCATTCAAAGAGAGAGAGAGAGAGAGAGAGAGAACACTGGCGACCTTGAGAAGTATTTGGATATTGTTTTCTTCACGCGCCCAACCTACAATACCAGGTATTACACTTGTTTACGAACTCGAGATCTCTCTCACTCTCTCTATTTAAGTCTACGCGTCGCCACCTGGGGTCGCGAAACAGGTGGTTGTGATGGAATTTTACCACCTACGGCACTGCATGTTTTAAAGGGGCGCTACTGGCCGAAATCCTGGGTTAATTGGGCCATTGATTTTCCCGAATTTTGATAGCTTATCCTGGCCGTCATGGACGATGGGTATTAATGGGTGCGGAGGATAAAAACGATGTGAGGGATTTTACTTCTAACACTCACAGAACAGATTAAGTTGTAGGTGGATTGGAGGACATTAGATTTCAACTTAGCTAGCCCGAGAGAGAGAGAGAGAGAGAGAGAGAGAGAGAGAGAGAGAGAGAGAGAGAGAGAGAGAGAGAGGGGTATTGTTAATAGAGAGGATGATGATTTTCCCGAATTTTGATAGCTTATCCTGGGCGTCATGAACGGTGGGTATTAAAACGATGTGAGAGGTTTTATTTCTATTGAATAAATGTATAATTATCAGTTAACACTTACAGAACAGATTTAAGTTTTAGGTGGGTTGGAGGACATTAAATTTCAACTTAGCTAGAGAGAGAGAGAGAGAGAGAGAGAGAGAGAGAGAGAGAGAGAGAGAGAGAGAGATTAAAATATTCTTGACTTTTTCCGACAACCTTTGTAATTATATATTCCTTCTGAGAGAGGGAGAGGTATTGTTAATAGAGAGGAGGATGATGATTTTCCCGAATTTTGATAGCTTATCCTGGGCGTCATGAACGGTGGGTATTAAAACGATGTGAGGGCTTTTATTTCTATTGAATGAATGTATAATTATCAGTTAACACTTACAGAACAAATTAAGTTTTAGGTGGATTGGAGGACATTAAATTTCAACTTAGCTAGAGAGAGAGAGAGAGAGAGAGAGAGAGAGAGAGAGAGAGAGAGAGAGAGAGAGAGAGAGAGAGAGAGAGAGGAGCGAGCAAGGTATTGTTGTTAATAGAGAGAAGGAAATTGAAGTGGAATTAATATTCCCATCTAGACAGCAGGCGAATGTGATATCACAGTTTATTCTCTGCATTACTTTTCATCCTGTTTCTGGGTCTGCATTCCAGTGTAATTTAGGGCTGGCGTGTTCTTGAACTTTTACTTAATGTTAGAACATACTGAAAGTTTAATTAGTATCCATTGTTTGTTGGGCTGCCCATATATATACTCGTGTGCGTGTTTACTCATTTTCAATAGAGCAAGAATCCCCACACAGGCTTTTTATGGATTTTACAGGGAAATGTTTTATCATTTCGACTTCAAAGGTTTATTATAAAAACAAGTCAATTGATATAATTGTTTATAGAAACATGTAACTAATCACGCCTCTGGTTATATATATCGAAAGGACATCAGCACGACATTCTTGTTGCCATGAATAGTCGCTATCTGGGAGTATTGAGCATGTCCTTGTTGAATCCCTCTCCCATTATCGTCATAATTATACCTCGTTGTCATATAAGTAGATGTTGCATAATACGTTGCTATGGATATATTAAGGTACACGTGACGAAAGGACATTATATATCAGTTGCGATCTCCTCTTATTGTTTCAAGGTCTTCTTGGCATATCCAGAAAAAGAGAGAGAGAGAGAGAGAGACCCATTGTGCTTCTGTTGACATGAACTGAAATAATTTACCTGGCGATGATTCGATTGTGCTGGGTGGCTGAAATGTAAAGCGTGATGGTCTCCCAACCTCATCCCTAATGAAACTGAGTGGCTATAACGTTTACAACAGCCGTTCCCTCTAAGGCAGTGGTTCTCACCCTTGGGGGCGCGCCCCCCTAAGAGGGCGTCAGCCATTTCCATGAGAGACGCGAGCCCTAGGGAAAAATTGAAAATTCTTTAGTTATATTCGTTATTTTCTTCACAAGAGTGAGGAACTAATACTCAGGAGTTTATGAAAAATGACCCAAAAAGATGCCTTATAACGTTAGTTTCATATCATCTACTACTCTAGTTAACTCGTTGGGTTGACGATGTTGTGTAATTATTGACCTCCCTCCCTATCCCTCAAAACTCCTTCTCTCTCTCTCTCTCTCTCTCTCTCTCTCTCTCTCTCTGTAAATCTGGGAGGGTTCACTCAGATGCAAGGGGGGGCGTGGAGGGGAAGGACCAACTCTTAGAAGGGGCGTGGACATAAAAAGGTTAAGAACCACTGCGCCTAAGGGAAAAGAAATATCGTACAACATTGGTTGAAGAAACACTTTTAAATGCTTTTTTAATGAATAATTCTAGTACGGTTCTTAATAAGATTAAAAATCCGGAAGTCAGACTCGTACTAAACACGTCAGACGGTTGTCTGGCCAGCAGAGGCGCCGTGGGCCATTTCTTGATGCTCGTAGCGCTCCGTTTTGTCTTATCGTACCTGAATTTCCGGGTGTCGGGAGAAAGGGGGGTTGGTAGAGAGGGGAGGGGTGGGGTACCTTTATTGGATTAGTTGTGGTAGTTGTTTCATTATATTGTTATTGCTGTAGATCCTTCATCAATGTGGTTATAATGCTGTTGCTCAAGTTATTCTTAATCTAGTGGTATTTGAAAATATCTTCCAACTAGGAAACACAATAAGGACACGGTGAGGGAACGAAAATTTCAAAGGGGCAACGTATGAAGTGCTCCATCTCCTTAAATCTTACCCCATTTTTGCCCCATTTTTGACAATTTACCCCATATGATTTACTTATATTATATGTATATATATATATATATATATATATATATATATTATATATATTATATATAATATATCATGTATATGTATATATATATGTGTGTATGTATTATATATATATATTATATATATATATCTATATATATATCATATATATTATAATATATAGTGGTTTGTGGTTATTATATAATATATTATATATATATTTATATATTTATATATATATATATTCTATATATATATTTAAAAGACTTATGAATGCATTGCTGTAAGAAAAATTATGTCTGTCTCAAGCTGGTTTCCAGTGTTGCGGGGCAAGAGATTTTCCGACTAACGTTTTAATTATTATTGGCATTGTCTTGGTGAAGTAGTTGTGTACCGCAACCTGCTTGGATTTCCCAGCAATTTTGTAGTGAAAACATATGGTCGGAAAATTCATTCATATCTAAATTTGTATTTGGGTATGAATACGTTTCTCAAGCATAACCTGGACATTTCATTACATTGGTCTTCATTTTCTCCACATGCAAAGCGTAAAAAAAAAAAAGGCAATTATCACGACCAAAGGATTGTCTTGGCATACCAACCAAGGTGTGATCCGACCTCCAGCTTACTTTGTTTCATCAACGAAAATTAAAATAAATACGGTATGTTTTAGTAGAAATAATTGTTCTGTTGAACATGCACATTTATGTTTTACATTGTTATTCGAATAAATAAATAATAAATATCCTATCCTAATATTGCTGTATCTTTAACTGAAACGCGTAACACCTTTTTTTTTTTTTTTAGGCCTTTTTAGGCTTTTCCGTCGACCCTTCTTAACCCCCCTCCCCCCCTCTTTTAAAAACTAGACTCTAATGAGAATGCGTTAATGTTAGTATCAAGCGTTAGTATCACAAATGAAAAAAAAGATATCATCCTCTCTCTCTCTCTCTCTCTCTCCTCTCTCTCTCTCCTCTCTCTCTCTCTATATATATATCCTCTCTTCTCCTCCTCTCTCTTCCTCTCTCTCTATATATATATATATATATATATATATATATATATATATATTATATATATATATATATATATATATATTATATGTTGTATATCGAATCTACAAGTCATTTTTACCCCCCCCCCCCCCCCCACAACAACAACCAACAATTAAGTAGCTTGTAGTTTTACTCCCGATAAGCGAAACACTTTCCCCCAGGACGGACAAGGATTGTCGTCGTCGACGACTCGAGGTTCATCTGTTAAAGCATCTGGCAAGGGAAGAGCTACTTCCTTCGCGCGAGCGCTCGTATGTATGTGGTTGGCTTTAGCAATTGTTTACCTTTCTTCAGGACTATATATTCTCCCTCCTCGCCTGCCTTGCATTCCTCTGATTTCTTGGCCGAATATTCATTTCTGTCTTCTCTAAGACCCCGTCCCCGGGTTCTCAGAGACCCAAGTATTACATTCAGATTGCGAGCGCTTGTGATTTGCCTCTGTTGTGTGTGATATATTGCTTATATACACACACACACAAATATATATATATAATATATATATATAGATATATATATATATATATATATGCCACGAAGGAAAATAAACAACGGAGTATCCGCGAGACCTTTTGACGTTCAAACGTCCTTTACTAAGCAGATGAAGGACGTTTGAACATCGAAAGGTCTCGCGGGTACTCCGTTGTTTATTTTCCTTCGTGGCATATATCTTTATTTATGGATTTATCACGTTCCTAACTTTCGTGATTCAGTTATATATAATATATATATTATATATATATATATAATATATTTATTATATGTAATTGTAATGGCCACAATGCCCTCTTAACTTCTCAAAATCTTCACACCATTTTTGAATGGTGCTTGTCACCACAAAGCCTTAAGATCCAAGTGCAAGAAATATGAAGAAATTATGATGTCCGGTAGCGGGCAACGAACCCTCGATACCATAATCACGACGAGGTCACGTTGGACGTGGCCTTATCGGCAACGTGACTTTGTCCTATTTATGGTGACATGGGTTTGTCTCCCGCTACCGGGCATCGTAATTTCTTCATATTTCTTGCACTGGGATCTTATGGCTTTGTGGTGACAAGCGCATCTAAAAAAGCACGAAGAATTCGAGAAGTTAAGAATTTATTACAATTACATATGTATCTGATAAAATGACCAGTAGACTCTCTCTCTCTCTCTCTCTCTCTCTCTCTCTCTCTCTCTCTCTCTCTCTCTATATATATAATATATATATATCATATATATATATATATATATATATATACATATATATAAATATATATGATATATATATATATATATAAATATTATATATATATATAATATAATATATTATATATTATATGTATATTATATATATATATATATATAGATATATAATATATATATATATATATATATTATATAGTGAGAGAGAGAGAGTGTGATTAGCGGCTGCTATCAGCCAAGGCAGACAGGACCAACGGGCAGAGTAGACGTCCATAGTAACGACATTTCTTTATTTGCAGCTGCTGACGTTTCCTGACATCTGTCTCATTATCAAAGCTGGAATAATACATTAAAATATAAATATAAAAACAGACTCATAATTAAAATTACAACCGAAATATAATACGAGGTTATAAGAGAGAGAGAGAGAAGAGAGAGAGAGAGAGAGAGAGAGAGAGAGAGAGAGACCGTATGTGTGTACAAGGGCGCATTTAAGGACACCCTACCAGTACACTTGTACGTTCACGAATTTGACTCGTTGCCCTGTTAACACTGACATTGGTGCAACAGTTACATCATCTCGCGAGTGTCAGTTCTCCTTCACTGATTTATGATGAGTTTGATTCGTCATTAGTGTCTCTGTAGGTTGGGTGTTGAAACTGTCCTCTCACATGTATTACGTTTAAGCATAGGAGTTGGTGGTGGTGTTGTTTTTCAGGCTATTGTTGTTGGTTGAGCAGCTGTTGTTTCCCGCATTGAAAACTTGGATTCCCACAAGCATCGTTGTGGTTTTCCCATAAGATTGTCATTTTTTTCCTATAAGCATCGTCTTGTTTTTCCCATAAACATCGTCGTAGTTTTTCCATAAGTATAGTTGTGTTTTTCCATAAGCATCGTCGTAGTTTTTCCATAAGTATAGTTGTGTTTTTCCATAAGCATCGTCGCGGTTTTCCCATAAGCATCGTTGTGTGTTCGCATAAGCATCGTCCAGTTTTTCCCATAAGCATCCTCATGTTTTTCCCATAAGCATCGTCGTTTTTCCCATAAGCATCGTCTTGTTTTTCCCCATAAGCATCGTCCAATTTGTCCCATAAGCATCTTCGTGGTTTTCCAATAAGAAACCTCATGTTTTTCCCATAAGCATCGTCGTGTTTTTAATCAGAGTTGCGTCGTTGGTTTAGCTTCTGCCGCTCCCCACATTGATAACTTGGATTTGCATAATCATCTCCCGTGTTTTAGCGTAAAATAACTTTCATGGCGCTCATTAAAAGTTGAGGAGATTACCACCACCCCTCTACTACATCATTCAAGATTTATACATGGTAGCCTTCGAGGCTAATTATATCTCTCGTTGGCGCTTTGGTGCGCCCAGCTATTAAGAATAATTGTGGAGGCGTTTAGTGCATTTTGCTGTGTCGAGAGAATTTGTTTAGCCTCGCCGTCCCATTGTTTTTCCCTCTCCTTTTGTTTGGGGTAATCCATTAAATGCATGAGGCGCCATTGTTGCTTTTAGTGTCTTCAGTGAATAAAGAGTCTGACTATGCGCTGATGATTCCTTTCAGCATCCTCTAATAAATTTTCGTCTTTTGTTCGTAGTATATTTCACTATTGCTGTGCACTTCATTCCGTTACAATTATTGTTTGCGTTTTTAAATCATTCATTAACACTCTTTTCATATATTTTACATTTATTTCGCCATATTTGATATATGAATGAATCAAAGGCCGTGTCTTTTTTGTATTTTATTCGGCATCGGCAGCTCTTCATATGGATAACTGAATTGTTTTGCAGGCTGCAGGATTTTACCTTCAAGACCATTTTATGTGTATTTGGTGTTGTTGATATGTACGTATTTGCTCAAGTTAAATATTTGTGTTCACCAATCTCTGCCTGCTCATGGAATTTCTGCGTAAGCATTCACATATTTTAAGTAAACATTGCCCTCTTACAACTACCAATGAAATGTCTGTAAACTCTCTAACTATCGCCATATGTTTAGCTCTTTCATCTCTGCTTACTCTCCGCAGGGGGATGGTGCCATCAGTGCATCTCACGTGGTGCACTGTAGGCATTACTCAACGGTCTTTGCAGCCTCCCTTCGGCCCCCTAGCTGCAACTTATTTCATTCCATTTACTGTGCCTCCGTTCTTATTTTCTTTCTTCAGTCTGACTTTCCATCCTCTTTTAAGTTCCTCGTTGGACGAGTGGTTTGCGTGCTCGCCTACCGATTCAGTAGTCCCGAGTTGAAATTCCCCGCTCTGCCAACGTGGAATCAGAGGAATTTGTTTCTGTTGATTAGAAATTCATTTCTCGATAGTGTGGGGTTCGTATCCCACGATAAGCTGTAGGTCCCGTTGCTAGGTAACTGTGAGGCCGTCTTTCTGCTTCACCTTTTAAACATTCTTGCTGTTTAATTTCCCTTTCTGCGTTGAATGACGCCATAAGTCCCAGCACTTGGCCTTTGGTCTAAATTCTGTATTCTATTCTATATTCTCTGCTTATTGTTGGCTCACAAAGGTTGAATGAACAGTTACTAGCACATGGGTGTGTTATTAACAATGACAAATGGTTAAATGAAAAAAATTTTTATGAATGAAAATTCTACGCGCAATAAAACAGGCTAATTGAGAGAGAGAGAGACTACGATATCTTTATCATGGGAAGGGGAGAAATACATTAATCTTTCATTTCCGGAAGGAAAATTTCTGTGTGTGTGTGTGTGTGTTTGCTCGTATGTTTGTGTTTGTTTGTATGCAAGCGAACGCGCAATTGGATTTGTTGCAGAAAATGACGAGGGAAGGAGATGAATCCCCAATTTGTAATTTAGTATTTCATGAATAATAAATTAGTAAAAGAAGCATCAGCGCGAGATACTTGCAATGTAGTGTATGTATACATACATTGTATCAATACATTCTCACTCCAACGGTATACATATACACATTTATATATATGCATATATAATATATATGTATATATATATATATATTGTGTGTGTGTATGTATGTATAGTATAAATGTGTTCCTAATCATGCAGACATATTTTACTTGTTATCCTACGAAACCTCGACACTTCTTAATCAAACCCCCCGCCCGCCCCCGCACCATATGAGGGAGTGGAGGGGGTTTTAATGAGACTGTACAACGGTAAAGTCGTTTGACATTTCGCACACATTTTCGGTTATGTAAATGGGCGACCTTGGACGTCTGTATGAAGAGTCATAAAACCCGTTACTGGCATTTCAACCCTCTCTCTCTCTCTCTCTCTCTCTCTTCTCCTCTCTCTCTCCTCCTCGTCTCTCTCTCTCCTCTCACCCCTAACTCGATTCCTAGGAAATAGTTTTTCCTCTCTCTCTTACTCTCTCTACCGCAAATTAAGGAAAGCTCGTTCTCTCTCTCTCGATCCTCTCCATCACTTCTCTCTCATCTTCGCTCTCTTCCTAACTCGAATTTCGAGGCAAATAGTTTCCTCTTCATCTTAAAACTTTACTCTCTACTACCTCAAATTAAGTAAATTCCTCTTCTCTCGCTCATTCTCTCCGATTCTCTCTCTTCTACTCGTCTCTCTCTCATCTCTGTTGCCCGCCCAATTTAAGGAAATGTTCCTCTCTCATCATCCTCTCCTCCTCTCTCTCATCTCGTTTCTCTCTCGCTCTCTCTGCTCTCTCTCTCTCCATATTTTTACCTCACCTCCAAGAATTGCGTTTTATCACCTTTGCCCTGTCGCCATTCAGCTCGTGTCTCTTCGAGTAGTTTACCTGACAGTGAATTCCCTACATATTTTGTGGGTCAGTGGCTGCTCGTTTAGGCAGAGGAACCGTTGTTTGTTGATTATGCTGGCAGATAACCCCCCCCCACCCCCCACCCCCCCCCCCCCCCCCCTCCCGACCTCCTCTGTTGACCGCGCTAATGCCCAATTCGGAATCGACGTTGAATCAGCGTGGTATGCGATGGTGTTAATCCCTCACGGAATGAAGCGTTTTCAGGATATTCTTGGTGGATATATATATATATATATATATATATATATATATATATATATATATATATATATATATATATATATATATAAAGGGTGTTTTAAAATTAGCCCCCCTTTACATCATAAACTAAAATTGACATGGACAAAAACATAAGTGATTCAGAACAGGTATTTATTTAAGTTTCTCTCTTGAGTATTTAATATTTTGTGTGGCCTCCATCTCCCTCTACCACAACCTGGGTTCTAGACGGGTATGATTTCAACGAATCGCAAAAAATCTGAGACTCAAACTCCATTTCCATGAACACTTCGGTCACTTCTCTTCGCAGGTCGTCGAGGCTTGGTGTACCGTCATATATATATGTATGTTTGTGTGTGTATGTAAAACTGAATCATGTAAATATAGAACGTGCTGAATGAATAGACAAAGGAAGGAAAGTGAAACAGTGGGGTATTTCTACAAGGCCTTTCGACCTAGTAAAGGACAAGAAGTCGAAAGGCCTTTGTTTATCTGTGTTTGTGTATGTAGGTATGTGTACATATATTTCAATAAATTTTATTTATCGATACCGAAAAAACTGCAGTTACATCGCTCCACTAATAATCTCAGCAAATTGTATTTTGTTTACTCGGGTCAGTGGAAGCGGAAAGTCAATCAGGCTTTTTTTTTTTCTTTTCTTTTCTTTTTTTCCCTTGAGACGTCGAGACAAAAGACCAGACATTGTGGGTGGAAGTATGTGTGCGTGTGTGGGGGAAGGAATGCCGTGGGGAATGCCGTGGGCGAGATCTTGTTTATGTCGCTTGATGTAAAGATAGACGAAGTTTATTAAGTCTGTGTGTGTGTGTGTGTTAGACCAAAAGGTTTGTTCTTTTCTCCCTAATATTAGTCCTTCTGAATTAGATATTTTCTTTTTCTTTATATTTTCATCTTCGTACATCCCGTAAGAGGTTAGTGCCGTCACTGCACATGTGGTGCACTGTAGGCATTACTTAAGGTTCTTTGCGGCGTCCCTTCGGCCCCTAGCTTTTACTGTATCTCTGCTCATATTCTCTGTCTTCCATCTTTCCACAGTCCAAACAATAGTGCAACTGCGAGGTTTTCCTCCTGTTACGTCTCAAATAATAATAAAAAATATTATTATTATTATTATTGTTATTATTATTATCTATGCATGTTTATAGCTACACATTTCTTCTGCAGTTATTATTATTATTATTATTATTATTATTATTATTATTATTATTATTATTATAATTATATTATTATTACCTGTAAATAGTATTAGTTAATAATAATAATAATAATAATAATAATAATAATAATAATAATAATAATAATATTTTCTTGCTAGAAGAAATAACATTTTGGTACTCACCTCTCTCTCTCTCTCTCTCTCTCTCTCTCTCTCTCTCTCTCTCTCTCTCTCTCTCTCTTCCAATCAGTCGAACGTGTAATGCAATAACGCCCCCTGTCACTAATGAAAGCGGCTGTCACATCTCTCATTTACTCTTGCCGTTACAAGGACTCACATTGAATCCGACCCTGGATTGCAGGATGACGGACTTCGGGAGAGGATGTTTACATGGACGTCTCTCTCTCTCTCTCTCTCTCTCTCTCTCTCTCTCTCTCTCTCTCTCTCTGTCGTTTCTACTCTTATTCTTAAAAGTGTCATCATCGTAATGTTGCTGATATATATTTTTTTTATTGAGAGGTACTGTACTTCAACAAATTATTATTATTAATTTTGATTAGTTTCTCATTGGACGAGTGGTTAGCGCACTCGTCTATCATTCCGGTAGCCCGAGTTCGCTCCCCGCTGCCGTCAATGCGGAACCAGAGGAATTTATTTCTGGTGATTAGAAATTCATTTCTCAATATAAAGCGTTGTCCGTATCTCACAATAAGCTGTAGGTCCCGTTGCTAAGTAACCAGTTGGTTCATAGCCACGTAAATAACAGTCTATAATCCTTCGGGCTCAGCCCTAGGCGATCTGGTAATCAGCTCAGTGGTCTGGTTAGATTAAGATATACTTTTTATTATTATTATTATTATTATTATTATTATTATTATTATTATTATTTTTTTGTTAAAAATGACTGCTGCTTCAGCACTATTAATCTTATAAAGAGTCTTCTCTATCTTTCTGATGACGGCTTTTCTCGTTGGTTGCTTAGACTGGCGAGCAACGCACCAAAGGGCATGGTAAAATTCGGTTGAGTCATTTGATTTATTATTGCTTATACAATTCTCTCTCTCTCTCTCTCTCTCTCTCTCTCTCTCTCTAACGCGACGTTTTCCTCCTGATCGACAGGACATTATCAAGCTTGATAATGTCCCTGTCGATCATGGAGGACAAACGTCGCGTTAGAGAGAGATAGAGAGAGAGAGAGAGAGAGAGAGAGAGAGAGAGAGAATTGTATAAGCAATAATAAATCAAATGACTCAACCGAATTTTACCATGCCCTTTGGTGCGTTGCTCGCCAGTCTAAGCAACAACGAGAAAGCCGTCATCAGAAAGATAGAGAAGACTCTTTATAAGATTAATAGTGCTGAAGCAGCAGTCATTTTTAACAAAACATGTCTACGAGAGGGTCTCCTTCCGAAATATTATTATTATTATTATTATTATTATTATTATTATTATTATTATTATTATTATTATTATTATTATTATTATAACCGAAAGAACACTGGATTTTAGTCTTTTGCATAGCTGGTAGAGAGACATGATTAAATGAACTTCTAGTACATTTCAAGGCTAGTCGAAAAGTCTAGAGTAGTGTTAAATGAATAGCTAAGGCTTCGACTGAAGAGAAGTAGCTACTAAGCAATTCCATATGAATTATAGCTGCGACTGACGATTGGATGGATTAATTACCTTGGACTGGCAACCTGCAGATTGACACTTTGCCTGATTTCTTAACAGTTGGTTTCCATGATACGATAATAAAACCTACGGACTCGTTGGTCGTTGTTGTAGTAGTCCAGGTAGATGCTACGATATTTCTTCGTCCGCACTGGTTTTTCCTTAGTGCAGAATTTGGCGGATCCCCTAAAAAGGGACTGGGTAGACCTTTGGCTCATAAGGGACTGGGTAGTATTCTATGTACCTTGGGTAGACCTTGGCTCATAAGGTCGCTAACGATCTTGCCCCTGACGTCCTCGCCTCCGTAGTGGGGGCATTGCTGTCAGTGCACCGCACATGAGTAGGCATTACTCAAGAGACCTCATGCGGTTCACTATAGGCATTACTTAAGGTTCTTTGCATCGTGCCTTTGGTCCCCAGCTGCAACCACTTTCGTTCATTTTACTGTACCTCCTTTTATATTCTATTTTTTTCATTTTACTTTCCACCATATCCTAACAGCTGATTCATCGTGTAACTGCTTTGAGGTTTTCCTCCTGTTACACCTTTCAAACCTTTCACTCTCAATTAACATTTCATCGCTGAATGACCTCTTATACATAGGTCCCATTGCTTGGCCTTTGGTCTAAATTTTATATTCAACTCAACTCATTACTTAAGGGTCTCTTTGCAGCGTCCCTTCGGCCCTTAGCTACATCGAACTGTTTACTATTTTTTGTGGGCTCACTTTTTCAAGCAATGGGTAATAAGCATGAAATCTAATAATCAGATAATAGCTGGTCGTAAATAATTGAAGTAATAAGTCAGTCCTGGGCTAGATAAGAATATTAGATAGTTGTCCCGTTTGGCCTCTTGTAAAAAAAAAAAAATATTAGAGTAGAGACAACTTTAAGTAAGATTGTTATAAGTAAAGGCAAACTTGAATAAAGTGTACGAATAAAAATACAAATGCGGCAGATGAGAATACAACGTATGCTTAAAGGAATCTAAAAGTAAGAGTTGGCTGATTTGATACACGCAAACTTAAAATACTTTGAAAACTCACTATGATAATCGTTCTCAAAGGATGTCCCGTTTTGTAGCTAATAAAATCTTGCTATATTTTATTAGCTACCTTCCAAGGTTTTATTTTAAAAATCCATATATAAGCTTTGCTTCCTGACAGTATCCGTACAGTGTTCATAACTTTGGTTAATCTAACCAATCTTGTGAATAAATAACCATAGCGTGACATAGCTCTTTGTAAGGGATGGACAGGTCACAGGCTAAGGATGATGTATGCTTTCCATGGCAGTGCACGTGATAGCTTGAACTGCCAAGCAGTTACACTTAACTTGTTTATCAAACAAAAGAATTCTTGTATAGAAAACTGAACCTTCCCAAAGAACAGAATGATAGCTTTTACTAATGTTAAAGGATCTTAACAAAATAAGCTTCAGTAGGGAATGTCATATTTTCAGTGATTTCAGTTGCGTTTATTCAGTCGATCTCTTGAGCATTGGACTGTTCTGTTCTGTTTAACATGCACATTATTCAATATCTTTACATTTTCATTCTAATAAATAAATCATAAATATCTTATCCTAAAATTTCTGTATGATTTTTTTTGAATCAGAGGAATTTATTTCTGGTGATAGAAATTCATTTCTCGATGCGGTTCGGATCTCGCAATAAGCTGTGGGTCCCGTTGCTATAAGTAACCAATCGGTAAAATATCTAATCCTTCGGGCCAGCCCTAGTAGAGCTGTTAATCAACTCAGTGGTGTGGTAAAACTAAGATATTATACTTAACGGACCTTTTTAGGTTTTTTCCAGAGGCCTTTACCTACCCCCCAAACAACAAGAAGTAGTGTGTAGGCTTACTTCCCGAGTAAGCGACGAGACTTATCACACGGAATGGTAAGCTTGGGTTGTAGGGCATACTTTGTCACGGTTGGTAACTCCCAGTGGCTGAGAACACGGCATTCATTGGTGCTCATTTTGCCGAAATCCTTTAGAATTAATAAAAGTTATTCTGTTCTATGGAAAAGTCCAAGTTTTCTAAATAGGTTTTTAAAGAAAAAGCGTTATCCGGATTTGTCGTCGTTTGTTCATTGTTAAAGAAAAATTGTATGTTATAAGTTGTGTGTCTTAGTTTAACCAGACCACTGAGCTAATAACAGCTCTCCTAGGGCTGGCCCGAAGGATTAGATATTTTGACGTGGCTAGGAACCAATTGGTCACCTAGCAACGTGACCTACAGCTTATTGTGGGATCCGAACCACATTATATCGAGAAATGAGTTTCTATCACCAGAAATAAATTCCTCTGATTCCGCGTTGGCGGGGCCGAGAATCGAACTTCGGACTACCGGATTGGTGGCCGAGCCCGAAAACCACTCGTCCAACGAGGAACAAATTCTATGCTGTGAAGGGTCACTTTCCCTTCTCGTGGGGTTGTAACTTAACCCGTAGCTTACATTCTTTTCGAAGAAAGTTATGCATAGAAATGTCTATCTGTGCTTGTAGTTTTTACTTTTCCTTTTTATTTCAGAAAATTTATGAAGGCAAGAATTCCGTTGTTTCTAAAATGAAAATCATCCTGGTATTTCGCATTTGATTTATCCGTCTTATGAAAATTCAAATTCCTAATAAATTCAATTGCATTTATGACAAAATATCAGAGGAATACAAACGTCTTTTCCTTTTCCTCCAGAAAATTGACGAAAGCCAAAGCTACAAAAAATTGATTATATGAAGGCAACAATTCCATCATTTCTAAAATGAAAATCTTCCTGGTATTTCGCATTTGATTTATCTGTCTTAAGAAAATTCAAATGCCTAATAAGAAATTCAGTGGGATTTGTGACAAAACATCAGAGAAATAAAAGCGTCTTATCCTTTTCCTCTTCATCCAGAATTCCTGTGGCCTTTTTAAGAGGAATTTTAACCGCTTATGTACATATAGGCAGAAGAAAACAAACAAACAATTAGAAGCGGCGATACGCATCTCAGCTTGAGGATGCTGTGACGTAATCCGACTTGAGAGTATATCACTTATTTCCAAGGTTTTGTGATACTCTGGTTACGTGCTGAAACACCCCCCCCCCCCCCCCCCCAGCCACCTCCTCGCCCACCTCCTTGCCCTCATGTTTTTTAAAATTAATATATATATATAGATATATATATATATATATATATATATATATATATATTTATTTTAAAAACATGAGGCCGTCTCCATCGATTTATGTCCTGTATTATATATATATATATATATATATATATATATATATATATATATATATATATATATATATATATATATATATATATATATTTTATATATATATACTAAATAATACAGGGCATAAATCGATGGAGACGGCTCATTCATAACGGCGACCCCATATAAAAATGGGTTAAAACTTGGAAGAATATAAATATATATATATATATATATATATATATATATATATATATATATATATATACATATATATAATATATTTATAATGCCATGTAAAATTCTCTTGTTTGAGCATATGTAAGTACGTGAACGTATTACGTGCCTTTACTTTGTACAGATTTTCATATCCTTTGAATGAGTGCAAACCAACCGGGGCTGAGAACGGGAAAGGCAATTGAATTGTTGTTGTTGTTGTTTGTTGGTTTTGTTGGTTTGATTTCATTGTTCGATCCAGTCGCGGTCAACGACTTGGCCCTTTGCGGTAAAGGGGGTGGGGGTGTGGGGGTGTGGGTGGGGGGGGTTGGATGCGAAGGTGATAGTTACAAGTGCTTTCGGGTGGGCGGCCGCTTGAGTGGGATGGCTTCGGGGATTGGGGATTGGGTGCATTGGGGAGAAAATATCGGATGTTTGGTCTCTTCCTGTTTGTTGTTGTTAATTCTCTCTCTCTCTCTCTCTCTCTCTCTCTCTCTCTCTCTCTCTCTCTCTCTCTCCTCCCCCTGAATATCTCTGACTGCAAACCACTACTGTTGATGAGCAGCCAAATAAGAATTAGGACAAGTTGAAGAAATTGGATCACACACACACACATTTGTGCTTATTCACAGGCAGAGAAAGACCAGTACTGTATTTACGTATCGTTTGCAGTTTGTTTTTTTTTATATTTGTTATAATCTAGATAGTTAAGACTGTTATTAGCTCGTGTTTGAAAAGTGCCCTTGTCGGTATGAAAAGAGGTATATGAACATCTTAACAACTGGTAACAACTTTTGTCTAACACAATTATGCTTCGTTTTGATCTAATGTTATTTTAACGGATTTACCTCCACCACCCCCCCCCCCCTCTCTCTCTCTCCTCTTCTCGTCTCTCTGTCTCTCTCTCTCTCTCTCTCTCTCTCTCTTCGTAGCGTTTTATGTAAATGTCCTGTGTTCTATGGCAACCGGCCCCATAGATGCCAGCAGCTTCCTGTATTCATGACCCTCGTTATAAGTACGGAGAACACACACACATCCTTTCAGGGGGAAATACGAGATTGCTGTGCAGCTTATATTATCCTCTTCCCATAGCTGAGCTTAATTGCTCTACGTGTTGGAACTAATTAGGTAATAGATATTTAATGAAACTAATTAGGGCAATAAGCGGCCATTAATTTGGACTTATTGCCTTTTTGGGACATAGATATATATATAGCTATCTCCCTTGCGTAATAGTGTATTATACCTGGGAATAAACGTTCTCCCTACTCCGTTTGTTTTATTATGATAGTTTTGAACTGTAATTATGGGTAGGTTATGGGAAATTTTCAGAGGCCAGTGGGGTTGGCAACCGAATGAACTTTTCGAAAAGACCCGAAGAACGTCAGGAAAAGTAAAAATGAGAGAAGTGTTAACCAAGGGGGAAGAATCGTTATATGAATGAACAATAATAATATCCAAAGTTAACCGTATTGTTATCCTAGAGAATTCTTTTGCGTGTCAACAAAGGGGTCCACACACACAAATAAAAAACCATGACCCACACTTATTACGAAGAAAAAAGCATACTATATATATATATATATATATATATATATATATATATATATATATATATATATATATATATATATAAGCGAATCTCACAGGAAAATGATTCAGAAATCCAAGCGCTTTCGTCTTTACTCAGAATATATATATATATATATATATATATATATATATATATATATATATATCTATATATATATATATATATATATATATATATATATATATATATAATATATATATATACACACACACACACACACATACATAGCCTCATCCTCATTCAGATATGATGTATGTGAACTATGTTGGCTGCAACCCACTATTTGTAGCCATTCTCTACCCTATATGGGCTGCAACCCGCCTTTTATAGCCGTTGTCTTTCCTATATGGGCTGCAACCCACAATGTCTGCAACCCTCATTTTGTAGCCATTCTCTGCCCTATATTGGCTGCAACCCACATTTTGTAGTCATTCTCTACTCTGTATTGCTGCAACCCATTGTTTGTAGTCATTCTCTACCATTTATTTGCTGCAGCCCACCGTAGTCTACTAATTATCATGTATATTGCCCTCTACTTGGGTCGATGGAGGCTTAAAGAATTGTATAGGAAACGGGTGTCACCAGAACCTTCACCCGTTGGGATCGACCTCTTGGTATCTGGATGAGGCCGAGACTCGACAAATAAAGGGCGCCATTGAAGCTCCGTTATAAGCACTGATTTTGACCGAATAAGATCCATTTCTCTGCCTCTTAGAATGTTTCTTTTATCCTTCAGTGACCAGAGAATGATCTCGCATTCCGAATCTTTTCACAAGTGAATTGGTCCAGTCATCGGTGAGATCAGGACCTTATTTGAGATGTCCATCTTGGGGTTACGGAGCAATTGTTGGATTTTTTCTTTTCTCCCGTGTTCTTTGTTGGCATAATTTTCGTGGATAGATCCCCATGAATTGATTAGGTCACCGGTTTTGTAGATTTCACTTTCTTTCGTTTGGTTTAGTCGGCTAGATTTTTCCTTCTTCGTTTTTCAGTGTCGAGTTCTTCTCTATTGGTGTGATTTTCCCTTTTAACTCTTGATGGATCTCTGGTATTTTATGTTACGCAAGTGTTTTTACGTTTCGTGTTTTGTTTAAATTGACTTTGATCCATGCTAGAGGGTCGTTCAGCGCCCCTCAGTGGCGTGGTTGGTTTGGTGTTTGCTTCTCACCTCGGTGGTCGCGGGTTCGATTCTCGGCCATTCCATTGAGGAGTGAGAGATGTGTAATTCTGGTGATAGAAGTTCACTCCCGACGTGGTTCGGAAGTCACGTCAAGCCGTTGGTCCCGTTGCTGAATAACCACAGGTTCCATGCAACGTAAAAACACCATACAAAAAAAAAAAAACAAAAAAAAAAAAAAAAAAAAAAAAAATATAGAGGGTCGTTCTTTTTTACGGTGATTTACGATGAAATGAAAACCTAGTTTGTCTATTAAGAAAGGTCATATTTTGTATCTCACCTCTGCCAGCCTTATCTTTAATTAACTGAGCTGTATATTATTTGCGATAACTTCGCAATATACATGTTCGTGACGAGCTTATAGTTTCTAGAATTATTTTGATGATTCTCTGAATGTAAGTTCAGTGTTGAGATTTATACTTTTTAATATAATTGTTAGAATTATTAGAATTTTTTCCTAATGCCATTGGTTGTCTAGCATGTTCATCAAGGTTTCTAATTTGTAATTTAAAGGCAGAATTTAATATAATTGACAAATATAAAAAAAAAATTAAATGAAAACAAATCCATGAGGCCAGCCCTGTGAAAGCTAATAATAATGATAATGATAATCTCCGTAGGGTAGTAGTGCCGTTAACGCACCTCACACTGGGTGCACTGTAGGCATTACTAAAGGCTCTTTGCAGCGTTCCTTCGGCCCCTAGCTGCAACCCTTTTCATTCTTTTTACTGTACCTCCGTCCATATTCTCTTTCTTCCATTGTACTATCCACCCTCTCTCCTAACAATAGTGTCATAGTGCAGCTGCTGTGAGGTTTTCTCTCTCATACCTTTCAAACCTAACCTCACAGGTTAGGTTTGGCTTGGCTTTGACTTAAACTCTATATTGTATTCCAGCAATAATAATAATAATAATAATAATAATAATAATAATAATAATAATAATATAATAATAATCTGTTTGTAAGGGTGCTCCATCGGGCAGGTGTGTGTTTGACAGTTTCAATAATAATAATAATAATAATAATAATAATAATAATAATAATAATAATAATTATAATAATATAATAATAATAAAATGATAATAATAATCTGTTTGTGAGTGTGCTCAATAACACCAACAACAATAGTAATCTGTTTGTGGATTTGGGGTGGGGGGGGGGGGGGGGGGGGGGGGGGGGGGGGGGGGGGGCGGGGTCGGGGGGGGGGTTCGGTGTGTGTGTTAGTTTACAGGTTGTAGTGCCAAAGATCAGTTGCTGAAGACGAACCGACCACCAGCCAGGAGTGTCTGTGGCGCCGGCATATTTGCGGTGACTCCTCCCTGTCGGTGTGAGCGAAACACAGTCCTAAGCCTTGCAAGTGAGAGGAGAGAGAGATAGAGAGAGAAGAGAAGGAGGAGGGGGGGGGGGGAGCCACTTCAATCATGGCGGGATACCGAAATCATACATGAGGAGAGAGAAAGAGAGCGAGAGAGAGAGAGACCGAGTAGAGAAGAGAGAGAGAGAGAGAGAGAGAGGTGAGACGTTGTTGTTATAGATGAGTGGTTGTTCAGGTAAATAAAAGATAAGTCTGTTAATTCTCTCTCTCTCTCTCTCTCTCTCTCTCTCTCTCTCTCTCTCTCTCTCTCTCTCTCATTCTTCTTCTTCTTCTAGGTTAAACATAATTTTCTCACGTAGTCAGCGTAGGAAGCTGACTTTATCGTTGGATAGATAATATCTTATGAGGATGTAAACCACGATGTTTGCAAAGAATTTGATCCGTTTGTTTTCAGAGGAAAACTCATAAAAAAATCACAATCTTAGTTTCCCAGATGACTTCCTTATGATAGCGCCAGATTTTCTTACGGAAATTTTTTTAAAATATTAACGAAATGTTCGTTGTATTCATACTTCAGAATATTCTCAGTTACGTAGAAACTATGGAAGTAAGAGCTACCGAAAGAGAATTAATCTGTGTAACCCGCGTACTAATAAAAATAAAAATCTGGCGACATGCAAAATTAAACTTCGAATTCTAAGGAATAATGACAAATGCCGAAATAAAGTAACTACTATTGTTATGAAAGAAACAAATATAGGCTAAGTGTGATATTGCCAGTCTCTCTCTCTCTCTCTCTCTCTCTCTCTCTCTCTCTCTCTCTCTCTCTCTCTCTCTCAGAATAATGTCAAATGCTGAAATAAAGTGTAACTATTGTTATGAGAGGAAAAAAATAGGATAAGTGTAATATTGCCAGGTACTAAGAGTGACCAGTATCTCTCTCTCTCTCTCTCTCTCCATCCTCACTCCCTCTCTCTCTCTCTCTCTCTCTCTCTCTGTCTTCAAGGACCTCTACCAATTCTAATCCTGATGAACAAGATGCAGGCAATCTTTTGAATTGCTTTGTAAGAGCATGGCCCAACAAACAGACAACCAAATGCCCTTTTTTTTGTCCAGGCCATAAGAAAATAAGAAAAAAAATTGAACTCCGCGTTATTTCTCAAAATATATTTAGAGATAGAATAGCCTAGGAAGTTTAAATGACATATGGCATCCCTAAATTAATTTTGTCATGGTTTTGGTGTTGCAGAAAGAAATCATTTATTGATTAATAGATAAATGTCCGTGGGCAAGTACTACGCAATATACGGCTCAATATTGGGATTCCCCATTCTCTCTCTCTCTCTCTCTCTCCTCTCATATACTGATTAGAACCCTTCCCAACCCCCCTTCCCCATTCATATCTTCGTATGTGGTATTTCTGATGTTCGTAGAAGGGACATGCCAGATGTTTTTGTCTAGAAAGTTACCTCGATTCCCTTGATAAGAATTTTTTTTTGAATTTTTTTTTTTTCTCTTTTACCTCTCCCCATCCGTTAGAGATTAAGGAGGGGAGATAAGTTGGGCACACAGCTAAAACCAGGCATATTATAATATATATAGTATATATATATATTATATAATATATATATGTATATATATATATATTATATATATATAATATATATCATCAATAAAGGGAAGAGGCACACAGCTGTACAAGCTGTCTTTATTCCGACGTTTCGTAATTGTCCAATTAATTACATCATCAGGGCTGTTAAAATGAAAAATAAAATTCCTAGTTAAATTGTAAAAAACAAAACTAAAAATTAACAATTCAGAAATGCAAAAGCTGAAAATTATTCTTACAAAGTGTATGAGATATACACATTAAAATAAAAATAAAAAAGGACATTCATTAAAAATGAAAGATAACTACACACACACACACACGCACGCACACGCGCGCGCGCCACACCACACACACACACACACACACACACACACACATATATATATATATATATATATATATATATATATATATATATTATATATATATATATATGGGTGTGAAATATATTCTGTTAAAACAGAATTCCATCAAATGAAAGGACCCCATACAAACGCACGCAGAGAGAGAGAGAGAGAGAGAGAGAGCAAAGAGAGAGAGAGAGAGAGAGAGAGAGAGAGTTTGGTACTTTGGTCACAAATGTTTTTTATATTTTTTTATTTCTGGCTTTTTTGTTTTCGTTTTCATGGGGTCCTGTTATTATTATTATTATTATTATTATTTATTATTATTATTTTATTATTATTATTATTATTATTATTATTTTGTTGAAAATATGGCAGTTTTTTCAACGACTTAATCTTATATAGGGTAAACAACACGTATCAAAAAGGTCTGCTCCATGCATAGTATTATTATTATTAATATTATTATTATTATTATTATTATGTTATTATTATTATTATTATTATTAATTATTATATAATTGAATTAGGCGCATTCTCTCTCTCTCTCTCTCTCTCTCTCTCTCTCTCTCTCTCTCTCTCTCTCTCTCTCTCTCTCTCTCTCTGCATTTCCGCCTAGACTTTCCTCCCGAATTTGTTTGTGCCTCATCCTTTTGGTCCAAATTTTTTAGGCCCAACGTGAAGATGGCGTTAGGCCTACGCGTCCAGGTGACAGGCAAAGAAGAGTTCATTGATTTATGGTCACTCAGGTGAGATAAAAAGGACAGATGGGCGAGTTGGGGGAGAAGAAACTCAGATCTGTCTTTATTTTTGTATAAGGAGGCTGAGAGAAGAATGTGGTTGCTTGTATTGTGATTGTTTAGTTTACTACTGGAACATACTACTGGAATTGTTTAGTTTACTACTGGTTTTCGTATCAATTATGTGTATTTTTTGCAGTTTCTGTTTATTGGTATGTGTGCGGTTTGTTTATAGTTCATATATAATATTTATAATATTTATTTATGAATATATATATATATATATATATATATATATATATATATATCTATATATAATATATATATATATATATATATATATATATATATATATAATATATATATATATATATATATATATTATATATATGAATACCTTGATCACGAAGTATATAAAACGTGATGCTATGTATAAATATAGGTTTTTTGTCACGAAGGAAAAATGAAAAAGCGAGATAGCCGAGAACTTTCGGTCCTGTTCGGACCCTTTACTGAAAAGGGTCCGAACAGGACCGAAAAGTACTCGGCTATCTCGCTTTTTCATTTTTTCTTTCGTGGCAAAAAACAATTTTATTTATATATATATATATATATTATATATATATATATATATATATATATATATATATATATATTATATATATAATGGGACAGAATTTTTTGAGACATGTTTTGTTGAAAATAATGGCAGTTTTTAACGAATTAATCTTATAAAGATTTTTTATGGATATGTATATATTACTATACATATATATATATATATATATATATATATATATATATATATATAGTATAAATACATATTACATAATTTATTTTATATACCATGAAATTATTAATTATAAACTATAGAAAAACCACATCCATACAAATTGGAAATAAAAAAAACAAAAAAAAGTAATATATACATAATACACGCACCCACATGCACACACACGCATACACACAGACACACACACACACACACACACACACACACACACACACACACACACACACACACACACACATATATATATATATATATATATATATATATATATATATAAAACTCTTTAGGTGTGTGTTTTTATGTGAGTTAGAGATAGAGCCGGTCCAATTAATTCTGAGTAATTAAGCTGACTTATTTGATTGCCTTACGTAATCAACAATCTCTCTCTCTCTCTCTCTCTCTCTCTCTCTCTCTCTCTCTCTCTCTCTCTCTCTCTCTCTTAATGACCCTAGGGACTCTGTGAAGAGGTTGTTCTTTTGAGAGCGGCTGCGTATGTGCGTAAGCGCCTGGGTTGAATGGTTGAAATTTGAAAGCCTTCCCAAGGGTTAAGTAGATTCGAGATAGAATAAGGACCACTGGGTGCTCATGGAGGTGGCGGGTGTTTGGAAAGGGGTGCGCTGAGGGGGGGGGGCGCAGTTATTCAGTCTATACATTAGGCCTCCGGTTGGTAGTCTGGTCGTCTCTCGTAGTCGAACAATGGACGAAGGGGCTGAGACTCAGCTAATTGTTCCATGGAGATCTGGAAGGGGGACTGAATAAGGCCAAAGGTTAGAAAGAGGCCTTGATGAGTACGTGATATAATTGCCAAAGTTTCTTATAGTTTCTCACATATCTCTAATTATTGAGTCAAAATAAGCAACTAATCCTTGAAGGAAATCTGAACTACTTTTGTCAGGTCGATTAAACCAGCTTTAACCCAAAACTAAATGCCTCGCAGATCAAGCTGCTGCTTCTTCTTCTTCTTCTTCTTCTTCTTCTTCATTAATAATACTAACTAAGTTATGTTAGTCCCTCAAGCCTTTGTTGGCGCAGGGTGTAGGGCCAGCAGCTTCATACTAAAATTTTGGAGTTGAACCTTTGGGTGTCTTATTCCCCCCAAAAAATATAATAATAATAATAAATAAAAAACAAATAAAAGCTCCTTGCGCAAATTCCTAGAATCTGTTTTTTTTTTTTTCCGGAGTTTCTGATGAGAAAACTGAACCATGGTCCCAGTGGTGACATACAGTATATTGGTCGTACCTATAGCGCTGCCAGAAGTACGATCATGGCTAACTTTAACCTTAAATAAAATAAAATAAGAACTACTGTGGTTAGAGGGCTGCAATTTGGTATGTTTGATGATTGGAGGGTGAATGATCAACATACCAATTTGCAGCCCTCTAGCCTCAGTAGTTTTTAAGATATTTATTTTTTTATTTTTATTTTACAGAAAACTGAAAAACAGGTCTGTAAAGTCACCAAAAAGCGACATTAATGCCTGCTCTTGATTATATTCGAGATATCTTACACTTAACAATAGTTTCCCCTAACCTAAAGCAACCTGTACTTTACTCTTAAGGTTTAATTTCAGATATAAATAATGTGATAGTTGATAAGCACAGAAGTCCTGTAAAGTTGAGCCCCGTCAAGTTGATGAAGTGCTCTCTGTAGCTGTGACAATTTAGGGAAAAAAAGTTAAACTTGTGTATAGGGACAGATTTGTCTAAAATGGCATGAATTCAAATCCACTTGACCATCGGTCTTTTCTGCTGTGCACTGTAAACACACACACACACACCATACACACACACACACACAACACACATATATATATATATATATATATATATATATATATATATATATATATATATATATATATATATCCGCCTACATGTGTAACATAAATATTATGCTTCAACTGGAGTACTCAATACAGAGCAAACGTACCTGTGTGTTTTGTAGGCACCTTTTAGCCTGGTTCCTGACTGTTTTCAAGTTCTTATCTAATAGGGCAGTGTCTGGAGCGGGGCATATTGATGAGATCTTGCACCGTTTACGAGGCAACTATTTAGTCCGTTTGTGTGTGTGTGTTTATGTGTGTGTGTGTATGGTGACAGTAAATATCCACAGTCAATAATGTCACTGATCGGCTGCGGGCGGTTCTCCCTGTGGATAATAAAAATTTGTATTTGTAGAGTTAGTTTGGATGTAGAGATGATATAGACACAAATAATCACTTTTTAAAAATGATTATTAATGTGTAGTGAGCAGCAAATGTTTCCATATAGAAATTCTGATAATGATTCCTTCGTTTCTACAAATTGGAGTGTGGCTACGACGTTCATCGACCGCTGCCGTTTGATTTGGATTCATTGTTCTTTTATGGTTGACACAACAAAAATCAACCTCTCCAAGAAAATGCCTTCAGAGAGTGAATGCCATATCATTTCAGTTTTTTTCGTTATTAACAAACTTTATGATTGGAATGTTAATCCTCAAAATATTGAGAAAATACAATAAAAAATTAATCAGCAAGTTATCTTATGATTGTTGTAAAAAATAAATAAATAAATAAATAAATCTAAGAAAACGCTGCCATAGGATGAATGCAATATACTTCCAAAGGGTTTTCATTATTAACAGACTTGAAGGTTACAAATTTAACCCTGAAACTATATTAAGAAAATAGATTCGAAAATTAATCTCCATATTATCTGAAAGTGTGTGTTTGTGTTTTAACTAGATACCAAGGTAAAACCCGTGCTGACACATGAAATAAATGAACACCGCTTCAAGTTTAAAGGGCACACACATCAGCATTCCCCTACTTATGCCAAACTGACATTTAAAACTAGAGAACTAGAGGAGGGTAACCCATCCTCCGGATGGAAGGGTGTGACTCTGACTTCGACTTAAGTGAATTTTACATTCTATATGTTCTAGGGGGATTTTTTTTAAAAGGGTATATATTATTATTATTATTATTATTATTATTATTATTATTATTATTATTATTATTATTACAAGAGGTTCCATACATTTTTTCGGAAAACCCTGAGTGATAGGTTATTTTATATTATATAATAATCCTTGTAAATGTTACATAACCGCAATATTTCGATACTCCATTTTTTTTATGTAACTAATTGAGTTTCACTGATGTAATGGGTGACAGCCACCGTTACTCTTTCTCCTGCTCTCTTAAATATGCAAGGGCACGCACGTTGTCCAGTTAAGGTAAAAATGCATCCTTACACTAGGATAATTTTGGTTTCCCCCGAATGAACTCGCTACTAGAAATGAGCTTATTAAATATAAGTTCTGTAATATTACACAATGTACTAGTATAAGATACTGGTTGAAACTTGCTACCAGGAATTAGTTTCTTAAACGTAAATCCTTTAAATTGTATAAGTCTCTACCGCTTGAGATAATATAGATAAAACATTCCCTTGTTTATTCTCGTAATGATATGAAACACCCGTTATAGTTCCTGAAAGTTCCTATTGATCTAGAGTGTTTGTATGTGCGTTCCTATAACGATAGGAGGAGACTTATAGTTATAGATCCTATATATCTCTCGGTACCAAGGACAAAGGGGTAGTGAGAAGTATAGAGTACTTTTGAACACCTGCCCACCGTATCACCTCCACCACCCGTCCTCCAAATACTTCTGACCCAGTTCTTTGTTGGTGTTCAGGCGCATACCCCCTTCCCCCCACCCCCTTCCCCCCCCCCCCCCTCTCTACTCTCCTCTCTCTCTCTCTCTCTCTACTCTCTCTCTCTCTCTCTCTATCTCGTACTCTGCTTCTCTCTCTCTTCTCTCGCTTCCTAGGTGTCTTCGGTTTCATTTCCTGTACCCTGGCATATACTCTCTCTTCTCTCCTCCTCTCTCTCTCTCTCTCTCTCTCTCTCTCTCTCTCTCTCTCCCCTTTAGTACGCCGTACCCAGGTAGAAATTGCAATATTTCGGTGGTTCGTAATTCCGTATTAAAAAAAAAATTCACTTGTTTGTCAGAAAGGCTTAATGTTATTATTATTATTATTATTATTATTTATTATTATTTTATTATTAATTATCTGTAGGCATTACTTAAGGAGCTCTGCAGCGTCCAATCGGACCTCAGCTACAATTACTTTCATCACTTTTACGGCACCTCCGTTCATATTCTCTTTCTTCCAGCTACCTTTCCACCCTCTTCTAACGATTTTTACTGTGAATTTCCCTCTCAGCGCTGAATGACCTCATAGGTCCCAACTCTTCGCTTTTGGCCTAATTATTATTATTATTATTATTATTGCTGCGACCACAAAGATAATTATTAATGCTTTCATATATAACTGATTACGAGATTAGTCATTTGTGTTACTCTTCATCGCAATATTACGAAACATTATTATTATATTATTATTTTATTATTATTATTATTATTATTATTATTATAAAACCATTAGACGTTTGTTTTGAAATATGACTTGATGACGATAGTAGTTTTTTTTAAATTTTAGTCTCCATTGCAGTACAAAGAAACGATTATTATTATTATTATTATTATTATTATTTATTTTATTATTATTATTATTATTATTATTTTATTATTGTCTTTTGCTGGTATCATAAATAAAAACATTAGCCATGTTGCTTTGAAATATGACTGAATACGAGAGTAGTATTAATTCCCTAATAACAACACGCAAAGCTTCGTAGCGGCAGTTTTTTTTTTTCTACTAATATTTCAGAGAACTCCGATCGTTATCGTGGCGCGGTTTGCTTCCCTTCTCACACGATAAGGCTGTGATAATAGCTAGGTTAAGCCATGCAGAGCCCGGGTTCAAGATAGGCTAATGCCAGGGTTATTCGTTTCTCTCTCTCTCTCTCTCTCTCTATATATATATATATACACACACATATATATATATATATATATATATATATATATATATATATATATATATATATATATATATATATATATATATATATATATATATATATATATATATATATACTATATATATAATATACATAAGTGGGATGTAAGTATTTATGCATATATATATGTGTGTATATGTATATATTATAATATATATATATATATATATATATATATATATATAGATCTTATATATATATATGCGCATGCATGCATGCATCAGTATTAAAAGTTGATTTTATAGGATTGTGTAGTACGTATCCTTGTTAGCAGACCTGTCATGACGTGTATTTCATTGTAGAATATCCTGTACAAGGATACAGAAGTATAATGAACGTACACTATGCAATATTAGTGTGTATATGTCAACTCGACTAAGGCTAATTCACGCAAGTGTTCTGTTCTGTGGGAATGTGCTTGATGGAACTCGGTCATGAATGCATTTCGTGTCTAGCTACGTGAGTTCTTTGCCAGGTGTTCTCACCAGTGTGTGTTCAGTCAATTTCCAAAAGGTCATTGGGTTCAGTGTTTTTTTTTTATAATGTTTGTCATATATAGATATATATATATAAACTATATATATATATATATATATATATATTATAAGATATATATATTTATATATATAATGAATGGTAGATTCTAGAGGGAATATATATTTTCATAAACAACTCTCTCTCTCTCTCTCGCTCTCTCTCTCTCTCTCTCTCTCTCTCTCTCTCTCTCTCTCTCTCTCTCTCTCTCTCTCTCTCTCTCTCTCGTCTCTCTCTCTACTACTATATATATATAGTATATATATATATATATATATATATATATATATATATATATGTGTGTGTATATATATATATATATATATATATATATATATCGATAAATAGTTGACTTTGTGTATATATTTCTAGAGAGAAAAAATACTACAGTCCCTCTATATATAAGTATATTGATATATGAGTATATATAATATATATATATATATATATATATATATATATATATATAATATATACATATACTCATTAACGATTCTTATCAAAAGGGTTGGTTCCATAGAAAAGTGACACTACAGTCTGGTTTTGTACTAATTCTGAATGAAAGAGTGAATCCTCATTAAGTCAGAATATTGGATCGTTTCGTAAGTATTCACTTTTTAATCTCTCTCGGCGCCATGATTTATTGCGACTCCAGTGTGCAGAAAACCGATAATCCAACTCCTTGTGTCATAAATCTTGAATCACAAGGGGATATTCGCGTGAATATGCTCTGACGTCATAAGTCTCTGTAGTCACCCGTGATTATTCACTTCTGAATCTCTCTCTCTGGTCACTCGTGGGTCTCTGACGTCGCGATGCGTCAGTCAGTCACAACCATTTGAAGGGTTTGGTTGTTGCTCGGTCCATGTGATTCTAGAGGTTTTGAATTCCCCCTTTTTTACGTAATATGAAAACTCTTATCAGATTTATTTGGTAGCCATTGTGATTTTATAGAATATTTTGTAGGTATGTTTTAGTGGGATATCATTTTAAAACTATATCAGATTAAGTTGATACCCATTGTGTTTTTATATAAATCAGATTTAGTTGATACCCTTTGTGTTGTTTTGGAATATTTTTTTTTAGATATTTTTTAATTAGGATATTTTAAAACCATATCAGATTTATTTGGTAGCCATCGTGTTGTTATAGAATATTTTGTAGATATGTTTTTATTAGGATATTTTAAAACTATATCAGATTTAGTTGATACCCATTGTGTTTTTATATAGATCAGATTTAGTTGATACCCATTGTGTTGTTTTGTAATAATTTTTTTAGATATGTTTTAATTAGGATATTTTAAAACTATATCAGATTTATTTGATAGCCATTGTCATTTTATATAATATTTTGTAGGTATGTTTTTAGTGGGTTATCATTTTAAAACTATGTCAGATTTAGTTGATACCCATTGTGTTGTTTTAGAATATTTTTTTCAGATATGTTTTAATTAGGATATTTTAAAACTAGATCAGATTTAGTTGATAGCCATCCTGTTGTTTTTGAATATTTTTGTAGATATGTTTTAAAAGGATACCATTTTAAAACCATTTTAAAACTATATCAGATTTAGTTGATACCCATTGTGTTGTTATAGAATAATTTTTGTAGATATGTTTTAGTGGGATATTTCAAAACTATATCAGATTTAGTTGATAGCCATTGTGTTATAGCATATTTTGTAGATAATGTTTTCATTAGGATGTCATTAAACAGCTATATCAGTTACATCTGATATCCGTTGTGTTTTTATAGAATATTTTATAGATATGTTTGAGTGGGATATCATTTCAAAACTATATCAGATTCATCAGATAGCCGTTGTGTTTTTATAGAAACTTTTGTTGATGTTTTTAGTTGGATATCATTGTAGACTTTAATATAGAGATAGGTTGATGTTAGAAATTGTATTTTCCACGCCCATAATGGATCCATTGTTTGATTATTAAGTGTACTTGTGGCTCTATGGTGCTTATAATAAGATTACTGGAAAAGTAAATCCACAATAGTCTGTCTGTTTGATTTTTTAAATTTAAAATACAAAGCAGAAAGCTTTCGATGACCTGCACGGTCCTCCTCCAAGTCAATCTCCTCCAGATTGTCAAGGAGGATGACCTGGTCATCGAAAGCTTTCTGCTTTGTATTTTAAATTTTAAAAATCAAACAGACAAACTATTGTGGATTTACTTTTCCATTTTATTGACTCGTGTGATTATGAGTTGCCTTTAAATAACATTACTCTTAAACTTATTTAAAAGTGCTTATAAGGTAGATTACTTTTATATTTATTTGAAAGATTGCTCAGTTTATTAAGAAATCCTGAACTAATATTTATTGTTTCTTCTTTCCAGGTGAGTGTTGCCACAGATCTCCAGAAAATTCCCAGGTGGTAAGGAATGTTGCGCTCCATTAATTAGTAAAATCAGGTATACCTCAGAGTCGTTATGTCGTAAATATTTATGGATTTTCTACAGATCTTTTTTATTCAGTCTTTAACATTAATGAATGAAAACTTGTTCCGCCATTTCTAGTGCTGAACTTCATAAAGGGAAACATACAGAAGATTAATTAGCGTTTTTTTTTATTGTTCTTGATATGGATAAGGCTAAAGGCCATAACATTGCTATTTATGTATTTATTCATTTTTAAATTTTTTTTTGATAAGTGGAGTCTTTTTCTTTCTTTATTTCACTTTACTTCCTCCTAATTTTTCATAATGAATACCGTATTCTTTGGAAGCTTGAATTTGAAGTCGGTGCCCCCTGTGGTGGGCTTGTTCCTTACGAATAGGTTTCGTCTACTGGATAATAATAATAATAATAATAATAATAATAATAATAATAATAATGATAATAATAATAATAATAATAAGCTTCCACTTTAGAATAGATTTCGTCTACTGAATATAATATAATAATAATAATAATAATAATAATAATAATAATAATAATAGTTATAATAAGTTTCCACTGTACATGGATATCACGCACAGCACAACGTGAAAGTATAAGTAGTACTCCACTATAACACACCTTGCATACAAAGGTTATAAACCGCCTTAAATTAGTAATGCCATATCACCTTTACTCATATTCTTAGTTCCTCTCGTGAAAGACTTTCGGTGGATGTTTTTGTTAACAGCTGTACGAAAGTTTTGCACATGATAAAGTTGGAAGGATGGAGTCGACCACAAAATTCCAAAGTTTACTCTCAGTAGACTGATCAACTGAAGGACTGGTACTGCAAGTACTAATACTGTGGCTCCGTAGACCATTACTGCGTATGATCTGCGTGCAAGTTTTGCTGTCTGATTATAGCCACATCTCACATCTCCATCTCTGTTCACCAACAACTCGTCAGCCCGCTTTATCCAGCTGTGTCTTGACACTGGACATATGCACGTTATTGCAACTTATGCATTGGTATGAATTACCAAACCCAATATGGGGTCGTAGCGCCTCAGTGGCGTGGTTGGTTGGTATGGTGTTGGCGTCCCGCCTGTGTGGTCGCGGGTTCGATTCTCGGCCATTCCATTGAGGAGCGAGAGATGTGTATTTCTGGTGATAGAAGTTCACTCCCGACGTGGTTCGGAAGTCACGTAAAGCTGTTGGTCCCGTTGCTGAATAGCCGCTGGTTCCATGCAACGTAAAAGCACCATACAGACAAACAAACAATATGGGGTCGTGTACCCAAGGATTTTAGATACCCGACTAGACGGGTAGAAAAGATAATAGGTATTTGAAAGCGAATTTTGATATTTGATGGATGAACCGCGTCCTGGAACGTCCTCTCGACGTCTCGTGGTCCTTTTCCAGTGAAACAAACCTAAGTCTGGAATGAACATTTTCCTCCTCTTTTTTTTTTTTTTTTTTAAACTTATCTTCCGTTCCTTCTTTCTCTTTCCTCCCGGGTATGAGTCATAGGAAAACGCACACGATGGCGGATCGATGCGGGACAGCCTTCTCTTCTCCTCTTGCTCCTCCTTCTTCCTCTCTCTCTCTCTCTCTCTCTCTCTCTCTCTCTCTCGTTCTCTTTTCTTGCCGCCTCTAATCGGGCTATAAATAGCGCAGAAAATTAATGCTGTGTCGTCGCATGGCTTCTCATATGCCTGGTCTCGACTGGCAGTGAGATGGCAAAACGTACACACACACACACACACACACACTCACTCGCACGCTTGCTTTTGCACTTACACTTTACTACTTCACTATACCTCAGACACTGTCGCACACTTCAGTTCGGACGGATAGAAAAAGTTTCACGGTGTCGGGAATGCGAAGAGAGAGAGAAAGAGAGAGAGAGTGCCACTGTATTAAAGGGAGCTGGGAAATGAGACTTGTATCGATTACCACGAACCCCTTCCCCGCTCTTTCTCGCACTCGTGTTTGCGTGTGTCATGTGCGTGTCTATGTGCGTCCGCGCTTTAAAGCTGGACTGCCTTTGCAACCCTTTGGAGTGTCTCGGATAGGAGGAGGAGGAGGAGGAGGAGGAGGAAGACCACTAGCCAGGGAGGGAGTTGGCAAAGAAACAAAAGTTGCGGAATGGGAATTATGCGATGAATTCATCTCGATACGAAAGTCGCAACGGGGACACACATTAGTAATGTCCGCCAAAAGGGATTCATTCCCACGTTGCGCGTTCTCAAAAGAGCCACCATAGGCCGCCGCTGCTGCTGCTGCTGCTGGCTCAGGGCTGACTGTGTGATTGGGTAGCGTGTCGCGGTGGGGGCGTTGATGGGTGGCGTTTTCAGTGGCAGCAGGCTGCTGCGTGGGCGGCTTGGGTGTTGGAGAGTGGGAGGATTTGAGAGAGAATGCCTTTCATCCACACTTGACGGGAGATCCAAGGAATGAGGGAGAGGCCAGTTTGCGAAAGGTATTATGTTGTAGATGGTGTGCGCTTTGTTAGACAAAAGGTAATAGAATGAGTGAGCCGTTGTATGCATAGCTACAAAAAAAAAAAAAAAAAAAAAAAAAAAATCAAAATTCGCCAAAGGTTCTTCGGAGCAATCGAGTTTTCTGTAGAGCGTATAATCAAGACCACAGAAATAGGTCTCATCTTTCAATGGACTCGGTGTAATGCTGCATGAACCGTGTCCCATGAAACTAATCAGATGGCCGTGGTGGCCTGTGTTGTTGCGTTGCCAGAACCACGATCATGGCTGACTTTAACCTTAGAAATAAGAATGATTTAGGAGGGTAATGCGCTTCAATTTTGTATGTTTGATGATTGGAAGGTGGATGATCAACGTACCAATATGCAGCCCTCTAGCCTCAGCGGTTTGTAAGATCTGAGGACAGACAAAGTAGTCACAATAGTTTTCTTTTACAGAAAACCCGAAATTGGAGAGCCGTTGTAACGGGAGAGTATCTGTCCAGGTGAACTGTATGAGACATCATAATAATAGTCAGCCATTCTATAGAGTATAGACAACTAATGGACAAAGACTATCGGTCGAAGAGCTTGCCCTGGAATTGTTTAAAGGGAATGACTTCGTAAGGCGGCCGGAGAGAGAGAGAGAGAGAGAGAGAGAGAGAGAGAGAGAGAGAGAGAGAGAGGGGGGGGGAGGTAGGTGTTGGGAAGGGGTAATGGTTGCTGGAGAGACGGCAAGTGCACTTAAGGGGGCAGAAGGGTTAAGTGAAAAGAGAATTCTAAAATGGAGGGACGAGCGGAAAGCAGAGAGAGAGAAAGAGAGGCAACTTTTACAAAATTAAATTGGAAAAACATAACCGGAATCAGAAATGTTATTTAAAACGGTTTTGCAATGAGAGAGGAGAGAGAGAGAGAGAGAGAGAGAGAGAGAGAGAGAGAGAGAGAGAGCGGTAGTTGTAGTGGAACGTTGCCTGAGGGACAAGAGGCCTTTTCCAAAATGAATTTAGTCTAGCTGAATACCAGTCACACGCATTCATAATAATTTTATTCAGTGGCAGATAAAATCTGAAGTCAATTCACTGTAGCTCTGAGCTTACGATTCGGTGCACAATCAGATTTACAATTCTTCTCCCGTTAGATCAAACATGTTCAAGTAATTCTTTCCAGACTCGACGGATATAACCTCATTCGTGTTATGCTCTTGTTTCCTTATTTTTTCAGCAGATCGGGAGTTGGGGATGAAGATCTCCAGACCCGGAGGTGTTAGGGGGATTGAATTCTTTACTGTTTGCGTGACTCACTCTCTCTCTCTCTCTCTCTCTCTGTATATTATATATATATATATATATATATATATAATATATATTATATATATTATATATATATATGTGTGTGTGTGTGTGTGTGTGTGTGTGTTTGTAAAATTTGAACGCTCTAGTTGGTGATGTCCGGGTTTTAAATATAAACATGATCAATACTCTCTCTCTCTCTCTCTCTCATCTCTCATCTTCTCCTCTCTCTCTCTCTCTCTTCTCTCTCTCTCTCTCTCTCTCTCTCTCTGTGTATATTATGTATATATTATATACATACATACATAAATCATTTGAAAGCTCTAGGTGGAAATGTCCGTTTTGTAAATATACATGATCAATGACTCAATCACTCTCTCTCTCTCTCTCTTCATCTCTCTCGGTCTCTCTCTCTCATCTCCTCTCCCACTCTCTCTCTCTCTCTCTCTCTGTGGCTTATTGATTCAATGTTTTCGTGCACGTCCAGACAAACAGGTATGGCGCCGAAGTTGAATAAAGGCTGCTTTTGTCTGGATGGCTGCTTGGACGTTGTTTTTATGAGTGTGCTTCGGAGCATCCCGGCTTGGCTCGTCTCGTCATCGATTCCTGTCAACGGAACGCCCCCCCCCCCCCCCCCCACGCCCCCCCCCCCCCCCCCCCCCCCCCTTTTTTCCCCCCCCCCCCCCCCCCCCCCCCCCCCCCCCCCCCCCCCCCCCCCCCCCCCTTTGGTCCCCCCCCCCTTGGTTGATTGATTGCTTTATCCGTTAATTCGGTCTGTCTGTGTTCTGTCTCGCGGACTTTCTGCTTGAAGTCCGATTAAATATTTATCAACTGTGGACTTGGAATTTTTTGTTTGTATTCTAACTGAAGTCCCATTAAATATTCATGGACTGTTAACTTCGAATTTTTAGGTTTGTGTTCTAACTGAAGTCCCATTAAATATTCATGGACTGTGAACTTGGTATTAAATATTCATGGACTGTGAACTTGGAATTAAATATTCATGGACTGTGAACTTGGAATTTTTAGCTGTGTATACTAACCGAAGTCCCATTCAATATTCATGGAATGTGAACTTGGAATTTTTAGGTTTGTATCCTAACTGAAGTCCCATTAACTATTCATGGAATGTGAACTTGGAATTATTAGCTTTGTATTGTAACTGAAGTCCGATTATTTATTCATGAACGGTGGCCATAATGAACTTGGAATTTTGATTGTCGTATGATGACAAATTTGTCAACATAGAGTCCACTACAGTGCAGCTGCACATTCTCGGCACAAGAATATAATCCCAAGATTTTTTGAAGGTCTGCCTTTAAAAATCCTAGTCTGTAAGAAAGACAGTAGTTTGTGTAAAAAAAAGAAAAGAAAAAAAAAAGTCCAGGAAGATGTGGCTGGTTTTGGAACTGTTCAGTCATTACCTATACAGTTAGACATAGTTGTAACGACAATTTATCACGAGCCTTTGGAAGATCTCAGTCTATATGAATGACAGTAGTTTATATATTTTTTGTTTTTTTTTTTTTCAGGTAGGCGTGGATGGGTTTAAAACTATTCACTCATTAATTTTACAGTTACGACATTCTTGAAACGATAATTTACTCTCGAGATTTGAGAAAATCTAGATTTTCAGCTCTCGATTTTACGTAGATTTGAATCTCGACCTCTTGTACCGTTTATCACAAACTTTTTGAAGATCTCTCAGTTACATGAATGGCAGTAGTTTACATTTACGTATGTGTGTGTGGTGTGTGTGCATTTCAGGTAGACGTAGATGGTTTTAAAACTATTCAGTCATCAACTTTCGTTAGACATTCTTGCGACGAGAATTTACTCTCGAGATTTGAGAAAATCCCGATTTTAAGCTCTCGATTTTACGTAGATTTTAATCTCGACCTCTTGCACCGTGTATCACAAGCTCCTTGAAGCTCTCATGTGTTTCGGTGCGAAATTGTACGTGTCTGAAAGCATTTGAACCTCTCAGAAGGGATCCGGGGACAATATGTATTACGCGGCGCAACGTAGGCAGCACGTAAAGGTTCTTTACGGCGTCTCTCCGGTCCTAGATGTATTTCTTTCTTGTCTTTTACTCCGTTTCCGTTCCAGTTGGTCTCTGCCCAACCCCACAAAGATACAGAAGTATGACTCATTACTTAAGGTTCTTTGCAGCGTCCCGTCGACCCCTACCTGCAGCTACTACTTTCATTCCTTTTACTGTACCTCCGTTCATATTCTCTTTCTTCCATCTTACTGTCCACCCTCTCCTGACAATTGTTTCACAGTGCAACTGCTTTGAGGTTTTCCTCCTGTAGCACCTTTCAAACCTTTTACTGTCAATTTCTGTCTCAGCGCTGAACGGCCTTAGTTGCCCCAGTGCTTGGCATAATGCCAAAAGTTTACATAAATCAAATCAAAGTAGTATGACTCACTGATGTCGTTAAATTTCGTCATTACTTTTGTGCTTTTTACTGTACCTCCGTTCATATTCTCTCTCTTCCATCCCCGCCGTTACACCTTTCAGTCCTTCTTACTGTCTTTATTTCTTTGTTGCTGAATGACCCCATAGGTCCCAGCGCTTGGCCTTGCGCCTAAATCCTATATTCTATGTATAATGTCATTTTAATGGGACTCGTCGAAACTCTAAAATAGGATTGTTGTTAAATATATAAGATTTTCGTGGATGACTGTCAATTGATATACATCCGTGGCTGACTTGAACACCACCGAGCTATTTATTGGTGAGGAACCCGTATAAAAATATTCCCGTGTATGCCGCATAGGACACGCGAGCCAATTCATCACTTCTGCTACAGTGTCATATTGGCCATTTCTCCTTGTTTTATATGCTCCTCCGTTCGGTCGTCATGTGGGACATATGGCTTTTTTCATCACACTTCCTTTTACGAGTCATATTCCTCACTTTGGTTTTATTGTTTTTTTTATGTTTTCTCTCTCTCCTCTCTCTCTACTCTCTCTCTCGTCATCTCTTCTCTCTCTCTCTCTCTATATATATATCTATATATTTATATATATAGAGAGAGAGAGAGAGAGAGAGAGAGAGAGAGAGAGAGAGAGAGAGAATTACCTTCGGTCAACATATATGAAAATATATCAATTCAGGGGCAGAGCGAATTGGATGCTAAAGGACATTTGTAGTTGAATGTATGTATATGAATCACGGTGATGTGATATAAAAATTCATCTATGTATCGTATATATATATATATAATATATATATATATATATATATATTGATAATATATATATCTATATATATATTATATAGAATATAGGTATGTATTAATGATTGTGACAGCAGGTAATTTCATTGCAAAATAGCTTTACTTTGTCTTTTGGCGAAGGAGAGGCCAGCGAAGAACTGGAAATTAGAGCTGAGAGATGTCAAGTGGCGACATTTATTTTCCCGTGCATTAAATGAGTCATGAGTTCGTTGTCCTGACAGACGTGATTGCTGTCGTGCATTCGTGGACGATTTTTCCGTGAGTTTAGTCTTTCTTTTTTATTGCTCTCTCTCTCTCTCTCTCTCTCTCTCTCTCTCTCTCTCTCTCTCTCGATCATATCGTTGGGAGGGTGAATTAAGATCGTCTTGTGATTTTCTTCTTAAGATTTACTCTTCTCAGTTAGAATTCAAGAGGTTGGACAATATGAGTAAGGTCACTATCCTCTTTCCCAGAGACTTTCTTCTTAACTTTTATGATTTATCAGTTAGAATTCAGATGCTGGACAATATGAGTAAGGTCACTATCTTCTTTCCCAGAGATTTTTTCTTAACTTTTATGATTTCTCAGTTAGAATTCAGATGCTGGACAATATGAGTAAGGTCACTATCTTCTTTCCCAGAGACTTTCTTCTTAACTTTTACGACTTCTCAGCTAGAATTCCAGAGGTTGGACAATATGAGTATGGTCACTATCTTCTTTCCGAGATTCTTGTAAAGAAACTTGCATAAGCTTCCTAAAATTTTTGTTAATATTAACTATATGTATTTAATTTTACAAGATTTCATACGATTGTGAATCAAACATGTGGGTCTTTCTAAACTAGTTTAGTGTGTATAAATTTGAGTATTTAAAGAGGCCGTTTTTAAAGACATGCTCGTGTAACGTCAGTAGGTTATTAAAAATGGTGGACCAGTCATTTTTTTGTTTAAATATTGAATGTTGCTATCCCAGTAGTTCCTTGGGTATGCTTACGTAATTATGAAAACCTCGGAAGTATAATATACTTCTGGTTCCATATATTATTTTGTTATTTTATTATTATTATTATTATTATTATTATTATTATTATTATTATTCCCTTATGTGAGTAACATCCTATCGCCCTTTAAATCATTTAAAAGCATGGCAAATGTATATCTCTTTTCACACCCGTCCTTGGATCAAGATATTGCTCTCTCTCTCTCTCCTCTCTCTCTCTCTCTCTCTCTCTCTCTCTCTCTCTCTCTCTCTCTCTCTCTCTCTCAGTCGTTTTATCCCTGTCATCCTGCTCAAAATCCTTCCTCTTCCTACTCCTTCTCCTCCTCCTCCTCCTCCGTCTCACGCATGTGGCATCCTGCCCTCATTCGCCTACTCTCTTCGTACTCCTTCTTCGCTCCTCCTCCTCCTCCCCTCCTAACCTCCGTCTCACGCAAGTGGATCCTGCCCCCTCATTCGCCTACTCTCTTCTACCACGAAGCTGTTATTCCCCCCGCACCCCCAAGCCCCCCCAAAGCTACCCCTCCCCAGCTGACCTAATGAAAATTTCCTCGTGACCCATTTCACGGTGCTTGCCACTCTAGAAGAGTTTTTTTTTGGTTTTTTTTTTTCGGTTTAAAAGGGAACACGAAAGATATAAGAAGAAGAAGAAACGACGGTGGGGGAAAAAAAATGGAGTGGAAGTGAATCGCAGGGAGCTGGCTGCTGCTGCTGCTGCTGCTGTATCGGTTTCCATTTGCTTGATGGGGAAAGTAAGGCATTGTTTATATCAACCCCCCCGTATGGATTGGCTTTAATAACCGTTCCATTTCATATCCGTTGCCGTAATGGAAAAGTAGGAGTTGCTGTTTCTTTTGTGTCATCGGTTTGTTCGCCGTCTGTTTTGCCTTTTTATCGTTGTTGTCTTTTGTTGTGAGCCATAGAATAGACTATTAAGCCGCTGTTGTTCCTTTGTGTCTTAGGTTCGTTGCTGCCTTTGATGCTTATTTTTTTTTTTTTTTCTTTTTTTGTGGTTGGTCGTCTTGTGAGTTTAGGTATGCAGCAGATGTAGGCCTCAGTTTCTCTGTGTCTTTGTTTCGTTGTCGCTTCTTACAATTTTTTTCCCCCTATTTTACTGATTTTTGTTATATATTTCCAGGCGACCTAAGAATCAATTTTATCCTCTCGGTAATGGTTGTTATCCCCCAGTCACTATAAAAGGGTTCGTTCGAGTGCAGGGCTTTAATGCCTCTTGCCAGATTTGTAATGAAAATGACAGTGGGTTACATTAAGTCCCGAGGGTCACTGCCTCGAGTAGTAACATAAAGGGCTGCTAAGATTTGCAAGATGCCTTTCTTAGGTTTTGTTTTGTTTACGTATTCTATGTAGTTTGTATTCTTCGGGGGATTTGTCCATTACAAGACGCTGCAACTTAAAAGATGAGAGGAGGCTATGACTAACCGGAAGTTGTTTCTTGTTCCTCATTTTTTTTTTTTTTTTTTTGTGCAAAGTTGAAAACCACAGTACTACGGGCTGATCTGTGAGCAAGAGCCCGTGCTGGCATAAGGGCAGCTTAATAAAGAACAACAACAACAGTAATAGTTTCTTGCATGAAACAGCCGTTGTCGTCGTTTGTCGTCTTGGCATAATGTCTAGTCTGGGAATGTTGATGAACCTCACAAGCGCTTCAGTGGTGTGGTCGCTATGTTTTTGGCGTGCCACCTCGTTGCCCGCGAATTTGATTCTCGGGCATGCCACTGAGGTGTGAGAGATGTTGTATTTCTGGTGATAGAAGTTCACTCTCGACGGGGTTCGGAAGTCACGTAAAGCCGTTGGTCCCGTTGCTGAATAACCACTGGTTCCATGCAACGCCAAGACACCATACAAACAAACGGACTCATCTCCCAGCAGCTTGTGTGAAATACGTATAGCCTTGACTTCTGCTCCGTAACCGTCATTAACACATCCCTTCTCCGGAAAGATATTCTCCCACGGTCGCAACTTTGTTCACACGCCCCGCCCTCTCTCTCTCTCCACAAGCCTCACAATGGGTTGGGTGTGTCAAGAGTCTCGCTCTTGAGAGGCCTCTGTGTCAAACAGCTCGAGACTCGAGGAAGCCGCACTTCGCCTTTTCCATTCATTGTTCTTGTTCATTTTGTGGCTTTTGGGGAAGAACCTCTGAGGTCGCCTTATTTTGTAAGCGAAGGCGTTCGTAAGGTCATCATCATCATCATCATCATCATCATCATCCCAACCTGTTGCTTAGTTTTTAACAATGGTTCATGCACTTCTTCGATGCGCCAATTGTTTTTGTCTGGCTCGTCTCTTCACTTTCAAAAAACATTCGGAACGGTTTTTTTTTTTTGTCTCTTGCTATATTGCCAATAACGATTTTTCACGTTACGTCATTTCTCGTGTTCTTAATTTTCCTCGAGTGTGCGTGTGTATTTTTTTTTCTTGTTTTACTGCTGCAATAGTGTTCGACTACGTCATGTCTATTTTTGAAGTTTTTTTGGGAGCCATCACTTTTCTTTTTCCTTTCAGGACGATTGCGGATTACGACATTTTGCAGATTTTTTTTCCCCCATTTTTGAAAGTGTGGGGGCGATTGCTAAATCCTTCGGTATTATGGCGACTAAACTTTGTCTCCCCATTGGTGTATTTTTGGTGTATTTTGTTATATCGCATTGGTTTATTAATATTGTTTTATTCACGTATGTGATTGTTTTCCCTCCATCATGGTTTTGGATGGTGAAAAGATCTGTACGATGTCTATATTGGAATTCTTATGATTACGCGGACATTATCACCTGAGGTACTTTATACCTCGCACAGTTAGACTGTGGAACAGTTCCCCTGAGGATGTCGTGCAATTGGAATGACAAAATTTCAAGCGAGAAGATTCAACGCATTACTATCCTAATATTAGTCCCCTTACATTCTAATATATATTTTTTACTATATATAAATTTATTAATATAGTTTTTTTTTATAATATGGTAGATCTCTCCTTTCTGTATTTATTTCTACCACCTCTTACTCCTTTCTAATGAGCACCATATTCTTTGGAAGATCTAATTTCAAGTCAGTGGCCCCTGTGGGCTTGTTCCATATGAATAGGGTTCATCATCTGAATAATAATAATAATAATAATAATAATAATAATAATAATAATAATAATAATAATAAATTAATAAATACTTTTTTGCTCTATCACAGTCCTCCAATTCGACTGGGTGGTATTTATAGTGTGGGGTTCCGGGTTGCATCCTGCCTCCTTAGGAGTCCATCACTTTTCTTACTATGTGCGCCGTTTCTAGGATCATACTCTTCTGCATGAGTCCTGGAGCTACTTCAGCCTCTAGTTTTTCTTGATTCCTTTCAGGGATCTTGGGATCGTGGCCTAGTGCTCCTATGATTATGGGTACGATTTCCACTGGCATATCCCATATTCTTCTTATTTCTATTTTCAGATCTTGATACTTATCCATTTTTTTTCCCTCTCTTTCTCTTCAACTCTGGTGTCCCATGTTATTGCGACATCAATACTTTCTTCTTGACTTTGTCAATCAACGTCACGTCTGGTCTATTTGCACGTATCACCCTATCCGTTCTGATACCATAGTCCCAGAGGATCTTTGCGTGATCGTTTTTCTATCACTCCCTCTGGTTGGTGCTCGTACCACTTATTACTGCAAGGTAGCTGATGTTTCTTGCACAGGCTCCAGTGGAGGGCTTTTGCTACTGAATCATGCCTCTTTTTGTACTGGTTCTGTGCAAGTGCCGGGCATTCGCTTGCTATGTTGGATTATTATTATTATTATTATTATTATTATTATTATTATTATTATTGTTGTTGTTGTTGTTGTTATAAACGTCGGTGACTCAAGCTGTTGTGAGGCAAACGTTTATCTACACAAGCATTCAATCGATCCTGATAATTCTAAGGTGGCCTAGATATTACAGATTTTAATCAAAGCAGTGAGCACCCGCTAGAGCATCTATATTATGCGTCCATCGGCACCAGGTTCATCACGGTGGGAGGATTAGCGACGAGCGAGGAAGTGCGTCATTTTAATTCTTACTTCCTGGGTGAGGTTCGGCGAAGGTTTCTTTGCTGGAGTTATTATAGTTATCGGTGGTGAAAGGTATTGGTTTATTGGTATATCCACTGTGGTTTTACTGTCTTATCTCCTTACACCATTTCACTGGCACGGCTATGGATCGCCTCAGTGGCGTGGTCGGCATGGTGTTGGCATGCTACCTCGGTGACTGCGAGTTTGATTCTCAGGCATTCCATTGAGGTGTGAGAGATGGATGTTTCTGGTGATAGAAGTTCACTCTCGACGTGGTTCGGAAGTCACGTAAAGCCGGTGGTCCCGTCGCTGAATAACCACTGGTTCCATGCAACGTCAAAACACCATACAAGCAAAGAAACGACTATAGTAGATCGGGAAGGAAAGCATGAGCTTATTTTTAATTCACATTCTAATAAGAAAAAATGACGCACGGGTGCTTTATGAGCAAGAGCCCGTGGTGGCATGAAGCCAGCTCAATCAAAAACATGTCTGTTTCACCATTAGTGCTACTTTTCTCACGTTGGTGGTTTTCCCTCTTCCCCAATATATTGGCACTTTTCTGTAAGTAGTATGTGGTACTCTCTCTCTCTCTCTCTCTCTCTCTCTCTCTCTCTCTCTCTCTCTCTCTCTCTGGAAACAAGAACTGAAGAGATACAACACAACCCATAGTGGAAACTTCTTCTTTACATACAAAATATGTGACACGTGGAATAAACTGCCACCAGAAGTTGTAAACAGAAACAGTGTGGAAGAGTTTAAAAGAAAGCTAGACAAAATCATTAGGACACTGTGAATGCACAGTAAAACCTGCTCCTACAGATAAGTGAGCACACGGTGTCTCCTCTGATGAACTTATAAGGCTTTGAGACATCCTAATCCTTGTAACTCTCCTTGTAACTCCTTGTAAACTCTCGTAGTAGGACCATCTTGCTTGGTGAGACGTACCCGCGTGAAGTCACAAATAATCAACAGATATCACAATTTAACATACGACTAGAATTTGAGAAATATCTAGAAGTGTTCGTGAACTATCGGTGATAAGATTAGTGTGAAAATAGTAGGATAAAGCGTCTTCTAAGTTAGTTTATCAAGTGTAATACTATAAATCAGAACAAGATGGCAGTAAGTTCCAACTGCGGGAAAAGGTGGCGTAATTTGGCGTGTTTAGCAGATTCGCAATACGATGAGATAGCAGGAAGGGAACTGGCATTTCTCATCTATGAAATCAGCAACAGTCCTAACCAACCAAAAAGATACAAAAGCATTCATAGATATATTAGAAGGATATAATCCTTCAAACTGGAACAAATCTAATGAAAACATCTTGAAAATAATTGAAGAAGTTCCAAATAAAATCCAAGTGGTCAAGAGACTCATAAAGAAAATATACATAACCAACATTATTCCGACAAAGAAAATGAATAAGGTGAATCTTGTGAATATACTAATTGATGCTTATTGGAAAAAGAATGCCAAAAGCATGCAAACTGTGTAAGGTTTGGTATAGCATAGTCAATCCACAAAACCTAATCAGAAAATGTGCTGCATGCAACATTCCGACCCATCCACAGTGTGCTGAGGTAATACAAGATTTGAGAAAAGATACAAGAATTTTTGTTCAACATGTCTATCATGGATAGACAATGTTATTAAATCAAGATTGAATGTACAAATAGTTGAGGATGAAGAAGAAGAGAAGAGGAAGAAGAAGAAGAAAAAGAAGAAGAGGAAAACGGAAGAGAAGTAAACAAAAATGAAATGACAGAAAAAAATAAGGAAAACAAGAAACAAGATAAAAGTATGATGCAGAGATACTCATTGATACTACATATGAAGGCAATAAAGCAGCATACCTACGAAGAAATAATTACGATATGACACAGAAAAGCAAATCCCGAAGAGGCTCTACCCAGATCTATACAATGACGGGAAAGAGGAAAAAATAGACAAGAAAGCAAATCGCAACCTTTTGAAAAGAGGGAATTGCAGATTTGGGAAAGAAAATGTTACTACAAACATCCTAAGATATGTCAAAACTATGAAATATATGGTAAATGTGCATACTTAGAATGGATATGGGGATGATTGCAGAGATCTGCATCCAAAAATATGTAAAAACCTAAAAGAAGGAAAAGGATGTAAGTTCGACAAAAAATGCAAATATATGCACCCTGTAGCCATGAATCATAATCAAATAAATAACCAACCAAGTAATAAAATCCAAATAAGAAAGAAACAATATAAAGAGAAGAAATCAAGAATATCAGGTAAAAGAGAAAAAGCAAACCACCAATGAGATATGCAGAGGTGTCAGCAAAAAATTTCAAAGCATCAGCTCCGAAATTCTACTCAAGAGATAATAACTGTATTTATTATGCAAGAGGATATTGCAGAAACGGAGAAAATTGCAGATTCAGACACAAAATGAATAATTATGATGAAGGAAGATCAAATATTATGGAAAAGTTGGATTTTTTAATGTCAGAATTTCTGGAAATGAAAAAAAGAACAACATACCAGAACAGGAAAGAGACATGGGAAAATCCTTATTACTATCAGTATTAAATGAAGGAGAAAACACGCAAACCATCATAGTGATGAATGCGCAGGGTTTAGTTACGAGTAACTCAAAAAGAAAAATAGAGTACTTAGAAGAACTAACCCAAAATGAAAAGAAAATAGATATAATGAATATAAGTGAAACCTGGTATTCCAAGAGACTGGGAATGATGATCAAATAAAAGGGTTCCAAACTTATAGATCAGATAGAAAAAATAGGAATCAAGGGGGAAACCGCAATATATGGGAAAGACAAAAAACAAGGAAAAATATATGAGAAATATAGTAACTCAGAATGTGAACTAATAGCGGTAGAATTTGAATCTGAAAAATTGATGAACATAGTAATATATAGACCTCCCTAATACTAAAGATTTGACTTAATAATTGAAAAATTGGATGATATATGTAGAATCACAAGGACTGGACTATTCTCCTATCTGGTGACTTCAACTTTCCTTTTCGTAGAATGGAAAGAACGAATAGGAGATTGTGGTTGTACTTATACATATAAAAAAGAGAGTAATAGTAGTGCAGAAAGATAAGAGGCAATTTGAAAAGCTATTAGATATACTACTAGAATACAACATTCAACAAATAAATCACCTGCCAACAAGAAAGGAAAATACTTTAGACCTAGTATTTGTGAACGAGATGAATTATGTTAAAGAAATAATAGTTTATAATGCGAGTATTTCAGACCATAATGTCATAGAATTAACAGTTCATTCCAAAGCAAGTGAAAATAGAGATAAGCAAGAAATGAAAAAGTGGGAAGGATATGGAAAATACAACTTCTACAGTAAAATATAAAATGGTCAGAAATTAATGAAGAATTAAACAAAGATTGGGATAACATTTTCGTAAAGTGATGACATAAGGGTAAAAATACGGAGATATTATATAAAATATTGGAGATAATAGTGGAAAAATATATACCGAAGAAGAAAAGTAAACATCATTCATGCATACCAAGAGACAGAAAGGATCTTGTTCCAGAAAATCAGAAAGTGGAAAAAAGGTCTTGCAAAAGAAAAAAAAAATGCATGGAAAGTTATTAGAACTAAAAAGTAAGATAGAAAATGCAGAAACAAAGATTATACATCAAAAAGAAATGAAAAACGGGACTTGAAGAAAAAACCCTATTAAATATCAAGCAAAACCCCAACTATTATACTCATATGCGAAGAAGATGAATAAAAGAAGAATAGAATAGGCCCTCTGAGAATTGAAGGGAGATTAACGAATGAAAAAAGGAAATTTGCAACATACTGGCAGAACGATATAAGAGAGAATTCACCCCTAGAATAGATAATGAAGATAATGATATAGAAGTAAGGGATGAAAATAGTGAATATTTAGCTGACATAGATATTAATGAAGCTGATATTGTGCAGGCTATTAATGAAATTAAAATGGAGCTGCTGCAGGGCCTGATGGAATTCCTGCTATTTTGTTAAAGAAAGTAGTTCATTCTATCGCAAAGCCACTTGCAATATTATTAAGACAAGTGTAGATACAGGCAAGATATATGATGAGCACAAATTAGCATATATTACCCCTACTTTCAAAAGTGGATCAAGACTAGAGGCAAGTAATTATAGGCCTGTGAGTCTAACATCACATATTATGAAAGTGTATGAAAGGGTAATGAAGAAAAATATTATGAAACATTTAATAAAAAATAATTTGTTTAATAAAGGACAACATGGTTTCGTACCCGGAAAAAGTACACAAACCCAACTGTTAGTCCACCGTGAAAACATATTCAAAAATATGAAAAGCGGAAATGAAACAGATGTGGTTTATTTAGACTTTGCAAAAGCTTTTGAATAAAGTAGACCATAATATATTAGCGAAGAAAATTAGAAAACACAATATCGTGGATAAAGTAGGAAGATGGTTAAAAGAATTTTTACACAACAGAAAACAGATAGTTATTGCAAACGACGAGAAATCGGATGAAGCCAAGGTAATATCCGGTGTGCCGCAAGGTACGGTGTTAGCTGCAATACTGTTTGTTATTATGATTAAAGACATAGACAATAATGTTAAGGATTCGGTAGTGAGTAGTTTCGCAGATGACACAAGAATAAGTAGAGAAATTACTTGTGATGAAGATAGGAACGCTCTACAAAGAGACCTTAACAAAGTATATGATTGGGCAGAGGTAAATAGGATGGTATTTAACTCTGATAAATTTGAATCATAAATTATGGAGACAGAGAAAGAAAGCTATATGCATATAAGGGACCTAATAATGAGACCATCACAAATAAGGAAGCAGTTAAAGACCTTGGTGTGATGATGAATAGGAACATGTTATGCAATGATCAAATAGCAACTCTGTTGGCAAAATGTAAAGCAAAAATGGGAATGTTGTTACGGCACTTCAAAACAAGAAAAGCTGAACACATGATTATGCTTTATAAAACATATGTTCGTAGTCCACTTGAATATTTGCAATATGATATGGTACCCACACTATCAAAAGGATATTGCACAAATAGAGAGTGTACAAAGGTCCTTTACAGCTAGAATAGAAGAAGTTAAGGACCTAGACTACTGGGAAATGACTAAACAAATTCTTAAAATTATAATAGTCCTAGAAAGGAGAAAAAGGAAAAGAAAACGCTACATGATAATTCAGGCATGGAAACAGATAGAAGGAATAGCAGAAAATATCATGGAACTAAAAATATCAGAAAGAGCAAGCAGAGGTAGATTAATAGTGCCCAAAACTATACCAGGAAAAATAAGGAAAGCACACAGGACATTAATCCACTACGCACCAGCATCGATAATGCAGCGTCTATTCAATGCGTTGCCAGCTCATCTGAGGAATATATCAGGAGTGAGCGTAGATGTGTTTAAGAATAAGCTCGACAAATATCTAAACTGCATCCCAGACCATCCAAGATTGGAAGATGCAAAAATATACCGGAAGATGTACTAGCAACTCTCTGGTAGACATTAGAGGTGCCTCACACTGAGGGACCTGGGGCAACCCGAACAAGATGTAAGGTCTGTAAGGTCTGTAAGGTAAGAGTTTAAAAGAAAGCTAGACAAAATCATTAGAACACTGTGAATGAACACTGGAACCTGTTCCTAGAGATAAGTGAGCACACGATGTCTCCTCGGATGGACTAACAAGTCTTTGAGACATCCTAATCCTTGTAACTCCTTGTAACTCAGCAAGAGTTTGAAAGAAAGCTAGACAAAATCATTAGAACACTGTGAATGAACAGTGGAACCTGTTCCTAGAGATAAGTGAGCACACGATGTCTCCTCGGATGGACTATATAACAAGTCTTTGAGACATCCTAATCCTTGTAACCTCTCTCTCTCTCTCTCTCTCTCTCTCTCTCTCTCTCTCTCTCTCTCTCTTATAAAGGCCCATTTCGGATGATAATTCGTAGGAATGTCAAGCAGAAAACATTCCTCGGATTCCTTCCGATCAGGGATGGTTATAAGCAACTGGCAATCCTGCCCCTGTCGAATCAAGGCGTACCCTCATTAAGAACGCGTAGGGGGGAGGGTAGGGAAGTGGGTATGTTTGGGGGGGGGGGGGTGGTTTACGTTGTGAGTGTAGGTAAAGGAGAATTGGTGGTTCTTAAAGATGTCTGGATGGGTATACGTAGGATGGGGATGGCCAGCTAGCTAGCTAGCTCATAGGATAATGAGTTGTAACGTGCGAAGTTTATTAGAGAGAGAGAGAGAGAGAGAGAGAGAGAGAGAGAGAGAGGATCAGCCCATCTTAACTGATGTAGCCTATACTGCGTTGCTCTTGTGTTAATGAGTGATGTCACGCGGGCATGTTGGTGGTACGTTAAATCTTGGGTATTAATATAACTCGAGTCATTTTATGCATTGCTCTCTCTTCTCTACCCAACCCCGCGCAGCCCTTAACAGTTGACTAACGACCGGGTGTAGATCTCACAGCCTATGTCAGTCTGTTCAATACACAACCCGTAGGTTGTTAAGGAACACATTTGAATCTAGAATATATTCTATATTCCATATTCTAGATAATATAACCGAATATAGAAACACTTTACTGCGATGAGAGAGAGAGAGAGAGAGAGAGAGAGAGAGAGAGAGAGAGAGAGAGAACACGTCGACGTACCCCATGCTGATACATCAGGTTTTGTAGGACAAGTAGTTATTATGGTGGTGTTCATGGAGAGAGAGAGAGAGAGAGAGAGAGAGAGAGAGAGAGAGAGAGAGAGAGATTATGGCTGCAGAGGCTGCAACACGTAATCCATCCATTTTGGCACTCTCTCTCTCTCTCTCTCTCTCTCTCTCTCTCTCTCTCTCTCTCTCTCTATGCCTTTTCCATTCCCTTATTACTTTATTACTTTCCATTCCCTTATTACTTTCCCCCATCCCCGCTCATCTTCGTCGTTATTCGTTCCCTACACCTGCTCCTCTTTCGGATTCCTTCATTTCCTGTTTTCCAAGCTGCCGTGTTATCGTGGCGGCGGGATCTTTTGAAGGATGCTCGAAGCAGGAGGTAATGACGACAAACTTCATGAATAGCGCTTCCTCATACCCTAAGCCCCCCCCCCCCCCCCCACTTGTCCCTTTCAACCAAGAGTATTGATGAGAGTTCAGTGACGTCTGAATAGGAGGTTTCATCTCTCTCTCTCTCTCTCTCTCTCTCTCTCTCTCTCTCTCTCTCTCTCTCTGTGATCCTCGTGGGATGAATGCACTGCTTTCGGTTCATAACGATCGTCGAGCTTGATGTGGAAAAAGAACACTCCATCGTGAATATATTTAGTGCAGAGAGAGAGAGAGAGAGAGAGAGAGAGAGAGCATTAATTCATAATGCTTAATAAAGTAATGTTGAAGGGAGGGACTCAGTGACGTCAAATCTTCATAATGAATACATGTATTCATAGACTCCTTCTTCCTCAGTTAGATCAAGACTCACTCTTTGCCTTGAGTCAGCTACATAACTTACTTTTGAATTTGAAAAAAATTATACCATTCGATTTTTGCCTTCAGTCTTGTCTCTATGATTTTTACATAAATGTAGGAAGACATGTACGAAATTATATTCTCTGGTACTTAATTTACTTATTTACTGATAAATGTTATACTTGGCTATCAGGCACAGTCCAAGTATATCTGATTATTGACTGAAAATGTTGTTGGTAGTGTATGTTTATAATATCGTAAAGATATTGTCGTCGTTTTGTGAGACAGATCATCTATTATTCATGGAGCACCACGTTTTATTCAGTAAACGTTTTAGTTGAATGCTGTTATCAAGAAAGCTAACCACCTTTTATCGTGGAAGGAGGAACTGCCTGAGTTTCATAGCAGCGAGTCTTGTCGTGATCATTAACGAGTGAAGGTTTATATTTAGCTCAGGACTGAGTAGGTTTTATTCTACAGGATTCTTGAAAGGTAGAAAAGAAAAGAAAAGAAAGAGAAACTTTTAAAGGATGCTGAGAAACGTCATTAGCGAGTAGTTTGCGTTGTGTTTCAACGTAGGAGGCGAATGACTTATCCCTGGCTTCTTCTCAGATTCCTCCTTAACGCTATTGGTGTCCTTCTTATGGTTTTATACGTTTTTTTTCTTCTTTTTTTTTGCGCGTGGGAGAAACTGCCCACACACAGCTTCCACGATGACGCCAGTCTGTCCTCCACGCTCTCTTCCTTCTTCAGTAGAAGAGGATCAGTTTTCGACTTTTTATCTCCCGTCTCGTTCGTCCATTCAACTTTTAATGCAAATTATCGGAGTTGAAGGTGGATCTTTGCCGTTTTGTTCTGGCAATTAGGGCTTGGTTTCTCTTGAGTTTAGAGGAGGGAGAGTAGTTTCCTACACTGCTAGAGTAGTCTCTCTCTCTCTCTCTCTCTCTCTCTCTCTCTCTCTCTCTCTCTCTCTCTCTCTCCTTATGTCTTGGGCTGGGTAAAGACAATAAGAAGGTCGCTTTGTCAACATTCCCAGGAGGAAGATAAGGTATTGAAACACACGAGCGTTTGTAGCCCCCTTTTTTATTTTTTATTTTTTTTTTTTATCGCCAATGTTATCCACTGCAAAAATCGCTGCTACTAGATGTTACTAGATGAGATCTTATGTCAGCCAAGCGTTATCAAGATTTTCCTGTTTTTCTCGCTGGCTTTATTAACAATAAACAGTTTCAGTATTAAAGTCTTTTTAACTTCTTTTGATTTTAATCTCTTGTTTTCAGTCTGCTTAAAATTGGTATGGAAGCATACCTTTTAATGGATGCGTAAAGGAGATATATTAGTTGCAATTATAAATTTATGACTTCAGTTTCAGAAAGCAGTCCGTTATGAAATAAGATGCTGCGTCTTTTTCAAACAAACAGTTAGTAGTTTCAGACGTTAGTCAGCGTTTAGATTTCACCACACTCCCTAAAATGCCATTTTTATTTCTTGAGATGAAAATAAACCTAAAAAGTGTCACAGTTTTCGACGGGTCTGACTTGACCACGCGTGGCTCGTAGATGCCGCGTTCATCTCCCAAGGTACAAATCCCCGGGATCTCTTTTAACAGTGGCTCGCTTTGTGCCAATGTACTATACAGTAGACAGGACCTGACACTTGCCAAGTGGCTAAATTCCCTTCGGTATCGCTTTAAATCGAGCGAAATATCCTCCAACACTTTTCAGGTTGCCCGCCTTTTTTCGCGAATTCTGAATTGTTCGTATATTTTATTTCTTTATGACAGTATGTAACGTATTTCGTTCGTTTTTTCTTGAAGCACGTTTTCTAACCATCTAGTCACATGTGATTTTAATGTATTAATTTTGATTTATCTGGGTTTATGGTGAGGTTTCTTGATTATTTACAGAGTATGAAATAGTCTTAGCCAGCGGTCGCCAACAGGTGGTCCGTGAGTAGATTTTGATGGTCCGCAGAACAGTTAGCGCATTATTTTAATTTTTATGTATTCTTAATCCTCTTCAGGCAACCCTGATACAAATTGCACAGGAGACAGAGAGCCCAGTGTTACCAGTGTAGCATTTTTAATGCTAGATTTAGCATTTTAGGGCGATTTAGCATTAAACATTTGGATCGATCCAGCATATAGCAGAGAAAAACAGCATTAGATAACGAACAGCATTATTAATTACAATGAATTAAACATTATAAATTGAATTTATCCTAATGTTATATATATATAAAATGCATATCAAATAAATGCATTAACCTTTTATTTAAAATTCATATTAGTGGTCCGGCCAATCTAAAATTATACATTTAGTAGTCCTTGAAGTTCGATAGGTTGGCGACCGCTGGTCTAAACGGACCTTTCGTGTTACTTTTGGATCGATAAACGTTACTTGTTATTGTTTGAAATTTATTACGTGGAATCATTGTTCTAGTTTCATCCTTACAGCAGAACGTTGACAGAAGACCAATCATTTTATAATGTTAATGTAAAAAAAAAAAAAAGGAAGAGCCATCTTTTTCCGATTTTCCTTGTTGTTGATTATACAGTTAATTTTCATTTACAAAGCAACACAATGATTGTTTTGAACAATGAGTGAGATCTTGTTGTTACTGGGTTTTAACGGATCTTGTAAGACCTCCGTAGAGAATGTGAGCAGCTCATGGCTTGCAACGTGCACTCTGGAGCATTCCCCCCCCCCCCCCTCCTCTCTCTCTCTCTCTCTCTCTCTCTCTCTCTCTCTCTCTCTCTCGAAGTAAGTCTTCCGATATTATGACTTTAATGTTGAACCTAACTAAAACGATTAACCTCTCTCTCTCTCTCTCTCTCTCTCTCTCTCTCTCTCTCTCTCTCTCTCTCTCCTCTCTCCACACACACACACACTGTTTCAGGCATTTACAGATATTTTTACCTAGTTCTTGTAGTGCATATATTGATATTCTGCACCTCGTTGCATATATGGATATTCTGCAACTTATTGCATTTATAGATATTCTGCACCTCATTGCATATGTGGATATTCTGCATCTCATTGCACCTCATTTTCGTTAAGTGAAATATGATGAGCTTTATTGAAATAATTGCCAATGGATTTTCTGGTGTGTTTAAGAGTCCATATTCCCACACTAAATTCAAGTTGTCAAACTGCGAGAACTGCAGTGTATAAAATAAGAGGCGATTATATTTGATTGCACGATCGGCAGAGTCATTTCAGTGTCGTGCCCCGTCATTTCGATTCCTCATTATGAACCTCCTCTGACGCAGTATTTATATAAACCTCTTCCCTCCAAGATGCCTCGTGGAACGACCATAAAAAGTTAATTCGTCCGTGGAAGTGATTCCACCCACTGAATCCGATCCGGAGTGGAGAAAGCGTTGTCCGAAGGGACCTGAAAGAGGATTGCATATCATTGATTCGTCCTTGGCTCTTGCACATGCAAGGTGAACGATGTCTCGTTGTCATTGGCACCAATTGGTTTTTTTTTTTTTTTACATGAACTCGGTGTAAGGTGAGCGCTGTCGAGGACGACTCGTGTCTACTAAATCCTTCTTCTAAGTTTTCTGTTCAAAGAAAACTATTGAGATGGCCTTGTCTGTCCGTCCGCACGTTTTCTGTTTGGCCTCGTATCTTAAAAACTATATGAGGCTAGAGGACTGCTAAGTGGTATGTTTATCATCCACCCTCAAATCATCAAACATACCAAATTGCAGCCCTCTAGCCTTGGTAGTTTATATTCTATTTAAGGTTAAATTCAGCCATAATTGTCCGGCTGGCAACGATATAGGACAGGCCACCACCTGGCCATGGTTAAAGATTCATGGACAGCGGCTTATACAGCGTTAAACCGAGACCACCGAAAGAAAGATAGATCTATTTTCGGCGGCCATGACTGTACAATGTACGAAAAACTCGATTGTAAGTTGAGCGCAGTCGAGGAGGACTCTTGCCTCCTGATTCCTTGTCACTCTTTCTCCCTTTACTGGCCTTGCTGTCGTGTCGTGGCCTGTTGCTGGGAAGAGCTCCGTTACTTTTAAGGCTTTGTCGAGGTGATTGGCCGGTCTTTTTTTTTTTTTTTTTTTTTTTTTTTTTTTTTTTCTTATTCGGTAAAGTGACTTCGGTGATTTATTGGGATTTGACACTACGTACGTGCAGACACCGCCGGCGTCTGAGAGGCAGCTATTACTCAGGTATTTCTGCGACGGGTGTTTCTGATTTAGCTTTCTGTGAAGTAGTAATGAAATTGTAGATATCATTATTATTATTATTATTATTATTATTATTATTATTATTATTCAGTAAAGTTCCGCGTATAAAGACGGTGAGCCTTCACACAGACTTGTGCTAAAGGTCGATCACTGTACCTCACGTGTTGCTTGCTCACTATATGGCCAAGTCAGGCAGGCTGTCCCGAGGTTCTGTAAGGCTTCTTCGTTTGTGGGTGGAGGCCGAGAGGTTTTGTCGAGATTTATATTTGCATTTTGTTCGCTAGTTACGATGTTCTAAGTCGGATTTGTTTGTTTGTTTGGCAACTGCATGAATGTTGTCTCCTCTTACCTTTAGAATTGCGTAGTGAGTGGTTTTTTTTTCTCCTTTGAATTTTAAAACGCACGAGTTGGTCTGGTCGTTGTTTTAAAACTGCACAAGTGTAATTTCGTTTAAAAACAGCACGAATGCTGTCGTTTCTTAGTTTTAAAACTGCATTAGTGGTGTCTCCTTTTAGTTTAGTTTTAAAACTGCATGAATGGTGTTTATGAATTTTAAAACCGTATGAATGTTGTCTATTTTGAATTTCAAAACTACAGGAATGTTGTCTACTTTGAATTTCAAAACTGCAGGAATGTTGTCTACTTTGAATTTCAAAACTACAGGAATGTTGTCTACTTTGAATTTCAAAACTGCATGAACGTTGTCTCCTTTTAGTTTTAAAACTGCATAAACGTTGTCTCCGTTTAGTATGTGTGTACTATGTTCGCTTGTGCTTATGCATAGATGGGAATATGACCGCTAAATTCGTTCTTTTTATTCGTGTAATGAGTGAATCGCGCTTATGGCTGTCATGAGTTATTTTAGAGCTTTGGAATCACGTTTGCATGAAATCCTACACCCTCGAAATGTCGCAGTCACAGTCCAGACATGCGAAAGCCGCTCGTAGAGAAACCACGAGTTATACCTGAAGTTAAACAAGAACAACGGCTGCATGTCTCGTACTCAAAGCAACCGGTTTCTGACAAGTGCTGGGCGTTGACGATGGGGCCCTTGGGCAAAGGGGAGAGGGGGGTAGGAGGAGGGCCCTACAGCCCTGCCCCTACCAACTCTCCCCCTCCCTTGCCCTTGCCCTTCCCCCTGCCGGCGCGAACACACAACCCGCCCGTCCTTGCGACGAGGGAAGCACACGACCTTGGCGGGCGGGGGCGGAATTTCAATGTTTATCGGAATCCAGTGGAAGGTTTCCGTTGCGTGTCCTCCTTCGATGACTGGTTGGTTTTTTTATAAGGAGGGGGAATTTGTGAGGGGGGAGCCTAATTCGACGTGAAAAGGGTTGTGGGAAGCCCTCGGGGGACGATGCTAGGGGTGGGGGGGGGGGGTAATGGGTTAATGGTAATGTGTGAGTTTGTCTATTTAGCCATTGAAAGTGAAGTCATTATGTCTATGACCTAGAAAGTGAAGTCTATGAATATGGAGGTACTTGCGTGTTTGGGCAGACAGATGCACCACACGCTCACATTTTGTGTTAATTATATTACCCCCCCCCTCTCTCTCTCTCTCTCTCTCTCTCTCTCGTATTTTTTCTAGAAGTTTAAGTCAGACGAATCCTCTCTCTCTTTCAGTCACTTTTTTCTCTCATTTTTTTCTAGAAGATTGAGTCAGACGAACCTCTCTCTCTCTCTCTCTCTCTCTCTCTCTCTCTCTCTCTCTCTCTCTCTCTCTCACTAGCTACTTAGTCACGCGTGAACCCGGTGGTCAGACTGAATGCCATCCACGAACACCACCTCCAAGGATATATATGTCACTGACCTTCCCCCAAAAAAACTTTTCATGAGATTAACTAGTAATTGAAATAAAATCCTCTTTATAGGCGGGTAGCCATCTTGCTTGGTGAGTCGTACCCGCGTGAAGTCAGATTAATCAACAGATATCACAAGTTTAAAAACATACGACTAGAATTTGAGGAAATATCTAGAAGTGTTCGTGAACTATCGGTGATAAGATTAGTGTGAAAATAGTAGGATAAAGCGTCTTCTAAGTTAGTTTATCAAGTGTAATACTATAAATCAGAACAAGATGGCAGTAAGTTCCAACTGCGGGAAGAGGTGGCGTAATTTGGCGTGTCTAGCAGATTCGCAATACGATGAGGTAGCAGGAAGGGAACTGGCATTTCTCATCTATGAAATCAGCAACAGTCCTAACCAAAAAGATACAAAAGCATTCATAGATATATTAGAAGGATATAATCCTTCAAACTGGAACAAATCTAATGAAAACATCTTGAAAATAATTGAAGAAGTTCCAAATAAAATCCAAGTGGTCAAGAGACTCATAAAGAAAATATACATAAAACCAACATATTCCGACAAAGAAAATGAATAAGGTGAATCTTGTGAATATCCTAATTGATGCATTAGGAAAAAGAATGCCAAAAGCATGCAAACTGTGTAAGGTTTGGTATAGCATAGTCAATCCACAAAACCTAATCAGAAAATGTGCTGCATGCAACATTCCGACCCATCCACAGTGTGCTGGGAGGTAATACAAGATTTTGAGAAAAGATACAAGAATTTTTTTGTTTCAACATGTCTATCATGGATAGGACAATGTTATTAAATCAAGATTGAATGTACAAATAGTTGAGGATGAAGAAGAAGAGAAGAAGGAAGAAGAAGAAGAAAAAGAAGAAGAGGAAAACCGGAAGAGAAGTAAACAAAAATGAAATGACAGAAAAAAAATAAGGAAAACAAAGAACAAGATAAAAGTATGGATGCAGAGATACTCATTGATACTACATATGAGGCAATAAAGCAGCATACTACGAAGAAATAAATTACGATATGACAACAGAAAAGCAAATCCCGAAGAGGCTCTACCCAGATCTATACAATGACGGGAAAGAGGAAAAAATAGACAAGAAAGACAAAATCTGCAACCTTTGAAAAGAGGGAATTGCAGATTTGGAGAAAGATGTTACTACAAAACATCCTAAGATATGTCAAAACTATGAAATATATGGTAAAATGTGCATACTTAGATGGATATGGGGATGATTGCAGAGATCTGCATCCAAAAATATGTAAAAACCTGAAAGAAGGAAAAGGATGTAAGTTCGACAAAAAATGCAAATATATGCACCCTGTAGCCATGAATCATAATCAAATAAATAACCAACCAAGTAATAAAATCCAAAATAAGAAAGAAACAAATAAAGAGAGAAATCAAGAATACAGGTAAGAGAGAAAAGCAAACCAACCAATGAGATATGCAGAGGTGTCAGCAAAAAAATTTCAAAGCATCAGCTCCGAAATTCTACTCAAGAGATAATAAATGTATTTATTATGCAAGAGGATATTGCAGAAACGGAGAAAATGCAGATTCAGACACAAAATGAATAATTATGATGAGGAAGATCAAATATTATGGAAAAGTTGGATTTTTTTAATGTCAGAATTTCTGGAATGAAAAAAAGAACAACATACCAGAACAGGAAAGAGACATGGGAAAATCCTTATTACTACCAGTATTAAATAAAGGAGAAAACATGCAAAACCATCATAGTGATGAATGCGCAGGGTTTAGTTACGAGTAACTCAAAAAGAAAAATAGAGTACTTAGAAGAACTAACAAAATGAAAAGAAAATAGATATAATGAATATAAGTGAAACCTGGTAACATTTCCCAGGAGACTGGGAAAAATGATGATCAAATAAAAGGGTCCAAACTTATAGATCAGATAGAAAAAATAGGAATCAAGGGGGAACCGCAATATATGGGAAAGACAAAAAACAAGGAAAAATATATGAGAAATATAGTAACTCAGAATGTGAACTAATAGCGTAGAATTTGAATCTGAAAAATTGATGAACATAGTAATATATAGACCTCCTAATACTAAAGAGTTTGACTTAATAATTGAAAAATTGGATGATATATGTAGAAATCACAAGGACTGGACTATTCTCCTATCTGGTGACTTCAACTTTCCTTTCGTAGAATGGAAAGAACGAATAGGAGATTGTGGTTGTACTTATACATATAAAAAAAGAGAGTAATAGTAGTGCAGAAGAAAGGAGGCAACTTTGAAAAGCTATTAGATATGCTACTAGATACAACATTCAACAAATAAATCACCTGCCAACAAGAAAGGAAAATACTTTAGACCTAGTATTTGTGAACGAGATGAATTATGTTAAAGAAATAATAGTTTATAATGCGAATATATTTCAGACCATAATGTCATAGAATTAACAGTTCATTCCAAACCAAAGCAAGTGAAAATAGAGATAAGCAAGAAATGAAAAAGTGGGAAGGATATGGAAAAATACAACTTCTACAGTTAAAAATATAAAATGGTCAGAAATTAATGAAGAATTAAACAAAGATTGGGATAACATTTTCGTAAGTGATGACATAAGGGTAAATACGGAGATATTATATAAAATATTGGAGAAAATAGTGGAAAAAATATATACCGAAGAAGAAAAGTAAACATCATTCATGCATACCAAGAGACAGAAGGATCTTGTTCCAGAAAATCAGAAAGTGGAAAAAAGGCAAAAGGTATTGCAAAAGAAAAAAATGCATGGAAAGTTATAGAACTAAAAAGTAAGATAGAAAATGCAGAACAAAAGATTATACAATCAAAAGAAAATGAAAAACGGAAAAAAAACGGGACTTGGAAGAAAAAAACCCTATTAAATATCAAGCAAAAACCCCAAGCTATTATACTCATATGCGAAGAAGATGAATAAAAGAAGAATAGAAATAAGGCCTCTGAGAATTGAAGGGAGATTAACGAATGAAAAAAAAGGAAATTTGCAACATACTGGCAGAACGATATAAGAGAGAATTCACCCCTAGAATAGATAATGAAGATAATGATATAGAAGTAAGGGATAAAAATAGTGAATATTTAGCTGACATAGATATTAATGAAGCTGATATTGTGCAGGCTATTAATGAAATTAAAAATGGAGCTGCTGCAGGGCCGGATGGAATTCCTGCTATTTTGTTAAAGAAAGTAGTTCATTCTATCGCAAAGCCACTTGCAATATTATTAAGACAAAGTGTAGATACAGGCAAGATTTATGATGAGCACAAATTAGCATATATTACCCCTACTTTCAAAAGTGGATCAAGACTAGATGCAAGTAATTATAGGACCTGTGAGTCTAACATCACATATTATGAAAGTGTATGAAAGGGTAATGAAGAAAAATATTATGAAACATTTAAATAAAAAATAATTTGTTTAATAAAGGACAACATGGTTTCGTACCCGGAAAAAAGTACACAAACCCAACTGTTAGTCCACCGTGAGAACATATTCAAAAATATGAAAAGCGGAAATGAAACAGATGTGGTTTATTTAGACTTTGCAAAAGCTTTTGATAAAGTAGACCATAATATATTAGCGAAGAAAATTAGAAAACACAATATCGTGGATAAAGTAGGAAGATGGTTAAAAGAATTTTTACACAACAGAAAACAGATAGTTATTGCAAACGACGAGAAATCGGATGAAGTCAAGGTAATATCCGTGTGCCGCAAGGTACGGTGTTAGCTGCAATACTGTTTGTTATTATGATTGAAGACATAGCAATAATGTGAAGGATTCGGTAGTGAGTAGTTTCGCAGATGACACAAGAATAAGTAGAGAAATTACTTGTGATGAAGATAGGAACGCTCTACAAAGAGACCTTAACAAAGTATATGATTGGGCAGAGGTAAATAGGATGGTATTTAACTCTGATAAATTTGAATCAATAAATTATGGAGACAGAGAAAGAAAGCTATATGCATATAAGGGACCTAATAATGAGGACCATCACAAATAAGGAAGCAGTTAAAGACCTGGTGTGATGATGAATAGGAACATGTTATGCAATGATCAAATAGCAACTCTGTTGGCAAAATGTAAAGCAAAAATGGGAATGTTGTTACGGCACTTCAAAACAAGAAAAGCTGAACATATGTTTCGTAGTCCACTTGAATATTGCAATATGATATGGTACCCACACTATCAAAAGGATATTGCACAAATAGAGAGTGTACAAAGGTCCTTTACAGCTAGAATAGAAGAAGTTAAGGACCTAGACTACTGGGAAAGACTACAATTCTTAAATTATATAGTCTAGAAAGGAGAAGAGAACGCTACATGATAATTCAGGCATGGAAACAGATAGAAGGAATAGCAGAAAATATCATGGAACTAAAAATATCAGAAAGAGCAAGCAGAGGTAGATTAATAGTGCCCAAAACTATACCAGGAAATATAAGGAAAGCACACAGGACATTAATCCACTACGCACCAGCATCGATAATGCAGCGTCTATTCAATGCGTTGCCAGCTCATCTGAGGAATATATCAGGAGTGAGCGTAGATGTAAGTTTTAAGCTAAGATCGACAAATATCTAAACTGCATCCCAGACCATCCAAGATTGGAAGATGCAAAATATACCGGAAGATGTACTAGCAACTCTCTGGTAGACATTAGAGGTGCCTCACACTGAGGGACCTGGGGCAACCCGAACAAGATGTAAGGTCTGTAAGGTAAGCGGTAGAGGAACTAGTTATGTGAAAGAATGAAGACGCTGCTCACGAAGGGGGTTGAAGCAGCTTCTCGAGTCGTTCCAGATCGTGTCGCAAGGGATTTCCGTCAGACTAGTAAGGATCGAACTTAAAACGCCGAAGCGCCTCTGGCATGATCGGTATGGTCATGGCCTGCCACCTTGGTGGCCGCGAGTTCGATTCTCGGGCATTCAATTAAGGAGTTAGAGAAGTGTATTTCTGGTGATGGAAGTTCACTTTCGACTTGGTTCGGAAGTCACGTTAAGCCGTTGGTCCCATTGCTGAATAACCCACTGGTTCCATACATCGTTAAAACACCATACAAACTAACAAACAAGAACTAAAACACCAGTGTTTTATAGAAGACGAAAACTGTCATGAATCAGTATCATCTACGTACTCTGGGATGATATTTGTCACTACTCCTAAAATTATTTGATGCCCCCCCCCCCCCCCTCCCCGCCCACCATAATAGGCGCTTCGTACGGCAAGAGGTTTTTGAATATCTAGGTCTTTTGTCATTATTAGAGTAGACAAATCTCATTTCTTCGGTGTCGGTATATATTTCTGCTTTTGGGGAAGATGATGCGGTTGTAGAGGATGGAAAATCAGACTTTGAATTGCACTTTTTAAACGTCAGTGAATATAACTGGAAAGTTGTATTGATTCCTGGAGTGTTAATAGAAAGGATGACTTACGATTTTAATGAAAAAAAAAAGCAATCAATTTGTTATTTTTAAAATTGAGTGATTATGAAGTGATTGCCTTTGATACAAATATACGATTTAACATGACAGTTTCGTAGACCGCAGTCTTTCGTCACAGCTGAGAAAATCTAAACCCCCCCCCCCCCCCCCCCCCCCCCCCCCCACCCCCCCCCCCCCTGAAAGGCCCATTATTCAAAATCCGTATATTCATCATTTTCGCTAAAAACAAGTTACCTCGGCGGAACAAGCGTTTTTTTTTTTTTTTTCCAGCTTGTAAATGCTGTATGAAATTCAGCTGCGGCCCATGAAACTTTCAGCCACGACCCGGTTGAGGCCTGTGTGCTATAGGTGCCAGGCGCACGATCATGGCTCACTTTAACCTTAAATGAAAAAAAAAAAAAAACTACTGAGGCTAGAGGGCTGCAATTTGGTATGTTTGATGATTGGAGGGTGGATGATCTACATACCAAATTGCAGCCCTCTAGCCTCAGTAGTTTTGAAGGTCTGCGGGCGGACAGACAGACAAAAAGCCATTTTAATAATTAAAATAATACAAACATACACACACACAAACAACACCAACGACAACAACAACAAACACTAGATGAAACCAAACTACTTTGTCGAAGGTAAAGTTGATGACAACTACATTGTAGATAATAATTATATCATCAATGCTTCCCTTTCACAAATGCTCATCAGAGAACCATATCTCCCGAAATCATACCGATCATTATAATGTATAATCATTTTCAGTCTTTTTTTTTTTTTTTTTTTTTTTTATTAGAAAATAATTGACAATCTCGAAACTCCTGATTGAATTTCCTCTCTCTCTCTCTCTCTCTCTCTCTCTCTCTGCTCTCTCTCTCTCTCTCTCTCTCTCTCTCATATAATAATGAAGTAGGCTTTCAACGCGACCCATCGTTCGGTCATTTTCTCCTGTGTGTGTGATTTTTCCATAAACGGCCCATGTTGGGTTCTGTCCCTAAGCTTCCCATTGAATATTTCATACGGAGTCTCCTGCAACCGATGCAATATATATCCGTATTGGCCTTTTCTTAACGAGTCTTGTTAAATTGCTCCTCTTGATGTTTTGTTATATCGGAATATATCGTTTGATAGATGCGTTATTCTCTTGTCGCTTTCATCTAACTCCTCTGGCACACTGTTGGCACACTGCTTTCAGTGTTGCGATAGCGGATGCCATTTTCATTGCCCCTTTCACGAGTGGTTTTTTTTTTATTCACTTTCTGGGGGGAAAGAGTGGGCATGCTATTGCGTCAGCATCGATTTTTTTTTTTATATAATAAAAGTGTAGGGGGTTGAAAGTTCAAAATTGAATGTAAAATTCTTTTCGCATTCGTATACGTCAAAAGGAATTTTATTTTATGCGTCGAATTGCCGGCCATCGAAGGAAGATATTTCTCTCTCTCTCTCGCTGACATCGAACATCAAAGTTTAACCGAACTGTCATTGTACATTTGACATGTTTTAGATTCTTTGGCTAAAGGTTTATCTTGCTATTTTTATATATTAATTGGGGTATCGGAATAAACGTAAATAATTAAAAAAAAAGTACTAATCTATCAAATGGCCTGTATTTTATTCACCAAAAATAATTCCTAGAAATTGATGTCTGTTGAGTTATTAGTACGCTATAGTATATTATCTTTGATCTGACGGCTAGTATTCGCTATAAATATTGAAGCTAAAGGTGATTAACGTTACTATAGTACTTCATAAGCTTCAGTTATATCGATTGCAAATATTTACCGTTAGCTCAGTAAAACAAGAAACTAAAGCTTTGGTTAATTAGCATTTTTTGTACTTAGAGAGAGAGAGAGAGAGAGAGAGAGAGAGAGAGAGAGAGAGAGAGAGAGAGAAAGTTCAGGCCGTGAAGGAAGAAAGACTTCAAGACACCAGAGAACAGAAGCTTCAAGATTATGAAGAAGCCTTGCCTTAGAGGGAACGCTGCAGCAGCCTGAGAGAGAGAGAGAGAGAGAGAGAGAGAGAGGAGAGAGAGAGAGAGAGAGAGAGAGAGAGAGAGAGAGAATCTTTTCAGTTTTTAATTGCTACATTAAGCAGTACATCACAAAGACTTACTGTGTGTGCGTGATATATATACATACATATACATACATACATACTATACATATCATATACATACATACATACATACATACATACATACATATATATATGTATATATATATATATACATATACACACACAGAGAGAGAGAGAGAGAGAGAGGTAGAGAGAGAGAGAGGAGCGGAGAGAGAGAGAAGAGAGAGAGGTTAATCGTTTTAGTTATTTTAAGTTCCACATTAAACAGTCTTAATATCGGAAGACTGTTACTTTGAGAGAGAGAGAGAGAGAGAGAGAGAGAGAGAGAGAGAGAGAGAGAGAGAGAGAGAACGTTCTAGTTGCAAAGGAATTGCAGAGGAAATTGCAACGTTAAGATCCAGAGTATAGAAGTGCATGGAACAGGACGCTGGTGTCAACAACATCGATTTGTTTACAGTCGGTGGAATGAAGAGGCTCTGTTGATGCCAAATCCCTGGCAGAGAAATTTCCTTTTATTAAATCCCTAAGGTAGGTGAATTTAAAGAGAGAGAGAGAGAGAGAGAGAGAGAGAGAGAGAGAGAGAGAGAGAGAGAGAGAGTACATTTTCACTCATTTTGGGGGTAAGCTTACCCTCGTTCCCATCATCCCATTTTCTGTCATGTGGAATGTTTACAACAGCAGATGTCAACAGATGTTTAAACAGCAGAGGTCAACAGTTGTGTAAAACAGCAGAAGTAAAAATGTTTAAAACAGCAGAAGTCAACAGTTGTTTAAAAAAGTAAATTGATGTTTAAAATGGCACAGGTCAACAGATGTTTAAAAAAGTAAACAGTTGTTTAAAACAGCACAGGCCAACAGGTGTGTAAAACAGCAGAAGTAAACATGTTTAAAATAGCAGAGGTCAACAGATGTGTAAAAAAGCAGTAGTAAACCGATGTTTAAAACATGATTAAAACGAACGTTCCCATACCGTTCCTACCCTCGTCCGATTCGGGAATCGAACTTTGGTGTTTCTGCTTTGAGCCGAGAATGTAAACAATTACGGAGAGGCAGATCAAAAAGAGAGAGTGTAAGTATACATCACTCACACCGCTCACGGATGCTGCGAAAAGCTCATTTCTTTCCTTTTGACGTGACCATGAATATTCATCTAGCGACGCCAAACACCTCTCTCTCTCTCTCTCTCTCTCTCTCTCTCTCTCTGTGTGTTATTTGAAGTTAGTGCTCACTTATTTATGTGATGAATGATCGTTGTTAATTGCTTTACGGCAATAAAACATTTGTAAGAATTTAATTCATAATTTTTACTGTTTGGAATTCAAGTTATTTATGCAAGTACCTGCAGCACTTTACTTTTATATGTATGTGTGTGTGTGTGTGTGTGTGATATATATATATATATATATATATATATATATATATATATATATATACATATTTATTCATATATTGTCTATATACATATCTATCCAATCTATCTATCTGTCTATATATATATATATATGATATATATATATATATATATATATATATATATATATATGATATATATATATTATATATATATATAGTACATATCCATAATTCATATGTCTATTGATGGTGTTCGTAAGTTAGCGTAACAATGGCGCCTAATAGTGACTTATTTACCTGCTATTACTTTCCTTTCAAGGATGATGACTGACGAGAAATGGTCAACTTTATACCTTGATAATAGTAGTGAAAGAGTCCTGCGCCCGTCTGGCTATCTCTTCCCACTCTCAACTGTGAGGATATTTCCTTTCATCTACTGACATTCTTTGGAATTCTCCTCCTGCCTTTGTTTTCTTGACTAACACTATTCTCTTGTTGCCTTTTCCCTTTTTCATTTGGAACTGGGATAGCTATAGTACCTTCTTACTATTGTAGATTCACATCAACCGTGCATTTGATGTCTCTAGGCCAGTCCCTTACGACGCTCCTGATAGGCTATTGATAAGCCAATCACAGGGCTGGAAACTCTTAGTCTCTCTCGAGATTTCACATGGGAGGATCTGTGTTCCACTTCTCCTGGGATACATCTTTCAAAAGTATCCCTCAGGAGAGATGGAACATACATCCTGCCTATGTAAACTGTCGAGAGAGACAGAGTTTCCAGCCCTGTGATTGGCTTATCAACAGCCAATCAGGGAGCGTCGTAAGGGACTAGAATGGACATCAAATGCACGGTTGATGTGAATCTACTATAGGTATGAGTCTTAGCATTTTCTATGTAAAGAAGTGGGTGGAAAGATTTTTGTCTTTTCATTGTTTATTTGCTGCTACAAAGCGACTTATTTTAATTGACTCTTTTTGTGGTATGTTCGTCTCTCCGTCGCCATTTTCCTGGGAATTTACTCTTGCGATTTTATCCTTTTGTTTTTATACACTTTTTTTTTTTTTCCCCGCACAGTTTTTGTTGTTGTTGCTGTTTTGGAGCGCCAACTTGGATATTTTCCCACTTGGCGCATTCTTTTACTGGGATATTGCCGTTTAATTAGAGCCTCTTACTCGTTAACCTCCTTCCTCGGCGAGAAGTCGATTAAAAAAGTCTACGGAGCAATTCCACCACATTTCACTTTCTGCGGTTTTGGTTTTAAAAACTGCCATTACTCTCATTTTAGATTATATTTTCATTGTGTATTTCTATTATATTTTCATTGTATAATGGCTTTTTAAAACTCATTACTCTCATTTTGGAATGTTTGTCGTTGGATTATATTGTTATTGTATAATCACCTTTTAAAAGTTTCATTACTCTCATTTTGGTGGTAGTTGGATTGTATTTTCATTGTATTATTACCTTTTAATACTGCCATTACTCTCAGTTTGGAATGGTGGTAGTTGGATTATATTTCAGTTGTTTATTTCATTGCGTTGATTATATTTTCATTGATTGCGTTTTGAAAGTCATTACTCTCAGTTTGGAATGGTGGTAGTTGGATTATATTTTCATTGTATTGCGTTTTGAAAGTATCATTACTCTCATTTTGGAATGATGGTAGTTGGATTATATTTTCATTGTATGATTACTTTTCAAAGCTTTCATTACTCGTATTTTGGAATGGTGGTAGTTGGATTATATTTTCATTGTATGATTACTTTTCAAAGCTTTTATTACTCGTATTTTGGAATGGTGGTAGTTGGATTATATTTTCATTGTGTGATTACTTTTTAAAACTCAGTACTCTCATTTTGGAATGATTGTAGGTGGATTATATTTTCATAGCATAATTACTTTTTAGGACTCGTTACTCTCATTTTAGAATGCTTTTCGTTTGACTATATTTTCATTGTATAATTACCTTTTAAAGCTGTCATTACTCTTCATTTTAGAATGCCGGTATATAGTTGGATTATGTTTTCATTGTATATTTATCGAGCCTACTATTCAGTGGAACACAGTTTAAATTTAACCCGTTTAGATTCCATTTTCTCTCTCTCTCTCTCTCTCTCTCTCTCTCTCTCTCTCTCTCTCTCTCTCTCTCTCTTAAAATTACTGCTGCTGTACATAAAAGCCTTTATTCAAGGTATAAATAACCCCACAAACAGAACAGCTCATATCGAAACAATACTTGTAGATAACAATGTATCGTCAGAAGACTGCGAAAAAGGGTCAATCTTCTCTGTAGTTATCGTACAAGACGTAGAGAAAACAAACACTTTGTCAAAGGAAGTGGCCACATTCCTCGGATTCCCAAGATTCCCCAGTATTGGCTTTGAGCTGTAATTTATCCTTAACCCATATCGTACCTTGGCCATTGCCGATATAGTGCGCATGCCTTTGAAAAAAGAAAGAAAAAAAATGATTCGTTTATTATTTATCCGTTTTTTTCTTGCTCGATACAAATTGAATACTCCTTCGTGGTAGGAAGACTATACGCATATTTTCTACGTATAAAATCGACCGATACTCTTGCAGTTTCCTGGGATGTCTGAATAATAGTCAAAATAGAAAGTGTCCGTATTTGTTACTATGTGGCTGACGAGTTATTTTCAAAATCGACAATTACTGTGCATATTTATTTAACATGAGCATAAACTAGATTCTGACCATACTTGTATGGTTGTGAGGTTGGCGAGTAAAAAGTTTAAAATAAAGCAAGTTCATACGCGTTTGATGTTGTGTTTGACAAATAGTGCCTCAGTGGCGTGGTCGGTATGGTGTTGGCGTACCACCTCGGTGGCCGCGAGTTCGATTCGCGAGCATTCCATTGAGGTGTGAGAGATGTGTATTTCTGGTGATAGAAGTTCGCTCTCGACATGGTTCGGAAGCCACGTAAAGCCGTTGGTCCCGTTGCTGAATAACCACTGGTTCAATACAACGTAAAAACACCTTACAAACAAACAGACAAATAATGCACATGTGAATATTTCATGCTTAAGGCTGTAGACTTTTTGCTTGCCCGTAAAATAGCCACTGCAAAGAAGGTAGAGTTTGTCTTCTACGCCATCAAGGTGAACTGCAAATCTCGATGTTTGTCAAAGTATTTTGTCTATCCTGTCACATAATCTACCTGCGTGATGAGTCGGCCTCCTGCGCGTGTATTTTGTCCTTGTAGGAAGTAGGTCAGTAGAGGATGGAAGGGTATCGATTTCGTGTTGAATGGATTGCTTTTTGTATTTTATGAGTATTGGTTGCACCCTCCATGGCCTGATTCTCCCCCTACCCCATTCCCCTTCCCCTTCCCCCTATACATTGCGATCGTGATGATGAGTGTTGTCACAGTTCCTTCCATGTTTAGTAGTGGTAGTGATAGTAGTGGCTGGTGGGAGCATTTTGCGATGTTAGTTGTGTGGCATTTCATCTTTCCTGTATTTTTAAAAGTCCCTGTGACCGTGAATCTTATATTTCGTATATCTGGAATTGTTGTGAATTTTAATTTTTACTTTGCATTTTACTTTTTTGTCTTTTCGATGTTTAAAGATTTGTAGATGTGTGTGTGATCGCGCGCCTGTATGTATATATATATATAATATATATATATATATATATATATATCTATATATATATATATATATTATATATATATATATATATTATATATATATATATAATATATATATATATAATAATATTCGAACTACAAATGTCCTTTAATATCTAATTCGCTCTACCTCGGAATTTATATATTTTCATATGTGTAAACCGAATAGGAATTTTTTAGTTGATAATAAAATTTCCGTGATTATCATCCAACTAAAAAATTCCCCTTCGGTTTACATATATGAAAAATATATCAATTCCCGACGGTAAGAGCGAATTAGATATTAAAGGACATTTGTAGCTCGAACAATTTATCATGAATCACGGTGATGTGATATTCATTATATATATATATATATATATATATATATATATATATATATATATATATATATATATATATATTCATCCATCAAAAGCGCACACGTACGCACGCAGGAACTATTATATGAAAGATTGTTTTATATTTGAAACGAATTCTTGGGAACAGTGTATTTTACTTCGCCTTGATAAATACGATAGGATGCGGTAAAACCTACTATTTTAATATCACAGGTATCTGGTTATTAGGTTTCCGTTGTGGACTCGTCCGTGGATGTAATTAGATTTTTGTATGGTGGTAGTCTAATCGCAGCGAGCGATAATGAGGTTAGTAATTAACTTTACGCGCTCACTTATTTGGAACTGAATAATAAGGCTAATTATTTTGAAATTAGATGCTCACGTTGTTTTCATCGAATGTTAATTGGTTTGATTACTTTTTATCGTAGGGATTGCTTGTTTCTATTATACGAATGAGTGCCGTTATAATTAATTACACGTGTACTGGATTTGTGTAACTGGTCAAATTTTCATTTTCATTTTCGGAATTTGATTTTCACCTCATAAATAATTCAAGGATTCAACAACAGGTACAGCACCGGTACTTGAAACCCGAAGACACACGTACCCGAATATATGAATAGGTATACCGAGGGCTTCCACAGAACCCCCCCTTTCTTTTTACCATTAATGAGACAGAGAGTAAAGGCTGCGTACACCAAATATGGAGTTTATTTGTATAATCATATACAAAAGTAGTATGTAACGGTTGACGAATATTTTTGTGTGTGACAACGATATTATACCAGTAATACATTCCACAATTACGTGTTTCTGTTGTCTAGGCAGGGCAGCCTCTCTTCCCCACTGTATAAGTGTGCAGAAAGAATAATGTATAATGATCCAAACTGATGGACGGTACCTAACGTCCTTAGGGCTAGGGTTGGCCCGCCCCTATTTTACAACGGCCCCGTAAGATGGTACTGAAGTTAGTGTAGCTCATTCGGTGCAATGTAGGCATTACTTATGGTTCTTTACAGCATTCCTTCGGCCCTAGCTGCAACTACTTGCATTCCTTTTACTGTACTTCTGTTCATATTCTCTTTCTTCCTACTGTCCAGTTTCTCCTAACAATTGTTTCATAGTGTAAAACTGCGAGGTATTCCTCCTGTTACGCCTTTCAAACCTTTTACTGTCAATTTCCGTTTCAGCGCTGAATGGCCTTAGTTGCCCCAGTGCTTGGCATAATGCCAAAAATCTATATAAATAAAGAAAATCTTGTACAACGGTTGTACTTTTATTGAAGATTAAAGTTAGCCATAATCGTGCTTCTGGCAACAGTATAGGACAAGCCACCACCGGGCCGTGGTTAAAGCTTCGTGGGGCGCGGCTCATAACACAATATCCCGAGACCACCGAAAGATAGATATGTTTTTGGTGGCCTTGATTATACGCTAGCCGGGCTGTACAGGAAACTCGATTGTGCCGGAGAAACTTTGGCGCATTTTTTACTCGTTTCTTAAAGAACTGCAATTTTAAGTATAAGGTTGTGATATGTCGATATAAATTGCTTATGTAATATTAACTTTTTGGTGAATATTGGCAACATGAAAAAGGAAAATGATGTATAAAACCAGAGTAAATTTAATTCATTCATTTTATGCATTAGTGTTCAAAATTCGCCAATTAAAAAACGAAGCTCTTGACATTTTAGTATATCACTGTCCAGTCACGTGTATACGAATAAATTTTCATCCTTTAAGAGGGGTAGCTTGTGCTGGTGGTTGTAGTATTATTGTCGCCGTTGTATCCAGTATTGTTGTTATTAATATATAAATATTTATATTTATATACACTGTTATTAGTAATATTTATAGGACGCCGCTCCTCCCCACTAATTTACCAGTGTTCAACTTATATAACATAGCCCCCTTATAATTATCAAAACTCTCTCTCTCTCTCTCTCTCTCTCTCTCTCTCTCTCTCTCTCTCTCTCTCTCTCTCTCTCTCTCTCTCTCTCTCTCTCTCTCTCTCTCCTGCTTTCACGCGATTGTCCATCATGACCCATTTTCCTGAAAATGTTCATCCAGTGGTGAATAATGGATGGGACATTCGAGCGTGAAATACCACTTGTCTTACCTGCGAATTTGGGACTCAGAGCCAAGTGTCGGCATTTATGTTAGAGGGAAGCTTGAAGGGATTCGTGCGACGTTGGCCGTTGTCATTGTATGATGTTCTTTTGATCTCTCTCGAAGGGGCGCGTTTCAGCGGCTTTCAGGTCGATAGCGGAGAACTGTTGGCTTTTTTAGAAGTTTATTCGATCAGGTTTTATACATTTTCCCGAAGATGATTTTCTCTAGCATTGCAAAAGAAAGGTTTTATTTTAAAAAGTTTGAAAAAATATCCTTGAACTAGCTTTGTCTTTTAATTAGAGAAAATCGGTGACCGACATAGAATCCAGTATAACAGGAGAATTCCCTATTGAATATGAGCTTTGGAACCCGGGGATGTTCTCTCTCCTACCCAACCCCCACCCGACCTCCACCCAAGGCGGACATACCGTTTTGCAGGGGGGGGGGGGGGGGAGCTTAGATGGCTGTCATATGTCTTCCCTATTGTCACCTGGGAAGGACAAAACAAGGTTAGATCCTAACGGATTTTATTAAATTTAAATTAAAGGATGACTGTTGTTGAGGCAAATATTGCCTTTTCTCTCATATCTTATTACAAAGTATTGCCCCAGTTATCTTTTATATCCTACTACAAAGTATTGCCCCAGTTATCTTTTATATCCTATAACAAAGTATTGCCCCAGTTATCTTTTATATCCTATTACAAAGTGTTGCCCTAGTTATCTTTTCTTTCTTATAGGTTGATGCTCATTAGCTTTATCTGATCAGATGCTTAGAATAAAACAAGAAAAGTAGATTCAAGGCGATTGATGATGTTGATTCCAAGCACCAATAATCGTGACGCGAGACTTAATGGATTGATTACAAAATCAATTGCTGTGTTTTCCTCTTACTCTCATCTAAATCAGTATTTGACCACATAACCCAATCATTCATTTGAGATCACCTCATTGGCTTTAGATAAATGGTTATTCCCTATTTAATCGTCTATTTTAATATGTATGTTACTAGAATTTGAAATTGTTTCAGTATTTATTTGGATTTGGCAATGTATTCATTGTCAATTGCTAAAACACCATTGAAGGCTTTAATTTATGACCTATGTAATAGGCGCAGGAACAGGAGTAAGAAGTGAACAGTAATATATTTTATTGAGGTAATGAAAGAAGAGAGAGAGAGAGAGAGAGAATTAATTTATAAAAATGACAAGCCGAAGAACATCAATGGATACAGAAAAGGGTGAAGAAAGGTACGATGCAGAGAGAGAGAGAGAGAGAGAGAGAGAGAGAGAGAGAGAGAGAGAGAGAGAGAGAGAGAGAGAGAGAGGTTCTATCTTGCCAGTGTTTTTGCGTGCGCAAGGAGTAGTGATAGAACTTATCAGTCCCTGTAATGGCGTCCCCGTGTCGAGTACGCACACACACACATACACACACACACACACACAGGACCCTCAGGTCAGTGCCTGTCTTATCGAACCTTTTCGGAGCTATCTTCTATTATCTCCCCCTCTCGTGGCTTCGCTTAGCATTCTTTACATATATATATTCTTTTTGAGATGAGATGTTTCATGTGGTTCGGGTCTCGATTATTTTCGGGTATTGACGGGAATTGAGTTTTGATAAATTCGGATATTTTTGCCTTTGGGGGGGTGGGTGGTTGTTTGGGAGGAGTATATAAGGGGTTTGGGGTGGTGGGGGGGTGGGGGGGGTTTGGGGACGGAGCAATGGCTTGTGTATTTGTGTGAGAGCATCATGGTGTATATGGGGGGTGCTTTTAATTATTCTCGTGGCGTATTCATATTAAATATACATACGATATATATATATATATATATATATTATATTACTATCATATATATATATAACTATATTATATACATATATATAATATTCGCTTTTGCGCTAACGATGTTACCAGGTTGCATTAGGGAAGCTGTCATCAAGTTCAGCTCTGAAAGATAACTGAAGCGATAAGGCCAGGTAATGAATTATATTGAAGTTTGATAAAGACTAAAACAGCACTTATCTTCGATAATCAACTGTCATACAGGGAAAGTTTACAACTGTTTATGCAGATTCCCTGAATAAACTGATTATTATTATTATTATTATTATTATTATTATTATTATTATTATTATTATTATTATTATTATTATTCCGGAGGTCCTCTCAGAGGATGTTGCGCAATTGGAAATTGAGAAGTTCAGGAAAAAGGAGCGATTATTATTACCCAAACGCTATTTTCTCGCATTTTAATACATGTTTATCTATTTGTTAATTTATGAATTTATTTTTTTTACTTTTTTTTAAGTGGATTTCTTCCTTCTGTATTTTCCTTTACCTCGTCGTACCTCTTCCTAATGAACACCATATTATTTGGAAGCTTGAATTTTTAGTCAGTGGTCCCTGTGGTTTCATGTTAATATTATTAATTAATATTATTATTACTAGAAAAAGAAACCCACAAAATTACTGAGTGTAACGTGTTTACTTGTGTATTTACATAGTAAAATACGTATGTAAATACTTACAAGTAGACAAGTTATACTCAGTAATTTTGTGGGGTTCTTTTTCCATCCTCAGAAGAATATTGAAAGAAGTTTGTTTGATTATTATTATTATTATTATTATTATTTCTATTATTATTATTATTATTATTATTATTATTATTATTATTTATTATTATTATTATTATTATTATTATTATTATTATTTGTTAAAAAATATCCACAATTATATATTTAAAAATATATTTCTATGTAAAAATATAGAGCAAAGACTTCGAACACCTGAATGGTTTTCCTCATCAGTGCAACGTTACACTGATGAGGAACACCGTTCAGGTGTTCGAAAGTCTTTGTTCTATATTTTTAAATAGAAATATATATTTTAATATAAAATTGTGGATATTTTTTAACAATTGTTTTCACGAAACTGTGAATTTCTTAACATTATTATTATTATTATTATTATTATTATTATTTTTTTTTTTTTTTTTTTTTTGTTTTTTTTTTTTTTTTTTTTTTTTTTTTTTTTTTTTTTTTTTTTTTTTGCTCTATCACAGTCCTCTAATTCGACTGGGTGGTATTTATAGTGTGGGGTTCCGGGTTGCATCCTGCCTCCTTAGGAGTCCATCACTTTTCTTACTATGTGTGCCGTTTCTAGGATCACACACTTCTGCATGAGACCTGGAGCTACTTCAGCGTCTAGTTTTTCTAGATTCCTTTTCAGGGATCTTGGGATCGTGCCTAGTGCTCCTATGATTATGGGTACGATTTCCACTGGCATATCCCATATCCTTCTTATTTCTATTTTCAGATCTTGATACTTATCCACCCTTTTTTCTCTTCTCTTCAACTCTGGTGTCCCCATGGTATTGCGACATCAATGAGTGATACTTTCTTCTTGATTTTGTCAATCAACGTCACGTCTGGTCTATTTGCACGTATCACCCTATCCGTTCTGATACCATAGTCCCAGAGGATCTTTGCCTGATCGTTTTCTATCACTCCTTCAGGTTGGTGCTCGTACCACTTATTACTGCAAGTAGCTGATGTTTCTTGCACAGGCTCCAGTGGAGGGCTTTTGCCACTGAATCATGCCTCTTTTTGTACTGGTTCTGTGCAAGTGCCGGGCATTCACTTGCTATGTGGTTTATGGTTTCATTTTTCGTATTGCACTTCCTACATATGGGAGAGATGTTATTTCCGTCTATCGTACTTTGAACATATCTGGTTCTTAGGGCCTGATCTTGTGCCGCTGTTATCATTCCTTCAGTTTCCTTCTTTAGCTCTCCCCTCTGTAGCCATTGCCAATTGTCATCGCTGGCTAGTTCTTTAGTCTGTCTCATGTATTGTCCGTGCATTGGTTTGTTGTGCCAGTCTCTGTTCTCTCTGTCTTTCTCCTGTCTCTGTATTTTCTTTCTGGGTCTTCGTCTACTTTTATTAGTCCTTCTTCATGCACTCTTTAGCCACTCGTCTTCACTGGTTTTCAGATATTGCCCCAGTGCTCTGTTTTCAATGTTGACGCAGTCCTCTATACTTAGTAGTCCTCTCCCTCCTTCCTTTCGTGTTATGTATAGTCTGTCCGTATTTGCTCTTGGGTGTATGCTTTGTGTATTGTCATTTGTTTCTGTTTTCTGATCTATGCTGCGGAGTTCTGCCTTCGTCCATTCCACTATTCCTGCGCTGTATCTGATTACTGGCACTGCCCACATGTTTATGGCTTTTATCATATTTCCTCCATTGAGTTTTGACTTGAGTATCGCCTTGAGTCTCTGCATATTCTTCCTGATCGTGTCCTTCATCTCTTGGTGTTTTATATCTCTCCTTCCATTATTCCCAGGTATTTGTATCCTGTCTCATCTATGTGTTTGATGTTGCTCCCATCTGGGTAGCTTTATCCCTTCAGTTCTCGTTACTTTGCCTTTTTTGTATGTTGACTAAGGCGCATTTTTTCTATTCCAAACTCCATTCTGATGTCCCCAGATACAATCCTTACAGTCTGGATTAGGGTATCTATTTCCTTGATGCTCTTACCATACAGCTTGATGTCGTCCATGAACATCAGATGGTTGATTTTGTTGCCTCTTTTCTTGAGTTGGTACCCGGCATCCATCTTCTGTAGTACTTTTGTCATGGGAATCATGGCTACTACGAAGAGTAGTGGGGACAGTGAGTCGCCCTGGAAGATCCCTCTCCTGATATTAACCTCTGCTAGTCTTATTCCAGAGCTTGTAAGTATTGTATTCCAGTTGCGCATTGTACTTTTGAGGAAGCTGATGGTATTTTCCTCTGCCCCATATATTTTCAGGCATTCTATTAGCCATGTGTGTGGTATCATGTCGAAGGCTTTCTTATAGTCTATCCATGCCATGCTTAGGTTGGTTTTCTTCTCCTACTGTTCTTCATTACCATTTTGTCTATCAGGAGCTGGTCTTTTGTGCCCCTACACTTCCTTCTGCAGCCTTTCTGTTGGTAGGGGATGGTGTTTGTCTCCTCTAGGTAGTTGTATAGCCTTTCACTGATGATACCTGTTAGTAACTTCCACATTATTGGTAGGCAGGTGATAGGCCTGTAGTTACTGGCTATATTTCCCTTACTCTTGTCTTTTTGTACTAAGGATGTTCTTCCTGTGGTCATCCATTTGGGTGCTTGGTGATTTGAGATACAATGCTGGAGTTGTTCTGCTATTCGTGGGTGTAGGGCCTTGAAGTTTTGAGCCAGTATCCATGGACTTCATCGGGACCTGGGGTTTTCCAGTTTGGCATTTTCTTTAGTTGGTGTCTGACTGTGTCTGTCGTGATCTCTGTGAATCTTTGTTTTATTCTCCCTGTTTCTTCTTCCTTGACTTCCTGGAGCCATGTTGCATGTTTGTTGTGTGATACCGGATTGCTCCATATTGTTTTCCCAGAGTCTCTTACTTGGTTCGGCTTCAGGAATTTCTGGGTGGTTGTCTTCCCCTCTTAGTTGGCTGTATAGTCTTTTCTGGTTGGTTCCGAATAGTTTGTTCTGTTGGTATCCCTTATTCCTGTTCATGTACCGTTGGATCTTGTGTGCTTTGGCCTTAAGCCTCTGTTTTACATCTTCTATTGTGTTGTTTAGTCCCCTCTCTTGTACTTTGTATTTCTCGTTGAGTTCCTCTTTGTTTTCTTGCTTCTTAGCCTTTTTTCTGCCATCTCTTTCAGTTTACTCAAGTCAGATCTCATCACCATGATTTGCTTTTCCAGGCGCCTTTTCCAAGGAGGTTGCTGTTTTGGTTTCTGTTGGGTTGGTTGTGACGGTGGTGTTGGTGTTCGAATCCCCATCAGTTCTGCTACTAATCTTGCTCCTGCATATGTCAAGTTATTTGTTTCTGTGATACTGGTGGTGTGTATTAGGCCCATTATTTCACATTGACCTCACTTGTTTTCTCCCTTAATTTCTTGGTGTTGTAGGCTTTCATGGTGGGGATCTTTTGTTCTCTCTGTATCTGGCTCCATCCATTGTCTAATCTTTTCTACCCATTCCGTCCTCTCTGTTACTTCGTCGGTGTTTCTTCGTGTGTCGTTGTTTGATACTTCATCCTCCCTGTCGTCTTCTGTGGCATCGTCTCTCAGTTCGTCTTCGTGTAATTCGTTGTCGTGTGGACATTTCCCTTTCCAGTTCTTCTCTTTTCTGTTGGGGAGAGCCAGTTCTTTTTCTTTATGTTCCTTACTTGATCTGCCAGCCTCTGCTCTGTTTGGGGGGTGTTATTCCTCTATTCCAGATGTTGATCAATCTTCTTCTATATCCTCTCTCCGTCGGGTTGCTTCTGATGTAGCATCTCCATATTTCCTTATTTTCTTCTCTTGTCCATTTCTTCCTTTTTGCCTCTGTAGCTCCAATCTCAGGCTGTTGATTATTATTATTATTATATATTATTATTATTTTATTATTATTTTATTATTAAATCAACACTTCCCTGGGGTAGAATGGCGAAGAATAGCTGTCAGCACCTCGGTGGAGGCTGCTATGCAAGAAGTAGCAGTCTGTCGGCGTCTGACGGGCCATTGAATGCTTGATGGACAACCTTGAGCTGGCAGTGGAGTGACACACTGTCGCCATGTATCTCGGGGGGGGGTGGGGGGGGGGGGGGGGGGGGGGGGGGGGGGGGGGGGAGGGGGGGGGCGGGGAAGGCTGTCGTTATGAATAGAAAATGAAGCTTTTATACGTCCACGAACACACACACACACACACACTGTATATATTATTTTCATATATATTGATATAAATAAATTCTTCTGTTAAAACAGGGTATACGTCTAAAGTATAAAAAGGCCCATTAAAACACTTTGGTTTTAAGCTCAGGACTATATTTCGGTGGGCTTCATAAGGGTGGGAGTCTGTCCACATGGGTGTTTTAATTAGGGCCTTTTATACTTGAGATAGATATAAATATATATGAATATATACAGACCCACCAGAGCTTAATTTTGCTGCCGAAGTGATTTCTAATTTTCAGTTATGGTTATTAGCATATACAACCAGATCGCTAATATACTCACTGTGTTCTTTGTATGTAAACATACGAATGACTGTAAGAGTGCATTTATATATTTTCAGTAGTATTTTAAAACTCTGCAAAGTATGCTGTTTTCGCAGAAACGATATTGGGAAATGGAAGTCTTCGAATTTTTTTTTTTTATTTCAAATCTGAAGAGAATCTGTCGGGCATAACGTTCATCTTTTGTGATGATCTGCAATGTTTATATCAAGAAAATGTTTGAATTTTTCTAGGCATTGAGAGTAGGTAATCCGAGCTAGACATGGTTTTTGATTTATGATCGACGCCTTATGACGCCAGAAAAAAAAATACCAGTTGATTAATTAAGATCAACGCTTAATGCGCTTCTTGTATATTTAAAGAAGGTCAGAGTTCCTGGAAATTTTAGGCGTGGGATAAGTAAGTTGCTTAGAATTAATATTTATTTATATTTAGTCCCATACCGACGAGATGGAGGAGGTCTTTAGTTTTTTGTTTAGTTTGTTATGTTTGCCTTGTAAACTCACGAAGGTTGAAGATCTGGTATACTCATTTGAATATTTAAAGTTTACATCACAAGTGTACATCAGCTTTTAAATCTTAAATATAACCTTGACCGATTTATTATATATGAATACTTGTGTTAAACATTCAGTTGACTTTTGAATATGTGGATTAGGCATTGAAAAAGTAGACTGATGGTCTTCTATAATTATCTTAGCCGTGGTATCCTGTAGGTGTACATTTGTGGGTATTTATATTGTGGGCTTCTCTATTTTCTGTTATTTGAGGCGTGTGATATAGTAATGCGAAAGATACTTAGATATATCCTGCTATGTAAGTCGTGATGTGTTGGAGTACTTACGACTTACCTATATCTGAGTATCACATTATTGCTCACGTCTCTCTCTCTCTCTCTCTCTCTCTCTCTCTCTCTCTCTCTCTCTCTCCATAGACAGTAAAAGATTACTCTTGTGACTCCGTTGCAAGGTACTCACAGAAAAATTCAGTGAGATGGTGGATGCAGGGTATAACTTATTAAGTACTGAAGTCTAGACTGTAAAGCTGAACTGAGCAGTCCACAGAATTATTAGTGAAATTATGAATGAAATATCCTTAGTTGAAAATCCAGATGCAAATGCTTATCAAAGTTACAGACCCAAAGCTAGAGATATGAGGAGAAACATGGAATGATTACCAGAAACTGAAAACACCTGGATGTGCTCATGAATAAATGCCCACGTTTTGAAGTGATCAGTATCTGTGAAACTAGCAGGTGGATAACACCGGTCTATGGTGGCACCACTGCAAATTATTTTAGCTGAAACGAAATTGAAGTGATACCTCGCGTAATAGACTGTTGTATAGAATATAGAATGAGTAAATAAAGCCCAATGATGGAATTTAGAAATCCCCTTTTGACGGCTTTAGTTACCCATGAGAAGTCATTTTACAGCGTCCACTGACCAATATTGTGGAGGATTGAGTATAGTATTCCCTTTAAGTATGTAAAGTTCACTTGAAATTATCCGTGAACGACGCAGATGCCAAGTTAATGCTGGTGGAGTCTCCGGTGAATTTGCAGGAAAAAGTGGTGTGCTAATGCTAGTACAAGAAGTATGTTTCCCCTCTCCTGAGGGATGCTTTTGATAAACTTATCCCTCAGGAGAGATTGAACATACATCCTGCCTATGTGAACTCACTCTCTCGAGAGAGAGACTCAGAGTTTCCAGCCCTGTGATTAGCTTATCAACAGCCAAACAGGAGCGTCGTAAGGGACTGGCCTGGACATCAGATGCACGGCTGATGTGAATCTACTATAGTGCTACTGGGAAATATTCCACCCAAGTAGGAAGAGGAGGAGTACTATAAGATTATTAGATCGGAGTAGTGTTATTTAATTTGACTGACTTACAACGTTATGTCAGTGCTGTTTTAGTCGGAACAACAACAATAAGACCTATAAAGCTTGCTTAATAGCGTGTATCTTAGTATGTCCAGAGAAATGACTTAAAAGAGACTTATGGAAAACTTAAATTAATGAGATCAGTCTACAAAGGGATGAATAACGCTGGATAAAGAAAGGTGATATATCCAATACAGGTTCTCTCGAGTTGGAATTTAATGAAAGATTTCAAGACAAATAAAAGAATGGCCAGGTAGAATAAGATTTGGAAATCGTATAGTTCGAAATTGATAGGAGAGCGATGAAACTCAGTGAATCCAAAAGATTTTGCCGATTTGAGAAAAAAAAATAAAAGAAGCTATATAGCTGAAAATCATAAGGGCAGAGTATACCTTGGTTGGTTCTTGTGGGGGCCAGAAGAGCTGGTAGATCCAAGCTTAGTTGGATGAGCATCTGAACAAGACGCTGGAGATGAGTGGAGATTTGTGGAAGTGAAAACGTGCAAGAATTTTGACAGAGGCCTTTTAGTGTCCTGTGGCGTTCGAGCGAGGCAAGTGACCACGGCTTTTGGGGGGGGGGGGGGGGGGGGGTGATAATGATGGTATCATAGGACCCCTCACTTATGAGTACCCATCATTCCTGGAAGGAATAAGAAGAGGTACATAGCAGATCCTATGCTGGGACTTGTAATTTGTCTTTCTATGTAGTCCTCACCAAATTGCAGTGCCGAGAGCAAAAGCAGATTCCGTTAGAGAGAGAGAGCGCCCCGGCACGGAAAAATAAATTCCGGAGCAAAGAATCAACCAGCCAAGAGAAACAAGAAATAAAAACAAGATAAAAAGTCAACAAACTTTGAAATGTGACTAAGAGGACAGGAATGTCGATAGGAGTTCTTTTCTTTCTCTTGGGGATTTTTTTACTTGGGTCCACTTGGTTGCCACCTTTGTTAGAATACGCTAATTTCTCTCTCTCTCTCTCTCTCTCTCTCTCTCTCTCTTCTCTCTCTCTCTCAATGAGAATACTTTTGTAGCTTTGGTCTTTCCTCTCAGTTTGATCCGGCCAAAGTCATTGACTCTTGATAGAAGAGGGAATTCAGTTTTTTTTTTTTTTTACCGTTTTATGTCTTTCTTTCCCCACTGTCATTTGCTTCACGTCATCTGGTTTAAGCGTTCATGGGAAGTGTAAATCTACAGGCACTTAGCGGGGTCACGGACATAGAGAGAGAGAGAGAGAGAGAGAGACTTGTGAAAAATTAAACCCTTAAAGCGGCAATGACAAGAGGGTATTAGTTGTGACCTGGTGGTGGAGCTGCCCTCTCTCTCTCTCTCTCTCTCTCTCTCTCTCTCTCTCTCTGATGGTCTTTTCATCAACGTATTTTTAAATGGCAGTGTCGTATTTTTATTTGATTATGACAGCATCGTCACGGAATGAGGTCTTGTATTTTATTAAGTGCAGTGTATCTTATTTAATCCAGTTTCTACTTCTTTAGAGCACATTGATTTCTTCACTGTTTTTTCTGGCATGAGAGCTTTTGTTTCTTTATATATTTTCTTTTCTACTTTTTAGTTTTATTCAAATACGCGAGAACTTTTTCTTTATTGTTTATGTTTTAATGTTTTAATACTATGCTTTGTATGTGTATGTATGGAGATATATATATATGACTGGTAAAAATGTTCTGTTACAACAGAATTCCATCTGATGAAAGGAGCCCATAAAAACACCAAAATATAGAGGAAAAAATACTATTTATTCAGAGACTGCTGTCTCCCTCTTCAGCAGTCTCTAAAATATAGTATTTTTCTCTACATTTGGTGTTATTATGGGCTTCTTTTATTATATATATATATATATATATATATGTGTGTGTGTGTGTGTGTGTGTGTGTGTATAAAACTTTATCACTTGCACAATTGTTCTGTGCATTAATACAATTGCTAACAGGACCTCATTGAAATATCTCCGCTTGATACCATACAGTTTCAGTGAGGTCTTGTTAGTGTGTGTGTGTGTGTGTGTATAGATATATAGTTTTCTTATTATTAACAGAAGGTGGTGTTACTGACCTGCAAGCTATGTAATTACATAAGATTGAAACTCCCAAGTTGATCTATTTTTTTGTTTGTTTGTTTGTTTACATCACCGTTGTAGGAAAATTGCTAATTCAAGTGAATTAAAAGCAGGATGTCGTGAAAATCTTTTGAATAGAAACAGGAAAATCTGTGTCCTAAGAAATTAAGTAACTGATAAAATACCAATTTCAAGATACTTTTAGTAAAAACATCTTGAGAAAACATTGCATCGTAAGGAGCTTCAAATGAGTTCAACTTCGTAGAAAAATACGGTTTTGTGCGAGAACTTGAAACGAGATTAACTCTGAGGAAAAACGGCGTCTTTAAGAAGCTAGGAAGTAATTGAACTTAATGAGAAGACGCGCTGTACTGTATAAGAAGCGAGGCTTACTTAACTGTCCCCATCACACCAGAATGTCTTCATTTCCGTCTGTCACACGGGAGTCTTGCCATCGTCTGAAGGCGGGGTCGCTCTTGACTTTTGCTATTTCCGCATTCTTTGTTTGTTTTTTTCCCTCGGAAGGGAATTCCCTATAGAGGTGTCACACTTTAGTCCGTCACACGCACGGACGCTCCTCAATTTGTAAACAAAGTCGTTGTCTTTTTTTAGTTTTCTGGAGAAAAAAAAAATATTGAAGTAGGTTTCTCTGTCCGTCCGCGCCTTTTCTGACCGACCTCAGATCTTGGAAACCACTGAGTCCAGAGGGCTACACAATCGCTCTTTTCCTCCTCGCTTTCCTCCCTCTTTTCATCTTCGTTTTCTCTCTCGTCTCTTTTCGTAGCTGCTGATGAGACGAATGTCAAATGCTGAGCAGGACAGATTCACTGGCGGTGGTAATTGCGGGGCAGAGATTTGTCAAAATTAGGGTCTTTTACGTGGGGTACGGGTTCCTATTTATATCCTTTCTGTCCGTATAAAGGATTTAAGACAGGATTAGAGAAATTACTTTGACCATGGCTGGGGAAGGAGAGAGAGAGAGAGAGAGAGAGGAGAGAGAGAGAGAGAGAGAGAGAGAGTAACCTGAAGCGAAATTTTGAAAGAATGAACAACCCTTACATATAACATACATACATACATACATACATACATACATAAGAATACTCATTCAGAACCCCAATATGAGGAAATGAAAGGCTGTATAAAAAACTAATATATATATATATATATATATATATATATATATATATATATATATATATATATATATAGAGAGAGAGAGAGAGAGAGAGAGAGAGAGAGAGAGAGAGAGAGAGAGAGAGAGAGAGAGAGAGAGAGAGAGACCTGAAGCCCATGTTTGAAAGAATGAAAAACTTAACCTTACATACATACATACATACATACATAGGAAAACTCATTCAGAACCCAAATGTGAGGAAATGTAAGACTACATACCAACTAAGCTGAGGGACGAGGCCCTGCAAGTGTGCAAGTGGTAAATAATACCCACCAGAAGCCAAGCAAATGCCCATCCTGACAACAGGAGGCATCGGATAAGGATCATCATGATCCAGAGATAAGTGAGAAGCCCCCTCGGTAGTCATTGGTTGGGATCATTAGATATCAGGCCCCGAGTAACCTTAAACTGCTTCAATCATTTAAGGTTGGAAGATTGAAATGGCAGAGATCGGAGATTCTCTCTCTCTCTCTCTCTCTCTCTCTCTCTCTCTCTCTCTCTCTCTCCAAGTCCTTGCATTCTGTACTACGGAAGCTATAACTCAGGTAGTTAAAGAAGGTTCTCTTGGTTCTTTGTATGTTTGTGTCAAATAATAATAATAATAATAATAATAATAATAATAATAATAATAATAATAATAATATATAACAGTTATTTTACCTTGACGAACAAGAATGCCCAGAAAAGAAATATTCAAAAGTTAATAATAATATAATAATATAATAATAATAATAATAATAATAATAATAAAATAATAATAATAATAATAATAATAATAATAAAGTTATTTTACCTTGAAACAAAACAGGAATGCCCAGAAAAAGACGATTATAATTTAAAGTTAATAATAATGATAATAATAATAATAATAATTTAATGGTATTTCATCTTGACCAACAAAGAAAGCCCAGACAAATAATAATTCAAAGGTTAATAATAATAATAATAATAATAATAATAATAATAATAATAATAATAATAATAATTTATGGTAATTTGATTTAGACTGATCTTGACTCACGAGAAAGGTCCAGAAAAGAATTATATTTGAAATGGTCTTTCCGAGAAGCTATCCACTGGTCATCCGGGTGCCATCCAATCCCCTCCTGATCTGTGTAGAGTCATCCAGAAGAGGATGATGGTGCTCAAATGTCCCTTCAATCCAGAGGGATTATCTTATTGTAGAGAGAGAGAGAGAGAGAGAGAGAGAGAGAGAATTATAAGTCACTATAGTTACAAGTGCCATATCACCATTAGTGTTAACTATGACTGTCCTGGGGGGTGGGGGGGGGGGAGGAGGGGATTTTAGTATTTAATGTAACCGGGCGCGCACGCAGACAGACTGTCATAGATATTGGCAGGTGCCACACCCAGCTCATATTTGTTATTAACTATCGGTCCTTTCTTCCCTCCCCGCTGAGGCGACCTGCTTCTACGTTTATCACCATGCCTGTCGTGCTCTGCTGGTTAATACCCTATATATATATATATATATATATATATATATATATATATATATATATATATATATATATATATCAATAGAGGGATCCACAGTAATATCCTTGTTTATCTAGATATAATATGTTTATACAGAGCTTAAAGCTTTCGTCCATCCTCCTGTGGACTTGATCACTAAGCAAATGAGACATGGTATTGGTGAAGAATTCCAAATAAACATAAACAAACAGACAAGGAACATTAACAAGGTTAAAAAATTCGAATTTTTTAACCTTGTTAATGTTCCTTGTCTGTTTGTTTATGTTTATTTGGAATTCTTCACCAATACCATGTCTCATTGCTTAGTGATCAAGTCCACAGGAGGATGGACGAAAAGCTTTAAGCTCTGTATAAACATATTATATCTAGATAAACAAGGATATTACTGTGGATCCCTCTATTGATTTCTTAGAAGCACGACACAGTGTTTTTTTATATTGCATATATATATATATTTATATATATATGTACATATATATATATATATATATATATATATATATATATATATATATATATATATATTCGTACATATAGGGTATATATTCTGTATATATATATATATATATATATATAGATATATATATATATATATATATATATGCAGTTGATAATTCCAGCATATGGAAAATGAAAAAAGGTATATCTCAGAAAATGCCCAACAGTTTCGTCCTCCAATGGACCTCTTCTTGGAGCGTTTATTAAGGAAAGAGATAAAGTTTACAGTGCATGCGGCCAAGAAAGGCCTAAAATGTTTTTAAACATACGGTTACCAAAAACTAGCAGTTTGAGCTACAAACTATTCAGCAGTAAAATAACAATAAAAACAAGAATAGCAGTTGAGCAAATGAAAAATACCCAAAATATCTAACGAGGTAATACATCCATTTGAAACAGCATAACATACAGTACATATTAACAAGCCTATACTATATGATAGTTAATGGATAACATTATCCAATTTGTACATGACGTTTCATGACATGTAAGATAAAAGGATCTAATTTATACAAACCAGGCTACAAATTAAATTTTTTTCCTTTGCTGTGAACAATGCAAGCTGTCTCTATCAAATTCCTTTCAATAAAACCTGTGCTCTTAAACAAAATCTTTGGACCCGAGCCAGTCAATCGGTGCATTACATAAACTACTATGAACACATAAAGCATTGCTCGTATTATTTTGTTCGTATATTATATTTATGATTTAAAATGCGTTTTTCGAGTGTCTTCCCAGATTGTCCTATATAAAAACTACCGCACTTGCATGGGATCCCATGCAAGTGCGGTAGTTTTTATATAGGACAATCTGGGAAGACACTCGAAAAACGCAATTTTAAATCATAAATAGGTAAATATAACGAACAAATAATAAACGAGCAATGCTTTATGTGTTCATAGTAGTTTATGTAATGCACCGATTGACTGGCGATTGACTGGCTCGGGTCAAAGATTTTGTTTAAGAGACAGGACAGGTTTTATTGAAAGGAATTTGATAGAGACAGCTTGCATTGTTCACAGCAAAGGAAAAAATTTTAATTTTAATTGTCGCCTGGTTTGTATAAATTAGATCCTTTTATCTTACATGTCATGAAACGTCAGTACAAATTGGATAATGTTATCCATTAACTATCATATAGTATAGGCTTGTTTAATATGTACTGTATGTTATGCTGTTTCAAATGGATGTATTACCTCGTTAGATATTTGGTATTTTTCATTTGCTCAACTGCTATTCTTGTTTTTATTGTTATTTTACTGCTGAATAGTTTGTAGCTCAAACTGCTAGTTTTTGGTAACTGTCTGTTTAAAAACATTTTAGGCCTTTCTTGGCCGCATGCACTGTAAAACTTTATCTCTTTCCTTAATAAACGCTCCAAGAAGAGGTCCATTGGAGACGAAACTGTTGGGCATTTTCTGAGATATACCTTTTCATTTTCCTATGTGGAATACAACTGCATTACTATATCTTTTCGTGCCTAAGAAGATTACCAGTAATATATATATATATATATATATATATATATATATATATATATATATGATATATATATATAGAGATATATATATATATATATATATATAATATATATATATATATAATATATTTTTTTAAATGTATAAAATGTTATTCAGGTGTCCATATGAAAATGTTAACTTCCCTTGCTTGCATTTTATCCTCCGTGGTTTTTGTTTATTTTATGTTATTTTTTATTCTAAAATATAAATAATATATTCACACTGTTTCTGTTTTGCAGCAGTAACTATTAAAATCTGGGTTTAATTTTAGTAAACCGACTTGTTTATCTTCTGTTGTTTCAAGTGGGACCCTCTAAATCTCGCGGTATTATGTTGTTATGCTCAGAAAATAGAAAAAAAAAAAATCACACGACACAACTAAATCACCTTTGAAGTGGAGCAGTGTTTCCGGGTGTTCGTGTTTAAAGCTGTTTTCAGGGTACGATTGGAGGAAACGTTCCCCCGGTCCGTTCGTTGGTGACGTTGTTTGTGTGGAGGAGGAGGAGTTTGCATAAATTCTCTCCTTCATAAACAGTCCCCCCCCAAGTTTCGGGTCTATGGTCGTTAAGGGAACGTTTTGTCACATGTTTTGTCCATGACGTTTTTGCCGTACGATGTCTACAGTTTATTATTATTCATAAATGAACGTTTTTCGTCTCGTATGGTTTGTGAATTTTGAGTTGGGTACGATATCTAAAGCTTATTAATTATTATTATTATTATTTATTATTATATTATTATTATTATTATTATTATTATTATTATTATTATTATTATTATTATTATTGGTCCGTATTCATAAGTTGCACATTTCGTCTCGTATTGTCTTTGAAGTTTGAGTGCGGTAAGATATCTACAGCTTATTATTATTATTATTATTATTATTATTATTATTATTATTATTATTATTATTATTATTATTATTATTGGCCCATATTCGTAAGTCAACATTTCGTCTCTTGAGTGCAGTCCGATATCTACAGATTATTATTATTATTATTATTATTATTATTATTATACCCATACCGTCAATATTATAGCAATATAAGACTTGATAAGATGGCATGTCATTTCGACGTCAAGGGGGGTAGGGGGCGAATGTCTGGCCAATGCACCTTCTTTGAGCCTACTTGTATAGGAGCCAGTTGTGGGAGGGAGATTCTCGGCTCGGGCTGGACGACGGTAAATTTATTTGTGGATTTTATTGTCCGTATATTATTTAATCGTAAGTGCAATTTTCACCTTAAGACTTTCCAGTTTTTGATAGTTGCAAATGGGTTTCTTTCATTCAAGGACCTCCCCATATAACATTTTGCAAAGTTGGTGGATTTATTTATTTAAGAACATAAATGGATGTAACCTTTGCTTTTTTTTAATTGTAAAGAATTGGTTTTCAGATGCTAATATTGTCAAATCCCGCGTGAAATCACACACTTTAGTTCCAAGGCTGGAATTATTCCAAGACATTCTATAGAGATCAGACATCGTCGTCATTTTTAGCCATCAGCTGTGCGGGAAGGAGTCGATGTGTGTGCGTGTGTGTGTTTTTTGGAAAGGGATGGGCCTAGGAGAGAGAGAGAGAGGAGAGAGGAGAGGGGGGGGGGGGGGGAGTTGCGGCGTGTGTGGCCAGTCTCGCCGGTAACCACGTGTTTTCCCTCCCCCCTTTTGGGTGGTGTTTGGGAGGGGTCATATCCTAGACGGTGGTGGTCGTCCATCTCACCCCTACCCCCCCCCCCCCCCACCCAAGCTTTGCACGGTATGATCGAGTCCTCGTCCATCCCCCCCCCCCCCCAACCCCCCCCCCCCCCCCCCAACCCCATCCTCGCCTCTTCTTCCTCCCCCTTGACTGACTACCTCCACGTTAGCCCCCTCCCCCCCCCCTCTCTCTCTCTCTCTCTCTCTCTCTCTCTCTCTCTCTCTTCCATCATCTTCGAAAAGAGGAGGTCCCCGTCTTGACTTTCAGTTGTTGGAAGGGCTCGTGAATTTCGGAATGGAAGTCTTGTCTCTCTCCGCTTCGTTCAGGATAAATACAGGTGGGTTTCAGGAGAGGCTGTTGGTGCGGTGAGAGGTAATTAATGCTCTCTCTCTCTCTCTCTCTCTCTCTCTCTCTCTCTCTCTCTCTCAGACACTGATAAAAAAAAAACTGAAACTGACAGGGAATCACAATTCTCTCTCTCTCGCTCTCTCTCTCTACCACACTGCACCACAAAAAAAATAAACTGAAACCCTTGACAGGACATCACAATCTCTCTCTCTCTCTCTCTCTCTCTCTCTGTCTCTCTCTCTCTCGCTACCTCTCTCTCTCTCTCTCTCTCTCTCTCTCCAAAATAAACCGAAACCCTCAACAAGTTATCACAATGTACTTTCTCAAATAAATTATACAGTATTACAAATCACACTTCTATTTCCCATCTACTGTACAGTATTTTCCCTCCAGTCTCTCCTCTCTCTCTCTCTCTCTCTCTCTCTCTCTCTCTCTCTCTCAGAGATAAATAAACATAAGGTGTTTTTGAGACATTCTAATCCTTATTACTCTCTCTCCAAAATAAACCAAAACCCTCAACAAGGTATCACAATGTACTTTCTCTCTCAAATGAAATAGAATATACAGCATTACAATTCACTCACTTCTATTCCCCATCTATTGTACAGTATTTTTCCTCCAGTCTTCCAGTCTTCCAGCCAGCGAGACATCCGCCTCCAGGACTTGTTTTGCTTGTTGCCCTGTGTAGGGTCATCGCTGTATCTCCCACCTGCCGTCCTGGAGGAGGTTTTCGTGGGTGCTTGTTGGCCACCTGTCACCCCCCGCCCGATTGCTCCATCCCCGTCGCCGATAAACAATCTCCTATTTACTCTTTTGGGGTATTTTTAGCTGCTGCAACCCAGTCGAAAACACGGGGTCTCCTTTGTCTCGTCGCCGTATTTATTTGTGTGTTTGGGGATATTTGAAGCTGTCTGCGTCTGGGATTCTTCAACTGTTGGGTGATATTTGTTTGCAGTCAGATTTGAAACATTGGCATATTCTCACCTGAATATTTTATTCTTCAATGGTTCATGTTGCCTGATGATCTTATTTGATGAATTTACAGTTATATATGTATGTACTATATTATGTAATAATATATATATATTAAATAAAGACAAGTGCCTCGAAGGAAAGGTGAAACAGCGGAGTGGTTACTTGCCAGGCCTTTCGACACACGGTCCTTTACTAGCAGACTAGTAAAGGACTGTGCATCGAAAGGCCTAGCAAGCAACCACTTCGTTGTTTCACTTTTCCCTCGTGACATTTGCCTTTATTTGTACATTCATCACGTTCCATATCTTCGTGAATCGGGTACACACACACACAAATATATATATATATATATATATATATATATATATATATATATATATATATCTTCTGAACTGACGCTTTTTGTGTAGTATGTTTGTAGTATACCTCCACAACACTGGCCAGACCTTTTTGGCCAATGGACAGAGGGGAAAAATCACTCCCCTCTCTTTTCAATAACATTAAACTCGATCAAAGGGAAACTTTTCAGTACTGTAATTTGTTTAACAAAGGACCAGTCAGTAGGGATAGTATGGAACAATCATGACTATATCGCAGCACTGGGTACAGATATCACTTGATCAGTTGCCAACTAAGGATATCCTGGTTTGTTATTTTCGCAGTTGACCCCGTAGGGGGGTAGTGCCGTCAGTGCACCTCGTGCGGTGCAATGTAGGTTCTTTGCAGCGTCCTTCCGGACCCTAGCTGCAACTATTTTCATTCCTTTTACTGTACCTCCTTTCTTACCATCATTCTTCCATCTTACTGTCTATCATCTACTAACAATTGATTCGTAGTGCAACTGCGAGCCTTTCCTCCTGTTACACCTTTCAAACCTTTTACTGTCAATGTCCGTTTCAGTACTGAATGGCCTTAGTTGGCCCAGTGCTTGACATTATGCCTAAAAAGATGTGTACTTCTGGTGATAGAAGTTCACTCTCGACGTGGTGCGGAAGTCACGTTAAGCCGTTGGTCCCGTTGCTGAATAACCACTGGTTCCATGCAACGTAAAAACACCATACAAACAAACAAACAAAACAATTACCCAAGGCTGGAAAAGATTATGGATTCAGATTAGCACCGAAATATAATCAGTTGTTCCGCGGTACAAAGTAAAACTTGGAAACAAGATTTGGGGAAGTCGATTCTGAAGTTTTCTTTCAGTGTTTACAGATAGAAGATCGACGCGTACAAACCAAGATTATGAATACCCGAGCAAAGGTCATTCATCATAATACAAGACCATCGAAAGCGAAATATAGCAATTATGACTCAGTCCAACAATGAAAAACGTTGTCAGATATACTCTTAATACAATGTTCGTATTGGAATGTAATAGCTTTGCATATAAGCAAAACGTAATTTTTTTAAAAAGATAATATTGTGTTCTGTGAATATAAGCCATTTTCTGTTCTGTCTGCCTTTGAAAATTTTGATTGCTTTGGTGTTAATACATTTTTTTTTTGTCCTGTGAATGTTACTGACAATTTCTGTTCAGTGAATGTTATTGACATTTTCAGGGCTTTGAAAGTTATTGACAATTTCGGTTCTGTGAAAGTTATTGACAATTTCTGCTCTATGAAAGTTATTGACATTTTCTTTTCTGTGGTTATTTTTTTAATTGTTTGTGATTGTTATTGACACGAACTTTGATGTTTAACAGGGACCTTCTAGCAAGACAGTCAAGACAAGAATCTTCCTTATTGAGCCACATAACCACCGAAATGATACGCCTTGCCTTCTTCACCCTGATTTCCTCCTACGAAAAATGGGCCGACGATTTCCAGCTCAGGTGATCTTTCGGTCACACCAATAAAAAGCTGCTAAAATAATAATCATCATTAAAAAACATTATTGTTAAAACTGTAGGCTCATTTGCTCTGCGTAGGCTGCTGCAAAAGCCAAGATGAAAAGATAATTTATGACCTGGCTCTTTTCATTCACTTGCGAAGTATCAGGTTGGCTTTGGCGTAATAACATCGTTGTAACTGGCTGTTTTAGTCTGCATCGTTTTTTTTGTTTTGTTTTGTTTTTTTTTTTTTTTTTTTTTTCTGCGCCAGGTTATAATTGGAAAGCGCTGTTTTGTCTGACTTTTAGTTACAAGTATTATCTAGGCTTTTATGCCAAAGCGTAGTTTTTTTTTATTTATTTATTACTTGGCTTTTTAGTTATGCCATTTTTGGGAGCAGTAACCAGGCTTTAAGGTGATACAATAGATTAATTTCACTCACGTCAAGGTCCAAATCGGGCCACCAAGTGGTAAGGTCGTATTACTCTGCTGCTGTTTCAATTAACCTTTTTGGGTATTGTGCCTTCTGCTAACTCCTTTGTTACTGAATAAAATTGCGGCGGGCTGAAGTAGCAACTAAACTGTTATATTGGTCTTTGTTGAATCAAGTAAGTATCGCTGCTTGTAACTGGAGAAAAACATTTTTCGTCGCTTGTGATATTATCTGCACACCGCTTACAGTTGGTTGGCAATCGTAGATGTAGTCTTTGTAGAGATGTATTTTGAGTAAGGTTGCTGTAAAGTATGGTAAAAAAGATAAAATAGATAAAAGGTTTCGAAATGTGTGTTTGTTTGTAAAGTATATATGTATACTTAGTTCTAAGTATGATTTGGAACCAAACCTTTCGAGATTTTCACATTTTCCGTTCGTTATTCACTGTTACAAACCCGTCTATTTAACGTCTTTAGATCATTAGATTAAAAGACAATAACTGCAGCTAATAGAAATGAAATGTTCTTACTCAAACAAAGGGAATTATCTTAAATGACTCTTATTAGTATGTAGGGTTTTATGGAGATGATGGGATAAGTCAGTGTTGCTGGATTATATCAACTTCAGTGTTGATACACTTACCTCTTGAGGGGAGGAGGAGATGAAACTTTTAAAAGATTATGGTTTTTTTCTTTCTTGTATTTGAACAAACTCTCTCCCCCCACTACACAAGTTAATTTAATATGACTTTCCAGACTGGAAAAAGAAACCCACAAAATTACTGAGAATAACTTATTTACTTGTTGACATGTAAAATAATATGTAAATTCAAGTTATACTCAGTAATTTTGTGGGTTTCTTTTTAATCTTCAGGAGTAAAGTGAAAATAGTTTTTGTTTGGTTCAACTTTTCAGACTCTTCTGTGCCTGTTCGAGGAGCTACAGAGGCAATGGTTTGGATTGGAACTCGATGACTCAATCATCTTGAGTGTTGCAGGGATCTGTCATTTTTTTTTAATTCGTGTGCTCTTAAATGCGCAAGTATGCTCTTGATTAGTGTGTGTACTTAAGAGAGTTCTTGTTTGGAAGATAACATATATTTTTAATGGTTTTATCTGTCATCATTCATCATTTTTACGTTCATACGAGAACGATATTATCATTCAAGTTATTCATACTAATGTATATACCTCTGAATATTCCTGATGGGTTGCGGCGCTTGGTCCTCAAGACCTAAATTTCTTAATCATTCAATCAATCAACAATATATTGCAGTACTCTATCACTCATTGAAAGCGTTTTTCTCTGAAGTAAGGCAGTCAGTAAAATGTGCTTGCTGTAACTGTACTAGATTTTGGAATCGGATAGCATTTTCGACCTTGAAAAAAAAATAATAAAGTAATTCTAAAAATAACAGACTTCAAGGTCATGACGTTAGAAGCGGGGTGTTTGTACATTGGTATTGTTATCATGTTAGTATTTTCCCTAAAGCATTTTACTCTGAATCCTCTTCACGTAATTGAAATTAGATTGCTGTTACCCTGACCCTGGGATTGGGCTTCTGTCTCGCCCTGAATGCCATGTCGTACTCGATTAGGTCGTGGTAAGGTATTTCAACGGCTTGATAAACTGAAGTCCTGTTATTTTTTCTCTCTCTCAAGAAATGGTCAGTTACTATTTTCAGAACTATGCATCATACTAGCAAATTGCATGCAAATGGATTTGTTATGTTTTCAATTCCCTTGGCTAGCTAATAGTTTCGAAGCATAATGCATTTGTTATTTAGATTACTAAGATTAGTCGTGATTCACCCAAAACAAGGATGCAAACACACTGACCTCTCTTGTGGCCCTTTGGTGTGCCAGATCCTGCAGGGGATGTTGGTGCAACCTTTGTGCCATGTTTACGCAGCAGTGATGATAAGAATAAGAATAACAATAATGAGAAGGAGGAGAGAGATATAACGTTGTAGGAGCCGTTATGATGGCGGAAGAGTGGCTCGTTTGTTTTGAGAAATGGAGCATCCACCAGTCTCCCCAGTTGATGAAGGGTCCGTCCGAATTAAAACCTTCTGGTTGAACGAGTCCTTTCTGCCATGCTACCCATATGGCAAGTGTGAGTTCCGGTTTGCAGCGAACAGCCTGTGCCTCAGAGAGAGAGAGAGAGAGAATATTCTCTCGTGTACGACTGGGGCGGTTCAACGACTCCTTGCTCAGAAGTTGGTTCCTTCTCGTCTTCCCCTCTTCCTCCTTTTATCTTTCATGCGAGTCCTCTCCCTTCCCATTTCTTTCCACTGTTCCTCTTCCCTTCCTTACCTCACTCTCACAGTAGGTTGGTCCACCCCTCTCCCCTTTTGCTCCTCCCATGCACTGGCCTTGAATGAATTAGTGAGCACACGTCGTAGAGTAATTCTTTTAGCTTGACCCCTCCGTCCATGAGTTGGCCTTTTCTCCCCTTCCCCTCCCTTTCTCCTCCGTCCCCTCCCCCCTTCTCTCCCCTGATTTTCAACAAAGGAGATCATCACCTTCTTTGTCGTCTCTCTCTCTCTCAAGAACAGCCTTCTTTGGAGCAGGACTTCTGAAGAAGACCCCTTGTTGATCCTGGCGTCAGCTTGTCGCCCATGGATGATCTCGAAGGATGGGGAAGGAAGGTGTGGGCAGAGACAGAGATCGGTTGTAGAAGGAAGTCCTTAAGTCTTTTCTTATCTCTCTCTCTCTCTCTCTCTCTCAGATGACCTTTGTATTCACAGTGTGTTGGAGTTTTATTCTGTACTGTTGGTATCATAATCTGATAAAGATGGCTTTGTAACAGCATGAGCTATTTATATGTATTTAATGGCCGACTCTCGGTTCTAAGGCGAATGGATTTCAAGTCGCCATGGGAATTGCACCATGAGGTTGTTACTTTTTCCTTGGAAACTAATTATTATCAGACACCATTCTATTTGTTACATTCGTTTTTCAACAATTAGAGAGAGACAGAGAAAAGCGAGGCAATTGTGATAGGTCAGGACAAGATTAAAAAAAAAAATGACCCTACAAATTGGCAGCCATTCGATTTGACTGAGTTGGGTGCACAAATAATATTGGGCGATGTTAAATGTTAGTGGCTAGTGGAATCTACCATTCTTAGATATTATGTCAAAAATGGTGCACGAGATATTAGACTCTCGTAGCCAGTTCCTTTAAAATAAGATTAGACGTTGCCAGTAAATGGTTGAAGCCATATTACTTTTACAGTCAATTACACGAGGGTTTATTATTATTATTATTATTATTATTATTATTCTACCATGAATCTGTTGTTAATTTGCTGATTTAGTGTAAATTTAGACATTCAGATAGTTTATGAAAATTACAACCACAAAATAAAAATTATGATACTATATAAGTTTCTTGGCCTCTTTAAAATTATGTTTAAAACTTCTAATGAATTTTATCGCAGAATTGGATACCCGCATAGGTCTTTCCTAGCCATGAACCCCAAAGACCCCAGTGTGATGGTCATACGTTATAGCTCGGGCATTCCATTGAGGAGTGAGAGATGTGTATTTATGGTGATAGAGGTTCACTCTCGAAGTGGTTCGGAAGTCACGTAAAGCCGTTGGTCCCTTTGCTGAATAATCACTGGTTCCATGCAACGTAAAAACACCATACAAAGAAACAAACAAAAATAAACACATTATGGCGGTAATGCTTGATTGAGAGATTCATTCATTTTATCAACCATGGCCCGGCATTGTTTATGATGTTTGCAAGGGAAAATTTGATTAAGAAAATGTTACAATTTCGTTTCATAACGTTGACTAGACCGGCCTAAACTACAAGGTAGTAATTAGATGACATCCGAAATTAAGCGTAAGTGACAGTAAGGGACTAAAAAGTTCTTTTCACGCAGGAAAGTTTTCGGTTTTTTTATTGAAGTTTTAACATGGACATGCTTTCTTGTATGAAAAAATGACCCCTTTTTATAAATTTTCACGTAAATGGCTCTAATGGAATGGCCCAAGTTTAGTTTATTTGAAGGCCATCTACGCAGAACTGAATTGTGATACTAGAATGGTGATAAGCGTAAGACAAGATTCTTTATTTACTCTTTAGAACGGAATTTCATTACTTGAACGAGACTTGGGTCTATGTCTGACATGTTGGTAGCATTTTTATAGAAATGAATGTATTAACAGTAACGAGAACTGACAATGATTTGCCAGAACAAGGACTAGTTTAAGAGTAGCATCGTTTGACTTCCGTTATGCAGAACTGAATTTCGACAATAGAATGAGGGATGCATTAAGGTTAGCTTCGTTTTTTAACTCCTCTCCCCTTCAACTATGGTACGTAGAAATGCCAATATTTGAAACATATGAGGTCAGCGGGGAGGGTACTGTAATGTCCTCATCTAGTACAGGTCCGAAGAAGGCAGAGGAAATGAAAAAAAGGACGTTAGATGCGGGCTTACTCACTAAGGGAGCAGTGGACTAGCTGCGTCAAGAAACGCAGGTTATGAGTTGGAGAAACAGAAGGAATACAATAACAAACGTTGTCAGAAAAATTCAAGATGATTTTAATTAAGTCTCTCTCTCTCTCTCTCTCTCTCTCTCTCTCTCTCTCTCTCTCTCTCTCTCTCTCTGAAGCCTGTGTGCCGAAGTTGTCAGAAAAATTCAAGATGATTTTAATGACAGTCTCTCTCTCTCTCTCTCTCTCTCTCTCTCTCTCTCTCTCTCTCTCTCTCTCTCTCTCTCTCTCAGGCCGGTGTACGGAAGTCTTGCGATCCTGGCTTCCCTTTGTCCTGATGAGGCCTTTTGTATGGGAAATTTCAGAAGCGCGAGGAGTTTGTTTTTCTGATCACTCCTCAGGGATTGCGTGGGAATCCGGAAGAGGAGACGACATCAAAACACCGCCAGGGTTTTCTCTCCGTTCGTCCAGTTCTCACCATTATCCATTTATTTTCATGCCTGTTTATTCGTTCTCCCCCTTTTTTTGAGACTTCTTACCCCCTTTTTCCCCTTCGTGCACACTTCGTTTATTATTCCCCTTCTCTCATCCTCTCGTTTTTCTTTGTCGGCTCTTCTAGTGTAAGAATTTATATATTTGAACAATTATATTTATATACACATAATTTTAGATTTTTTATATGAAATTTATTTTAGCTTTCATTTTTTTCTATTTAGATTTATTTCGGTGTCAATAACCTAGATGTTGTGACGCCAGTTTTAATAGACATAATCAATCAATCAGTCATCAAGTCAGACCTCTTTATTTTATTCTACTTATTTATTTATTTATTTATTTATTTATTTTGGCACGGTTTGCAGTGAATAGAAAGATATTCCAATCTCCGGATTGTCTTACTTTTTGATTTAATACTTTGGGATTACTTATTAATATGATAATGAAAACTGAAGTAAACATCGCTTTTTAAGGTTGGTTTCCCCTCTTTGAACATGCGAACGATTAATCATTCTCGGTTTTTTTCTGTTTTAATCCCATTTCCCGAAAAAAAAACCTTTGTTATTACTTGGCTGTGCTGTATATGGCAGGCAAGGTAAAGAAAGGCTAGCGACCTCATTTTCTGAAGATTTATAGAGATCAGTAGGATACCACTTTCTAGAGCTCCCTCATCCTGACAGGAAAAGGCGTATTGATTGAACACGATATCAGATAAGCCCCTAATATCGTATCACGCCCTCCCAAATTGGAAGGTTCGAATCCTGGTCAGGGTATGTGTCAATAAGCCTCTTAATATCGCATCACGCCCTCCCAAATTGGAAGGTTCGAACCCTGGGCAGGGTATGGATAAATAAGCCCCTAATATCGTATCATGCCTTCCCAAATTGGAACCCAAATTGGAAGATTCGAATTCTTGTTAGGATATGTGTTGATTATTTCCAATGTATGTTGAATTCGATACCGATGGGCTGGATTTATCATCATATTTTGTGAATATAATAGTCAGTGTGGGATTAAATATATTAAGATCGAAAAAATGTGAAGATTTGTAGGGGTGGCAAGAGAGTTCTTGTATGGATAAGTTAAGTATATCTTAGTTTTACCTGACCACTGAGCTGATTAACAGCTCTCCTAGGGCTGGCCCCAAGGATTAGATATTCTTACGAGGCTAGGAACCAATTGGTTACTTAGCAACGCGACCTGCTTATTGTGGGATTCGAACCACATCGAGAAATGAATTTCTATCACCAGAAATAAATTCCTCTTGATTCCTTGTTGGCAGGGCGGGGAATCGAACCCGGACCCTGAGATCGGTAGTCGAGCACGTCACCGACTCGTCCAGCGAGGAACTATGCGAATGGGTGGAGCAGTGTGTTGAGATGGTGTGGTCATTTGCAAAGAATGGTGGAGAGAGTACACAGTTCGGAAGTGTTGGGGGGAAAGGAGAAGATGCAATCCCAGTAAGAGGAAGTGAGAATGCGTGTACTATAGTAGATTCACATCACCCATGCATCTGATGTCTAGGCCAGTCCCTTACGACGCTCCTGATTGGCTGTTGATAGGTCAGTCACAGGGCTGGAATCTCTCGGTCTCTCTCGAGAGTTCACACAGGCGGGATGTACGTTCCACCTTTCCTGAGGGATACTTCTTTAATAAGTATCCCTCTGGAGAGGTGGAACATACATCCTGCTTATGTGAACTCTCGAGAAAGACAGAGTTTCCAGCCCTGTGATTTGCTTATCAACAGCCAATCAGGAGCGTCGTTATTATACAGAGGTTAGAAGAGAATTCCACAGAACTTTTCAATCAACTCGAGGAACTTTTCGTCTGTGCGTTGCGTGTGCTATACTGCTCCGCTCTTTCTCCCTCCTCAGATTTCCATTATGGTCCTTCTGCGAGTTATTTCCCCTTCACATTCGTATCTTGTTCTTCCCCAGTGCGCCTCTTCGTTTAATCTTTTTCCAATCCTCTCCTTTCAATTCCTTTCTCGTCTGTTTCCACGATGCTTGTTTCATGTTGGTGTTGCCTGTCGGCTTTTATTTCGAATTCGAAAATAATGGAACCTGGACAACAAGACCTTTCATTTTTATATTAGTTTTATGTCTCTCTCTCTCTCTCTCTCTCTCTCTCTCTCTCTCTCTCTCTCTCTCTCTCTCTCTCTCTCTCTCTGCGCATCGTACCTTTCTTCACCAATTTCTGTATCGATTGATATTCTTCTGTTTGTCCATTTTTAAGATAAATTTTATCCTCTCTCTCTCTCTCTCTCTCTCTCTCTTTGCGCTTCGTACCTTTCGTCACCAACTTCCGTATCCTATGATATATTCTTCTGTGTCAATTATTAAAATAAATTTTTATCCTCTCCTTTCTCTTCCTCCTATTCCTCCCGCTCTCTGCTCTCCAACTCTCTCTCTCTCTATTCTCCTCCTCTCCTCTCTCTCTCTCTCTCTCTCTCTCTCTCTCTCTCTCTCTCTCTCTACCTCTCCGCTTCGTACCTTTCTTCACTAATTTCTGTATCCATTGATACTCTTCTACTCGTCCCATTTTTAGAATCATTTTTTTTTTTTTTTTTTTATCCTCTCTCTCCTATCTCTCTCTCTCTCTCTCTCTCTCTCTCTCTTCGCATCGTCCCTTTCTTCATCCCCTTTCTGCATCCATTGATATTCTTGTTTGCCCTGTTGGTGACGTTCGTATCTTGCTTTTCCATTGTGCGAGCTTTTACTTCGCATTTTCACGCCTCTCCAAATTTCATGTCGTCCCCTTTTCACGGCTCCAATTATTCCAAGCTGGTGTCTCCTCTTCAATGTTTTTCCTGCCATTTAGATGTTTAGATTATTTTTGACGTTTAATATTTTTATTTCTATGTTTTAAAATTGGTTTCTTGAGTGCATTTTGGTTTTATGCTTTCTCTTTGAGAGTGCCGGTTCTATTTTAACGAAAGCAATAAATGAAGTAGCAAAGTTAGTCAACTTGGGGGTTGGGGTGGGGAGGGTTTTATGCAGTGTGGAAGAGGACATTAGAACCTAACACACTGAAAGAATATATGTATATGTATATAAATACATATATATAATTATGTATATAATTATATATATATATATATATATATATAAATATATTTGGATATAATATAATTAAATCCTGCACGCTCGTAACTCTTGATTAACCCAGTTGCATATCCTTTAATTTGAGAACGAAAATAAGTCGGGGACTGCAGCGCGCATCCCCCCTGATACTTTTTTCTGCCATTTACGTCGTTTTTAAAGGTTTTCTTTGAGGCTGAAAATCTCTCGAATGACGCCGAAAAGGGAGATTTCTGCCCCCAAATCTCTCCGGCTGGCTGCGCAGACAGCCACCAGGAATGGCCGTGACACGTTCTGAAGGATAATCTAATGCCCCACTTCTATCCCAGAGGTCTGCCATCATTTTTACCGGTTCTGCTTGGGAGATATATATATATGTTTATGTTTGTGTCGATTTGTTTGTTTTGTGTGGGTGAGTGGGTTAGTGTATAATATATATATATATTTAATATAATATATATATATATATAGTATATATAATATATATATATATTCACAATAGAGGCACGTGACTTCATTATTATAAGCGAATCTAATACCAAACTGGTACACGGTGACTCAAAGTAATGATAAGCTGGAATCTAATCCCATGTAATGACAGTAAAATGTGTCCCCCCTAATGCTAAATCTAATACCAAACTGGTACTGACAAAGTAATTGTGACCCTCTAATGCTGAATCTAATACCAAACTGGTACTGACAAAGTAATTGTGTCCCCTGTATGCTGATCTAATACTAAAATAAAATGGTGACAAAGATGTGGTTCTAAGTAAATTGTGGCCCTGCAAATAATGCTAAATCTAATACCAAACTGGTACTGACAAAGTAATTGTGTCCCTCTAATGCTGAATCTAATACCAAACTGGTACTGACAAAGTAATTGTGGCCCTCTAATGCTGAATCTAATACCATACATAAGTGCAAAAATGCTTTCCCCAAAAAGTCTCCATACCTTACAGAGCCTTGAGGAGGGTAATAACTTATTTCCTTAACTGGCGTTCGGCCTCGGAAATTGGATGATTTTGATAGGACCCTGGCGAGATATTAGAAGAAAGGCCACTGAAGATTGCCGACGAAAACCTAACTCCCGTTTGTTTGTGGGTGGGTTGGGTGTTTTTGGGGCGGGTAGGGGGGGGGGTGGAATTGGGGGGGGGGGGGGGGGGGGTAAATTGGGGGGGGGACAACCTGCAACCCTGTGAACGTTTTCTTTGCCAACAGTGAGTGTTGATGTCAAGGAGAAGGCGCTGACTTAAGTTATTGTCTTTGGGGGTTTTTATGTTACAAGGGTTAGGATGTCTCAAAGACTTCTTGCGATATGGTGCTAGATTGGAATGAATCTCTCTCTCTCTCTCTCTCTCTCTCTCTCTCTCTCTCTCTCTCTCTCTCTCTCTCCTCTCTTTCTTTCTTTCTCAGAAGGAATATAGAATTACAAAGGTTGTCAGAAAAAGTCAAGAATATTTTAATTCTCTCTCTCTCTCTCTCTCTCTCTCTCTCTCTCTCTCTCTGCTCTCTCTCCTCTCTCTCTCTCTCTGATAATTGCCAGAAAAGTTGCAGAGGTGGGGGTATTATTCGCCGTGTAAAAATACCCACACCGTAGCCTTTGTTAAATTTCTTATTCTTCTCGAAGTACAGTCGAAGAAGAAGAAAATCACAAATTGTTGTCATGATTTACTCTTATGTACAAACAAATAATAAGGTTTGGTCAGCCACTCATTCTCATTATTAATGATAATTATTGTAATTCCATCATTAGTTCCTGACGCCATTGTCCGTTGCTTCACCCTTCAATTGCTCTCATTACTTCCGCAGCAATCACTTCCACAGCAGTCATTTCCACAGCAATCACTTCTGCAGCAATCACTTCCACAGCAATCACTTCCACAGGAGTTGCTTCTGCAGCAATCACTTCCTCACTTCCGCAAGCAATCACTTCCACAGCAATCACTTCCACAGCAATCACTTCCTCACTTCCGTAAGCAATCACTTCCCCAGTAATCACTTCCACAGCAATCACTTCCACAGTAATCACTTCCGCAGCAATCACTTCCACAGTAATCACTTCCGCATCAACCACTTCCGCAGCAATCACTTCCACAGAAGTTCTAAAAGTGGCTTGAACCCCTTCCACTTTCTCTCGGATCAGCTTCCCTCGTCACATCTACCAAGTCATAATACAGAAACTCACTCCTACATTTCAAAGTTTTTATTTTCTGTAAAAGAAAAAAAAAGAAAACTATTGAGATTGCTTTTTGTCTGTCCGTCCGCCCTCGGATCTTACAAACTACTGAGGCTAGAGGGCTGCAAAGTAGTATGTTGATCATTCATCCTCCAATCATCAAACATTCCGAATTGCAGCCCTCTAGCCTCAGTAGTTTCTATTTTATTTAAGGGTAAAGTTAGCCATGACCATGCTGACATCGCTATAGGTGCCAACAACACATCCCACCACCGGGCCGTGGCTGAAAGTTTTATGGGCGGTGGCTGGGAGTTTCATGAGCTGTGGCTAACTGTTTCATACAGCATTGTACGCCATACGGAAAACTCAACTGCGTTTCTTCGGCGCATTTTTTACTTGTTCTAATTGTCGCTCAAAGTAATATTTGTCTGTGCAACCTGCATCATATATATGAAAATCTGGTTTTGTGAGTTTCATATAATCTAGCACAAATAAAAAGTCTTTTATTCAGTGGCTGATTGGATGAAGCGTTTGTATGCATGAACTGTTTGCTTAGACGGAGATATTATGTGTTATGAGAAAATCCAAAAAAAAGAGACTGTACACTTAAAAAAGAACACCAGACTCGGTATAGACGTCCTTGCCTTTTAACAGCTTGTCTGTCCCCGGACGTAGGAAAAAAAAAAGAAAAAAAAAAAAAAAGAAAAAAAAAAGAGGACAATGGCGTGATATTGAACGGTGTCCAAGCAACGAAAAGCCAGGGGTACGTGGTGTCGCCTCGTCAAGGGGTTTGTATATTAGGAAGGACATCGCAGGGGAGAGAGAGAGAGAGAGAGTTTGGCAGTGGAATGGAATGGCTAGGCAATTCCCGGTAATTGACTTGGAGTTAGGAATGGTGCCAAGGTCAGAGCCTGGAATTCTTTCCCTACTGCCTCCTCCCTCCCCTTTTCACCGCCATGTAGCCTGGGGCCACAGGGAACAACACCCTCTCCCACCCCACCCCCTCCAACACAACAGCAAGAACTTCCCCTTGACCCCCATCTCCCTGGCTCAGCCTCGACCGCCAGGGCCACATTGGCGCGTTCCGAATCTTCGGTGTCTCAAGGCTATGAATTGTTCATGAAGGAGAAGTAGGAGGCTAAGCTTTCGTGATCAACGACGGGAGGGAAGGAGTGAGGGAGGTCATCGGGTGTTGGAGGATGACTCAGAGGAAACACTTCGCTTATGCGCTGTGCACCTTCAAGTGTGTTGGTTGGGACGTCTTGAGAGGGATATCATCCTCGTAATCCTGATGCGGACTTTGGTTTTATGTTTTTTTTTTTTTTTTTTTTTTTTTTTTTTTTTTTTTTTTTATCAGTTCTGGAATGGTTTTATGTTTTGTCTTAACAGCTCTGGGAATTGTTGAAGGGGAAAGTTGGGTATCAAAGAAGCCACCTCCAAACGGCTACTCCTCTCCCTTCTTATTCTGAGCATGATATGAGGTTGCGAGCCTTACACCCTTTCGCCTCATGTCAGCCAGACTTTTAAGTTGCGTTGGCAAAGAGCCACGATGCTGTCCACTCTCGGTCAGAGGGTTCAGAATGATGTGCAGTGTGTGCGTATGTGTATGTAAGCTCAAGCCTTGTCATTGTCTTATATACAGAACCTCTTGAATTATGCACATTCTAGTTAATTTTGAAGCGAAATACTGTCACAAAGCAAAATTTATTTACTTTCCAGTAAACTTTGCACATTGTAATGATAACTTTATTGATCTCTAAAGTACCCTCTGACTCGTAGCCTAATTATGTTTGCTCTGTTGCTTGGAGATTTTGGTATAGTACGATATACCTAATCTTTTCTCTTACTCTTGTTGATGCACTTCATAGTACAGAGGACATTGTAAGTTAGTATAAAGATCCTTAGAGTATTGCAAGTTTCTTCCTTTTAAGATCAGGAACTTGGTGAAATGACCAGAAAAAATCGACAGCTGCTTTTGGAGATTTGCCAAGCAATAGATTATGGATATGACCCCCTTTACTTCTTGCAACGTGCCAGTCCTCCCCGAGACTGGTGGAAATGACCTGTTTTAGAAATATGTCTCTTTGGATAGTGAGTTTTATTCAGTTTGAATTAGTGTGCTCCATGGCAGTCGTCTAATTAGTCCTAGGTCTTTTCTGTGTTGAGTAAACCTAGTCTGTTTTCTCTGGTAATGTCACGGTTTATCCCACAGCAATGAATTTACCTACTGCACACAAGTATGGTGCTTGTAGAGGCGTTTTTGAATTTTAATTAAAAGTGCCTTGCGCTACGCGCGCACACGTATATATATACATACACATGTTGATTTACACATGAATACGCGTATACATATGTAGACGGGGAAAGTGAAATAAAGGAGTACAAGATCTTATGTCTTACGGTAATGGCGAAAGATCTAGCACTCCACTATGAGGTACTTTCCTAATGGCCATATTTACATTTTATATCAACCTTTTTATTCTCGCGATGGAAGTTTTATGTATAGTTTGTGTATAACACATCTTCGTCTATTTATTTATTTGTACTCAACGATATTCACTTCCTCTAGGTTCAGTTAAGCCTATCTTAGTTTAACTAGACCACTGAGCTGATTACAGCTGTCTATGGGCTGGCCCGAAGGGTTAGATTTTTGTACGTGGCTAGGAACCGGTTGCTTACTTAGCAACGGGACCTACAGCTTATTGTGGGATCCGAACCACATTATATCGAGAAATAAATTTCTAATCGCCAGAAATCAATGTCGCTGGTTCCTCACTTGCAGCACCGGGGAGCGAAGTCGGGCTACCAGATTGATAAGCGAGTTCGCAACCCACTCGTCCAGTTAAGAACTTGACTTTCTGTAGCCTTCTGAGGACAGTGCGGCTTTTATAAATTCTATCCTCATCGGTGGTTTCGTTTTGAAATGACCCTTATACATGAGCACGGATAGTTTATAAGGTCATTATGTTTGTAAACGAATAATTTGAAGTAGTGTCCCTAACATTTTTATTCTTGTGTTCATTTGCAGATACCATATAAATTTGGTTTGTTTAATGTTGCCTAAAGCCTTGAATGAGTATCCAAACTCTTCATTTTTAAGTATTTTCTTTGTAGGAACATGAAGCTACTGATACCATTGAAAGTTTTCTCCACAGGAGGTTCATCCGTGATTTTGCAGTTTCAGTTTAGTATGACAACGACTGTTATCATTTTTCTTGATGGTACACCATTTCCTTAAAATAGGAATCTGCATTTTGATCAATTGAAAGCCTTAGTTTATATATAATTTATTGAAGGTCCGATTGCCCTCATGATGTTCCTTTGTCTTTTCTCCATTTTGGTCAAATGAAAGCCTTGGCTTATATTATTATTATTATTATTATTATTATTATTATTTATTTTATTATTATTATTATTATTCATTATTATTATTATTATTATTATTATTATTATTATTATATTGAGAAAGCCGAAGTTTGCATATTTAGGGGTATGATTGCCCTAATGATTTTCCTTTGTCTTTTGCATGGTTGACTAAATGAAAGCCTTCGTTTATATTGAAGATGTTTTTGCCCTAATGAATCTCCTTTGTCTTCTGTAGGGTTGATTAAAAGAAAGCCTTAGTTTATATAGTATATATTAAAGGTACGATTGCCCTAATGATTCTCCTTCGTCTTTTGCAGTGTTGATTAAAAACAAGCCTTAGTTTATATTGAAGGTGTGATTGCCCTAATGAGTCTCCTGCTCCAGGGTTGATTAAAAGGAAGCCTTATTTTATATAGTATATATTAAGAGGTATGATTGCCCTAATGATTCTCCTTTGTCTTATGCAGGTTTGATTAAAAGAAAGCCTTAGTTTATATAGTATATATTAAGAGGTATGATTGCCCTAATGATTTTCCTTCGTGTTCTACAGTGTTCATTAAAAAAAAAGCCTTAGTTTATATTGAAGGTGTGATTGCCCTAATGATTTTCCTTCGTCTTCTGCAATGTTCATTGAAACAAAGCCTTAGTTTATAATGAAGGTGTGATTGCCCTAATGAAGTTCCTTTGTCCTCTGCAGGGTTGGAGGTCTTGTCATGTCATGGGCGGGTGAGGAGGCATCAACAGAGCCCCCGTTACCATACACGAAGATGAGGTACTCCGAGATGCCTCGAGATATCTCCTGCGACAGCCTCGCTGCCCTCCGCATCAATGAGGTAAGGGAGCAACAACAACAGACGTTTCTCGCTCTCTCCTTTCTCTGTTTCTCTGTCCCGTATATTTACACCTGTTGCATTTCTCATATATATATATTATATACCCACGAAGGAAAGTGAAACAATGTGAAGTACCGATGCAAGGCCTTTCGACTTACTGTCCTTCACTAAGGACAAGAAGTCGAAAGGCCTTGCAGCTGTACGCCATTTTTTCAATTTAATTCGTGGCTTTTGCCTTTATTTATATATTCATCATGTTCCAAATTTTCATGTTTTCCTTCCACCCACAAACACCCTAGGGGTTATCTAAGATCCGTCGAGGGCACATATACCTTGTTTTGCACACACGCCATTGCTCAAAGAACAGTACTTACACTTGCCGTCAGCACCCGCTCACTTGCTTTCGTAGCGCATTACTCACTCACTCACTCACTCACTCTCCATCAGCGGGTTGCTCACTCAAGCAATCACGAACGGTGGAAGAAGAACGGATGATAAAATCTGGTCGTGTGTGGCAGGGTCGGGGTGGGGAGGTTGGTTGCAAGACCAGAGGGTACTGCTGTAGTTAAGAGATATGTGTTGTCCTGTTCATTGAACTTCCTTATCCATCCACCTCTCTCGCTCTCTCTCTCTCTCTCTCTCTCTCTCTCTCTCTCTCTCTCTCTCTCTCTCCAAGTAGGCACTTCATGAGAATGTATATAATCATTCTGTGTCGGATGCCCGGAGGAAGAGAGAGAATAACAGTGCCTTAGTAGCGAGCGCCCTCCGCCAGGGAGTTGGATCTGTGTGGTGCCTTTCATTCGCTGCAGGCAAAAATGGACAGTCTTGATTCTAGTTAAAAGAGTTGCTTATTCTTTTAGGGATGGGGTGATCGATCATGTCAGCAGCTGCTAGCATTTCTTCGACAGACTTCTTCGGCAGTTTTCATAAACTATCCTATCATCTCGTGTTGGTGTTTTTTTTTTTTTCCTACGTAACTGAACCTGGAAAATGTTTTCGAATACATTTCCTTAACAGGATTTTATTTTGGATATTAGTTTGATATTTTATTAAACATTTTATACAGAATGTTACGTTTTAGTCATACAGCCTTTTTTCCTGTGTATAATTTTTTAGCTAGAAGTACTTACTTCAGTTGGCATTATTGTATAACAAAGTTAATGCATTCTTCATGGAAATAATCTTATTTAAATAGATATAGCATTTTTTAAAAAGTTTTTATCACTGTTTAATACTGCGATTGATAAGAATATAAATAGTCCAGTTACTAAATATACACAGTGCGGGTGCACTCCTTGGGTATAATCGGATGCTGACGTTAAGAAACTAGAATGTTGTGTTTACCCAGGATGAATTTATCTTGCGGGGTAAACTTTTATCTAATCTGAACACACCATTTTGCCAAAGTTCTTTGATCCTGAAAGAGCCCATTCAGGTTCTGCCTTCTACGAAAACTGACGTTATCACTGATTACCTCGACCTTTTCTCACACTAAACCCACAGTCTGCTTTTGCATCAGTTTCAGGAATAGGGCTTACCATTCTTCGTTCTCTTTTTATAGTTGTTAGGTAAGAAGGGCTTCTTTGACTCCCCTACATAAACTTGTATTAGACATCAGTATTCGAGAGGACTTTGTGTCGTCGTATCTTAAAAAAGGAATGAAGTTAAAGAAGATCTGATAGACAAACAATTGTCAAAGGACGATGAGTTTGACCGAGCAAGGTGGAGGAATGCTTTCAGAATCATCGACCCCCACATAGGAGTGGGAAAAGATGCAGGGAAAGATCTTCTAAAAACTGGGTATTAGCTGCTCGTGAATAGAATGTGGTTTTAAGAAAATGTTCCTGAAATCGGTGTAAAATTTTAAGCTAAACTCCAAGTGTTGCTTTTTTCTTGACAGGTTGATGTCAGGAGAAAAATTAAATGTCCTCTTGTAGAGGAGGTTAACGTCATTAGAGACGAGTGAGTTTTCTGCATTGTCGTTGAATAAATGTTATATTTGTGCCACTGACAACTTGTAACAGTTGATCCTACAAGTAAATAAAAGATACTCGTGACAGAAAGCAAGACTATGATAACATCAGATATTTATTCCTAAATAAGGCGCGAGTTGTTTTTAACTGGTTTGATTTTTTCGGGTGAAGACCAGAAATATAAAAACAGAATAATTTGTTTCACGCCGTAAATAGCAAAGGTTTCTATTGTAGCAGACAAGGCGAAGATCCCTTTTCGCATGAGATGTGGAAACCGAGGCTACATAAGCTCTCTCAAAATATCAATTTTTTGCGGGAAAAAAAGTTTACTGTGTTTTTTATTTATGATTCTCTTGAAAAGGAGCAAATAGTAATTAACTGTGATAAATGGATGTAAGATCCCTTCCTTTTCAACTTCTGGTGAAAATAACACCCAGGAAACAATACTGTTTTCATTAACTGTTTCCATTACATGAAATGCAGTTTTGGAATTTATTTCCCTGAAGGAAAGTAAGGGATATTATAGTTGAAAACAGAGTGACAATTAGATTTTTTTTTAATGGGGAAAATTGGATAAAGACGCCTATTGAAATTGAATTAATCGTTAAATTCAGCTGAAAGAACCCTTGTGGTTAACGAAGAGTTCATTAACTTTGCTGACTGCGATGATTTGCAAGGCCAAACACAAATTTCGTTGGAGTGGTTCTGTCCGCTGTTTGCCCACTGTATGATTGGCTCCTCCACCATAAAGTCTACATATCGTAAAAAGAAAGAAACAAAAAAAAAAGTCGGTGCCCGAATGTGGAAAATTGTAAACATCAGTTGACAGATTTCTCTCTATGGATTTCTAAAGTTTTTTTTTTTTTCTGCAAAATAAGAGTCAATTTTGTCATCATATGGGACACTCTCTCTCTCTCTCTCTCTCTCTCTCTCTCTCTCTCTCTCTCTCTCTCTCTCTCTCTCTCTCTCCTGATCTTTGGACTGTATTGAACAGTCGCATCTTCTGCCCAAAATTGTTAACTTTTGCCAAGGGTACCTTCCATGAGTAGGGGTCTTTAGGGATGATTTTTTCTTTGCCCCCCACCCCCCCAAAAAAAAGTGTATAAAGCCTATAAAAAGAACTTGATTTTGAAGGAAAATCCTCAATGTTTTCTATTTATATCCTACAGAGACACCGTCATCTTGAGCTTCATTCTAAAAGACACTTGACGTTGATATTGTTGCCATCATCCTCTTTTAAATGTCCTTTTGATTTTAAGATTTATCAGTCTTAAAAAAATGATGATTTTTCCAACGTTTTCGGAAAAGATACTTCCTGGAAGGGATGATTGTGTGGGAAGAACAAAAGGTTTCTTAATCCCTTCGATATGAAAGGAAAGTTGGCGGTGGTCTTTTTGATATTAAAAGGAATAATCCTAGAATAGACGGATGTCATTCATTGGCTTGTTCTCATCTCCCATGATGATGGAGGTTGGTGACAAAGAAGAATCTCTTGGGCTTTGTTCGATTTCTTAGGATTTTCTTGATAAGAATACCTCGGTGGATTATCTTCATTATATAAATTTACGCTTCATTGTTTTATAACGTTATAACACGAAGGCAACGTACATGGCATTTCATAAAACTAGAAAGATCTAATGTTTCCCGTAGGAGGATAGTCCCACGAGTGCAATTCATACGGTGCACTGTAGGCATTGCTTAAGGTTCTTTGCAGAGTCCCTTCTGCCCCTAGCTGCAAAAGCTTTCATTCATTTAACTGTACCTCCTTTTATATTCTTTCTCTCATCTTACTTTCCACCCTATCCTAACAGTTGATTGTAGTGCATCTGCGAGGTTTTCTTCCTGTTACAACTTTCAGACCTTTTTACTGTCTGTTTCCTTTTCAACGTTGAATAACCTCATAGGTCCCAGCGCTTGGCCTTTATAGCCTTAACTCTGTATTCTGTGATCTAACGTTGGGCGTTGTGATATTCGAATCTAGTCTAAATACGAACAAACGACACCATTTCTGAAATTGTGAAAAGACACCTCCAGGTGGCGAAGGTGGGTTGGATGTATTCAAGCGTTCTCGAACCCTGGCGAGGATGAAGAAAGACTCTCTCTCTCTCTCTCTCTCTCTCTCTCTCTCTCTCTCTCTCTCTCTCTCTCTCATAGAAACACGACGATTGCGAGGACAACTAATATAAACATTCAAAATAAAAATAATGATAGGCATAACAAAAGTATACAGTAACCTATGTACGTTAAACGAAAACCAGACAGGAAATAATGGATGGAAACTAAAACTGAATAGATACAACACATCCCTTTGTGGGAACTTCTTTACATACAAGGTATGTAACACGTGGAATAAACTGCCACCAGAAGTTGTAAACAACAACAGTGTAGAAGAGTTTAAAAGAATGCTAGACAAAACCATTAGGGCACTGTGAATGAACAGTTAAACCTGCTCCTACAGATAAGTGAGCACACGATGTCTCCTCGGATGGACTAATAAGTCTTTGAGACATCCTAATCCTTTTAATTCCTTGTAACTCTCTCTCTCTCTCTGACAGTGATGAAAGTATTGCAAAAGTTAATGACTTTTCGGGTTGTCTTTCCTCAGACCGTCGAGTTCAATCTCGAAGTGTGAGATTTCGCGAACGTATAAGGATGGATGTGAGGGACGTTTTAACTGGAAAAAAATAATATTGTTTTTGTTTTATTTATTAAGGAGTTCTTTTGTATGGAATAGGTTGCTCAGCGGGCCACGTCGGTATGGAGAAAGTTTGCTCGTAGATCCCAATGAGTTTTATTAAAAGAGAGTTCGGATGTTATTTATAGGACAGGACAGATGAGAAGACAGTTGCAGTTTTCCTTGTCCCTTTGTGCAAGGTTTTAGTTTCCATTTGGTTATCTGTCTATAATAATGAAGTCAGAGTGGATCTTTCTCGTTCGTCCAGCCAGGGTGGGGGCGGAGTAGGCAGGGGATCGGAAAATTAGGGGAGATAATGACACATCCACCCTCCACCTGCAAACCTAATTTCCGACCCGGGTGGGCGGGGCTAGGTAGGCGATCGGGTCGGTAGGGGAGCCATGACATATCCACCCTCCACCTGTAAACCTGATTGTCCGCCCTGTAGGTAGGCGATCGAAAGGGTGGGGGAGACATGACAATCTACCCTCCTCCTGCAAACTTGATGGTCCGCCCTGGGTGGGGGTGGGTAAGTAGGCGATCGGGAGGGTAGGGGAGGCACGATGGGCAGCACCGGGTTCCAGTGCAGTGTAGCGCACGCCATGAAGCTTGTTTGTTGATATTTAACAGAAGAATCGTTAAAAGTTCACAATGATTAATCATAAAGAAGCATAGAAACTTCTTACCACAGATATGATTTGTGAACGACCATGAATATTCGTGTATCAAACTTCAAATAAAAGAATATATGTAAATATATTTTTTAGAAAGACTTAATGTCTCCTTTCACTTTAGCGCAGGACCTTTTCATTGTTTCAGTATTTTACATAGCTATTGTTAGCCAAGTTTTAACAAACTGTGATTATCTTCAGTTATCCATCAGTGAGACGTTTTAAAAGAAAGATGAATTCGTCTTTGTATGAAAAAGGATTTTGAAACCTTTCGAGTGCATGAAAATTGTATAACCTATGACATTTAATCTGTAGCAGGAAAAAGAATGACTTGACTCCTATTTCTCCCCTTAATCCGGACCCAAGTGATGTAATATTCCAGTATCTTCAAGCAGACGAGCAGAACATCTTCAGTAACATTCTAAGACATGTCTTGACTCAGCAGTGTTCACAATCACTACACGTTTCGTTTGACTAAATATTGAAAAGATACTTTCTGACTCTCGCAAGAGAGGTTAAAATGCATGCAAAAGTTGTTTTCTTACTGTTGAATCTGGTGAGGAAAAAATGATGTTCATGTGATAAGAAATTGTGTATCCCTGACGAGAAATGCAGGCCAGGGCCTTCCCCGTCAGAAACTACATGTTTTCCATGTCTCTTTCCTGACAGTTCTCCCTAGGTAGGCGTCGTCACAGGACCCCCCTGTTTACCCGTTCATTATGTCTAGGTATGGAACCTCCCTCTGCACTATATATGCTCTCTTACCCAAAGACAGACGTCGCTATGGGGATGTGTTTTTATATGCAAATTTTTTTGCGACATTTTCCTTTTAAAAAGATAATCCTATCTATATTTTTTGCAAGTCATAGCTCTTATGAAAACAGAAAAATAATGCATTTTTCATTGCAGTCAGGCCCAGTGCAGCTTGCAAACTTATTATTTTATTTTTTGTAATTTTAGTCATTGAATTGATGATGATGTTGTGCATGTCTGGAAGCTGAAGCAATGGAACAAACCGCTTTTTGCTTCGCTTTGAGAAGCCTCTCTTTTGGAACTCCTAAGAGTTACGTCCTTTAGACGCTGCAGTCGCATTTGACAAGAACATATTCTGAAGGATGTTTAGTAGCAGCTTGTGTACATCAGTAAAAATAAGTTGCATTGCAATGTTTTTGCTGCTATGGCAGTTTTTTTTCGTAAACAGAATATAATGCTTCCTTTTACTCTGCTTCCATGTTTTCCTGTAGGGGATTGTAACTTGCATTTATATAAACGCCATATAACGTTAGGATTGTGATGCTTGGTTGCTAGGATACAATATATATAATATATATATATATATATAGATATATATATATATATATATTATATAATATATATGTGTGTGTGTAAATTTTCATCACATCACCGTGATTCATATACATGCATTAAGCTACAAATGTACTTAAATATCCAATTCGCTGTACCTCGGAATTAATATATTTTCATTTATGTTAACCGAGGGGGAATTTTTTAGTTGATAATAATTTCGTCCTCTCGTGGAATCAAACAAGCGGACAGAGGAGAAATCAGGACTTCAGTGAAGTTACCAACTCGGCCAACAAGAGGGCGAAATTATCACCAACTAAAAAAGTTCCCCTTCGGTTAACATATATGAAAATATAATAATTCCGAGGTAGAGCGAATGGATATAAAAGGTCATTTGTAGCTTAATACATATAAATATATATATATATAGTATATATATATAGATAGTAAATATATATATATATATAGTATAGATATGCACATATATATATTATATATATATATTAGATATATATATATATATATATATATATATATATATAGTATATTATATGCACACATATATATATACATATATAATATATATATATATATATATATATGTGTGTGTGTGTGTGTGTGTGTACATATAAATACATATATATACACACACATTATATATATATATATATATATATATATATATATATATATTTTTATATATATATATTAGGGTTCACCACACGATGGATAAATGTGTGTGATATTCTGCCGCCCCATTCCACGAAACTACTGTATAGTACACCGTTGAAGAAGGGACTTTTACGATAAAAGATTAAAATATTTGTCAATTTGTTCAGTTCAGAAAGGTCTCTGAAAATCTCTTGATTTCGTTGCTTTCTTTCCGATTTTCTTTGTGTCTTTTTGCTCAACTTCTGCCTTGTGATTGTATATGCGCCTTTTTAACCCTTTGGCCAAAGTTCTGTATGTCCATTATTAGATTTTTCAACGTGCCAAGTTGAATGTAGAATTGTCTGTATTGCTGCTTCATTTCTGCCTTCTGTTGACAAAAAATATTGCACTCATGATGACAGGATACAGATTTATTACTGTTGTATTCCATTGTCCATCGTATGCAGGTTTGATGGCTTTACTCAGTATGTGAATTTTCTTTAAGTTTTTATATATGTATAATGTACTTGAATATGAGAAGTTAGGTGACTTCCTCTTTCCCCCTTATAGATATGTGATCATGAAATTGAACATTATCTCCCATTATTCATATTTATGATGCTATTAAATCTCGTCGTGTTTGAAGGTATTTGCTGTTATACGCGTACCCAAATTACCCCTAAGAAACGCCTTGGTTAATACATATAGGTTATCGGTAAAGCGAACACTCTGGATAATGCAGTCGTATCAGGAAATATTTACCGAACTGCAAATAGAGTCTACAAAGGGGAGAGACGACCTCTCATTAGAGCTGGATGATGGTAAATGATTCCTAGGGGGCTGCCTCCCTCGTGCCTCCTAGAATATTCCCTCTTACCATGGGAAGACTCTCTCTCTCTCTCTCTCTCTCTCTCTCTCTCTCTCTCTCTCTCTCTCTCTCTCTCTCTCTCAGGATATGGCAGTCGCGTTTTCTATTTAGATTAAAATTGTTTCCCATCTCTTATTTCATACGAAAACGAGAAGTCAATTTGACTTTGCATATCAGTGCCCTTATTTACAGTTTAATCTTCAGTGGTGTTAGCGTTTTTGCATGGGAGCGAAAAAAGGCTTCATGAACGCGTCCAGTTGTCGTAGCTTTTTAAGCTGGCTTATCCCTGGACCCCTTTTAGGTGATCTCCTCTTCGTTGCGACAGGTTTCTTGACGCTGTTTTGGGGAATGGGGAAAGTGTCTCTGTTCGTTCCCAACTTTTTAAATGGCCAGGTCTTGACTTCATCAATCTTCTCTCTCTCTCTCTCTCCTCTCTCTCTCTCTCTCTGGCTGTGTGTATGTGCGTGTGTGTAGGCTCGTGGAATTCTTTTCAGTTTCAGTACCTTATCGTTTCTAGATGAAAACTACATGGATTTTTTTTCAACGTATTTCTCGGACACACCTTATTACCTTATTATTCTCTTATGCTGAAGGTTTGTTGATGTAGTGTTATGGCATCCATCGAAGATTGTGAAGGGTAATGTTTTCGTTATATGAATATTTCTCCATTTTCCTATTATGGAAAGTACTTTGCCGCTTTGCGCGTTTCTTTGGGTAACATGAATCTTTTAAGTGACGGTCTCGGCGATCTCCATTTTAGTGTATAAAAGTTATCCGTAATTCGGTGGTTCATCATTCGAATGGAATTGACTGAATTATTGCTTTACAAAATGGTTCTCGTTTTGGCATTTTCCTCGGAGCAGACTTCTTCAGGATACGTTAACTTGTTTGATCAGAGAATGGGTATTTTTAATGTAAGGCATCGATTCTTAATATCTCTTTTAAAAACTTCCCTTATAAAGCCAAGAGACAATATATTAATGAAGCATTTGCGCATCTTCAGTCAGCTTGAAACTTAATTTTACTGAAGTGAGAAGAAAGTTGCTTTTGATTGACGCGGTCGTGATGGTTGGTATTGGTATTTCATAGATGCTGACGCAGCCTTGTGGCTGGAACAGCTGTTACAGAGTTATGTAAAAGTATTTTACTTATAAGTAAACTCAGGTATTCGTTGGCGTATGCCGCTAAATGGATGATATAGAATTCCTTTAATCGAAGGTATTTTTCCTTGAAATGTTACTGTTTGGCGATGTTCATTTGTTCAGATTCTCAGTATCTCAAGTTTTTGTTTATGGAGTTTTTTTCGATTTCGTCAGATAATTATTGGCAAAAGATAATGATGACAAGTGTAAAGTATATAAGATGTTAATGAAGTAGGAAAAAAAAATACTCGCTGACCGATTAGATAATCAACTGGGATTAGACACGCATAACTTTCAACTGCCCTGACACTTATACTCTGTTTTTTTTCCATCTGTCCATCCGCCTGTGGTTTTTGTATATGGTAACACTGCGTCTCGGGCTTTAGATAGTTACATTCAGCTTACATTCAACGATTATAATAATATCCTATTTCGAATATTAACGGTGTAATTCGCATACAGTAAATTATGAAAACACTTTTCAGTTGCAAATGTACACCCAGATATCCTTTTATTTACCTAAAACTTACACATAGCGTAATTATCTAAAGCCCGGGACGCAGTGTTACCATACAAAAACACCACAGGCGGATGGACAGATAAAAAAACAAACAAACAGAGTATAGTTGAGCAGTTGATACACCTATGATTAGAATGCTGTTATTCTTTACGCTGAAGACTTTTCAGGTGTAAAGAGCCTTTTGCTCCATTTTCATCTGTACTGGCACCCACCCTGAGGGTCATTTTTAAGTCTAGCGTAGGCCTGTGCTGGTCATAACCCCTTTCGAAAGAAAACTGCATGAAGAAGCAAGCATGGCAACACGTTCTTTCCAATGTTTTTTTTTATCAAGTAATCCCCTGCCACTTCCGTGTTCCCGTAGAGTGTGATGGACAGCGATGATGAAGAGGAACGTAGCAGCGGTTGTGGGGGTGGGAGGGGTATGGCCATGCCAATGTGTGCCCGTGGTACTTCTCCCCCATCTTCTGTGTATCGCAAGGTAGTTCAGGAAACCGATTACGATACCCACGACGGCATGAAGGCCCTCACTAAAGCTGCTTATAGTTATGGGTAAGTTTAGTATTATTGTTATTATTATTATTGTAGATAAAATTCATCACTGCTTAAAGTTAGGGTAAAAGTATTGTTTTTTGTTTTAATGTTTTTGTTGTTTTGTTAATAAGAGAGGCACTTGTCATCCATAAGCTAAAGTTTAGTGCAGATTATTTTTACTTGAATATTTAGAAACTAACAGTTTTAACAAGCTTTGCCGAGAATGTCTCACAAAGAGAAGCACATGATTTTATATTTAGCGTAATTTTTGAAAATGTAGAATACGGTCTTATTAAGAGACAATTTCAGTGATATCTTGGAAACCATACTAGTTTTAGTTGCTTACTTAAAGAAGCAATCTATTATGATGAACTGTGACCCAAATTAAATTACTCTCTTTAAATTCTGTGCTTAAAAATCTTAAGCCAATGCTAATTTATTTTCGAAAATTGACTACATTTAAGTTTAATAGATGAATATGTAAGGCATGTACCAGTTTCTAGTAAATTGTTTTATCTTGTTTGCTGTAATTCCACAGCTATGTATATGTATATCCATTTAATGTTGAAAAGTTGTCTGTTCTCAACTTTAGTTATTATTCGTAATTTACATGCATGCTTTCATTGAGCTGCAGAAGTATATACTTGCATAATTTGTTTTTAGTCGTCGTCGTCTTTCGAGCTTATTATTCCGACTGTACAGCAGGGTTGGCTGCACAAGTCAACTTCCTCCATCTATTTCTATTCTTTGCATCATCTTCCCCCAATCCCACCTCACCACATCCATCACCACATCCATCCATCTGATCTGCTGATGCCCCACACTCCTCCTCCTCCTCCTCCTCCTCCTCCTCCTCCTCCTCCTCCTCCTCCTCCCCCATCACTGGCATATTCTTAGCTCTCTTGATTTATTCCACCTCCTATCTTCTTATTACATACATGGCCATAGTATCTCAGATGAGCCTCCCTAGCCTTCTCCTTGACATATACCACACATTCTTCTTATATCTTGACTCTCCCTCCTTTCCAGTATTGATATTCCAGCAATCCATCTGACCATCCTCATCTCGGTTCTTTCCAACAATCCCTCTTCTTTCCTCTTCAGTGCCCAAAGTTTCTGTCCTATACAGAAGTATGGGCCTAATAACTTCCTTTATAATTATTTACTAGGATTTTAACTCAATTCTTTTTTAGATTTGTCTTTACGCATGTACTGAATCATTTTCATTCATTTCTGTTTACTTTCATATGCAGAACATTACCCCGCATCCATAGCCATAAGTCGGCTAGCCTGCCGGCCCGTGGGAAGGATGCTGACACTCCACCTGTCCTGGATCTCTTGAGGGTGGTACCCGAAGACCTCGCCACCCAGATCACTAGGATGGATTTCCCCGTCTTCAAGTAAGTCTATCATTCCATCTGTTCCTTTGTTGTGATAGTTACCTCGTCATTCTAATGATTTATTTTGCTGTGATGCTTGCCTACTTTTCCTTACTTACATATTTATATTTGAAGTAGGTAAGAATCTCTCTATATTGTTATTTTTGGGGAAAAGAGATACAAAAATATAAATTTTTCAATGATGACGAGTGTAGTCATAGGGAATGATTTATAATTTTTTCTTGCAAATAAGAAATGGTCATTTTTATTTTAGTGGTTATTTTTCTGTATACATACTGATTTTGCAGTTTTTGTTTCTGCCTCATGATTGATTTTTTACTTATTAGTCTTGCTGGTTGGCAGAACTGCCATTTTGATTTTTTATCTGTTGTTTATCATAGGTCAAACTTCTTTCTTTGCATTAGGGTATTTCTTTCTTATTATAATTTGTGATGCACTTATGTGTTACTCCATTTGTCATCTTCAGTAGTATGATTGAATGAATATTCAAATTAATATTTTATTCATCCGTTTGCTATTTAGTAGGAGCACCAATAGCTGTTGATGAGGTCTGTATTGGAGATGTGGTGGTATCATTGAAATAAACTGAATTTATAAGAAATATGAATGTTAGTTTATCTTATAGAAAAGTTGACTATGCAAGATATTCAAAATCCCTTATTAAGCCCTGATAAATGGATGTGGAATTACAATTCCCATGATTCCTGTTAAGTAAACTTCAGAGTGAGTGTTGTCAATGTCTGTGCCCAAGAAACTATAAAATTCCGTACGTGAAAAGATATGCTGTAATAACCATTAATTAAGGACAGAATGAAATAAAAGATGTTATAATTCAATTATTTTATTACAACTTCATCTACAGTATTATAGTTATGCAAGTCCTTAAATTGATTTAATTGGTACGAAGAATTGAAATTTTTTTAAGGCTATGATAAAATTATTCTTATAATGTTTCAAACAGGCAACATAAGGCATTTTAATGCCTAGAAAATACATGACATTGATGATGATATTAGATATACTATACGTTCTTAAAAAAGAAAACAAGGTGAACAATGACTTTCTCAGTAAGAAATGTCATATAGAAAACAGTCAATCCTTTTTTATTTCATGAATAATATCATATTGATTAGAAGCTTTATTCCATTGTTATGCGGTGCAGATCCAGTGATGAGGTGTACTGTACAAAGCACATTAAAATGAAAGTTGATTTAAGCTTTTTATCAGAAAACCAAATATTTTCTCCGTGAGTATTGTGGCAGTAAACTAGAATTTAGATGAAGATTTAATTTGATATTTGCATAAATTGTCATGTAACTTTTTTAACTGAAGACTCATGAAGCAAGTACATAAGCTTCATGAAATTTTAATTCAGATTAAATTCATGTATTTTGTATAATTTTCTTTTGCTCTTATTGAAAAGAATTATTTTAATCCTTTTTAATTGCCTTATGGACATGATTCTCAATGACAGTTCTAGAGCTCCCTGTGTTACGTATTGCATAAGATACTTATTTTTAACCTTCTACACAGTAATTTGCATCTATGCATTGTTTTTGGGGAGAATATTGTGAGACACCTTTTTTTTTTTTTTTTTTTTTTATCATGAAGCATACGACTGAAAACCTCTTGATTTTGTCCAGCTTGTGTAACTACATACTCTTTTAAAATGTTCACAGAGCCATCACCCCAGAAGAGCTGACCTCCTGTGGTTGGACGAAAAAAGATAAATTGAAATCTGCCCCCAATATTGTGGAGTTCACTCGAAGATTTAATCATGTAAGTAAATTCATTTTATCTCCAGGTCTGAATATCACATTCTGATGAAAGCGTATTGTAGCTCATGATTTGTACTGCTAGGAATGGCATTATTTTTTTTTTATTTTAGTGAAGAAATGTTAAATTACCATATGTTACTTTCATGATTTTGATTAATAAAAATTTGGTAGAGCTTGTCGTAGGGATATATATATATATATTTTTTTAATAGGCTTGGTAACCTTAATTCATATGCATGAAGTGACTATGGTAGTAACTTTTGGTGCTGTCAGATACTAACTTTATTGCTAAAATCTTTTTTTATATTAAATAAAAGCTGAAACACTTGAAAACAATTATATTATAATATTACAAGTTTGCATAATCTTAACTATAGATTTACTTCAATAGGATTGATTAATGAAAGGAATACAAAAATACTTGAATTGCAAAGTATGTTGGTGATCTTAATGCTAGGAATAGTATCGAATCAGCTTTAAGGATTTTGATTGAGATAAAAACCACAGTTTAATCGTAGAATGATTAAGTCACACATTTCATTGCTGAAATAATTTTAGCTGTAAAACATGACTTTTATTGCTCAGTTATGTATTGATTTGAGGATGCATTTGTTACACTGATGATAATGTACAGAGTTTGTGGAGTTAATAAGTTGCTGATTGCTTGGGATCCTAATGATAAGTGCCTAGAGGGTTGGGTACATATATTTTTATGGATTACTATATGCTGTGGCATTTGTATTGAGGGTCCTAGTTTTTATGGGATATTTGCTGTACCTGTGCGTTTAACATCTTGTGTATTTGATAGATTATAGGTTAAAAGATAAGTACATATGTTTAAATAATAATAGTTTTCTTCTTGATCTTTTTTAGATCAGTTTTTGGGTTGTCCGAGAAATACTTAACGCAGGAGGAGCAAAACAGCGTGCTGAGATGATGGGACATTTCATTAAAGTAGCCAAGAAACTCAATGAACTCAACAATTTTCACTCACAGTTTGCCATCGTTAGTGCCCTGCAATCTGCGCCCATTTACAGGTAAGGTGTACTCAAATAAAATTATTTGCTTCTCTATTTTTTTATATCTTAACATATTCACAAACATACGTTTGTGAATATGTTGACTCTTTAATGAAAGATAGTAATACCTACAGTTAGGTCTTTCGAGTTTTGACATTTTCAATGTTTCAGGGGTCTTTGTTCAAAATTATAAAGGGAAAGATAATTTATATCAGTGTATGCATCTTTATGTCAGTCAGGAGGAAATGTTAAAATGCTATGTGAATATGAAAGTCAATAAAAAATTGTGAAAATCACAGATTTTTTTTTAGATATATGCAATCATTAAAAAGTATGGAAAATAGGATGGATATGTTAAATATCTAAGTAATGATGAAAAGATTGTCATTGTAGCTTATTCTCTTAGCCTAAGTGTCACCCACCAGGTAGGTGCTGGTATGTAGGTATAGTAAAGTAATACGTAATTTTTTTGGTTTTTCATTATACATATATATAGTTATGTAAATACGTATTTATAAAAAAAGACCAGAAAATAAACTATGAAAGATCTTGTTGTATGCATATTAGCACCATTATGGCCTTACTTATAAGAAGGTATAAGGTGTTTTGGTAATTTTTGTAAAAGGCTTATTTGACATGAATAATTTTTCATCTTACATGAGGTAGTATCAATCTTTCAGAATATGATTCTTATTGTAAATCAAATGGGAGATATTTTAAAAGTTTCAGATTGAATTAGTGATCAATTTTATTAAAGATATTGTGATACAGGATAATTTTAAAAGTTTCAGAGTGAATTAGTGATAAATTTATTAAAAATATTGATACAGTATATAAGTGAAGATGAAAATTGCAATTTAAAAATAAGCTCAAGCTGTATCTAAACAATGATTGGAAACAGAAACTTACATCTTGTAGGCTATATGAATTTATTGCAGTTGCTACCAAAGCTTTTGTGGAACATTTCTTTCTGCCATCAGTGCTAAGAGTGAGGCACAAAACCAATTACATTAGAGAATAAAAAAAATAAATCTGGTAATGTATAAATTTGTAATTTTTTTTTTTTTTACATCAATAACTTGAACGAGCCTTTTTGGTAATTTTAGTCATTATATCCTATGGAAAGTCTTGCCAATAGAGATTACTGGGAATGACTTTTACTTGGTTGCTCCCTTCTTCGTTTTTATATTTTTACTTCATATTTGATACTTATATAAAGGGAAATAATGAAGTACCTTTTTAGTGTATAAGAAAAGAGTTTTTTGCAAATGCTAGTGATTTGACCTTGTTCATTTTTATTTTACTGTAGTATAATGTATTAAATGAGGAATTTCATATATACAAAGATTTCCTTTGGTCAGTATTGTACTTCTAAGTTTTGCTGAAAGTATTTGTAGGTTAAGTTCTTATACTAAATTGAAATTTTTTACAGATTAAACAAGACTTGGGCTGCTCTCTCCCGTAAGGACCGGCAACATTACGAGAGGATGAGCGAATTATTTAGTGATAAGAATAATTGGGAACAACTTAGAAGTCATGTTAATAGTCTGAAACTTCCTATGATTCCGTACCTTGGTAAGTAGTACTGAAAAATTACAGTTCAGTTTTGTGTTTGCAATAACAAAACACTTACAGGGAGATTATTTTGATGTTATTGAAATTTGTCAGTTTATTTCAGGATGGATTGTATTGTTCATTGTAAACAGTTTAAATGATTTTTTATACTAAACTTGCTCTGCAATAGTTCCATGCTCTTCTTACCATTTGTAACTTGAAGACTGCATTGATACTTGTACTATTGGGTTTAAAGAATGCCTTATGTTTTTAAGGTTCTTAGGATAGTACAGTAATATAACATAATTGTAAAATTAGTATATATACTGTGTACTTCACTGTTACAGTATATTGAATGAAGGCAGGGCTCCTGTATGAAGTGTACTAATAATTTAGAAAACTATCGTGTGCTAAAGATAATTTTACCACTTGGTATTTTTTCAAAATTTCATGGATAAAGAACATCGTTAAAAATTTTTTTCATCACTTTTTTTAAATACCTACAAGTATGTAGCCTTTGGGTGAGAGATGTTTTGCTATCGCAATCCCAGTGATAATTTTGAAAAATTAATTTGGGTAAAGGTACTAGATGGTATTCATAATTCTTTGGGGCATCACTTTGCCCCCCTAGCTGCATTGCTTTTTCTGTTTTTGCGTTTCATCTGTTTTTTTTTTTTTTTTTTATTCACATCTGTACTAACTGCCCAGATTTATTACTTTGCTCCAATTTCACCTTGCTCCTCATGAGCCCTATTGGAGTTTAGGAATGTTCATAAGTCTGTGTCTTAAATGAGGGTAGTCATGCCCTTTGGAGGTACAAGAATCAAAGACTGGGGTATGGGAGACGTTTATCTTCAGTGTTGTTTTTCTTTAAATATTTTCAATGAAATTTTTGTCATCTACTTTCATGCGTTGTTCCTGGCTCTCCATATGTAATGTAAAACCAAACTACTGCATTGACATGTTATGAAGTCATACTAGCATATAATATGACTGGTGATAAGGGTTATTGCATCAGGGAATATGGGGACATTGTAGAATCCAGCTGAAGTATAGAAAATGAAAAAGTATTCAGGTCAAGTTTCAACTTACTCCCTTTTCTAAAAATTCATACACTGCACTTTCTTTTAGTGAGTATTTATCTTTGATATTCCAGGCCTCTTCTTGACTGATTTAGTATATATAGATATGGCCCATCCCCATTTTGGTGGTCTGGAGAGTGAGCAGCGGCAGCTAAAGATGAACAACATTCTGAGAGTTTTGGCAGATTATCAGCAGTCTGATTATTCTGCTCTTCCTCATCTGCAACATGTCCAGACATATTTAGCATCTGTTAGATATATAGAAGAACTACAGAAGTTTGTGGAGGATGATCATTATAAGTATGTTAACTTTGTATCAAGTTAATTTTGGTTGAATATGTTCAATGAAGTAGTGTTCTTGTTGAAATGACCTGATCCCCTTTGTTCTGTATGATATTATAAGAGAATAATTCATTACAGGTTGTCACTTCAGCTTGAGCCAAACACTCCAAGCAGTAGTCAGAGTGCCAGCAAAGACAGTGTTAGTGATGTAGCTGGAGGGATCAATTCCTTAAATCTCTCTCCGGCACGAGTAAGTGGCGGTAGGCCACCTGCTCCTCCTCCCACCTATTCCTGCCCAGCACATGGACCACAAGCAAAATTTGTACCTGGTCACAGGAAAGCACGTAGTCTAGGAACAAAGTGAGTCCCGCATGAATTTCATATTTTGGAAACAAATATGTACTGTACTGTACAGAATTGGTCCATCTATCTTTACAATTAATTTATTGCAGTTTGGAGTTTTCATGTAATTTTTATATAAATTTCTGTTCATTGTTGCACCTTGCAAGAGATTTTTAAGTTTCAAAGCTTGGAAGGCTGTTAATACACATTTTATTAATTCATTGGGATTTGTATAAGTATATTGTGTTTATCCCTAATGGCACATTCCTACATTAAACCATGACATGGCTGCCATTGTGGTGTTTTTCACATATCTGTCTGTTCACTAAGGACTGAATTTTGTTCCGTATGCTTCATTTTAATGTATTGCAAGTGAGAGCATTTCCCTTGAGTGGTTTACAGTTACACTGTAGTGAAGCCAACAGAGGATGTTTGATGATTGGCAAGGCCTTGCTAAGTGTCTGGATACTATGAAATAATTGCCCCTCATTCGGAAACAAATCCTTTGCTCTACCCCTAGCATGTTCTGGAAATTTTTAGTTTTGGGGTTATTCAAGTTTATGATAGTAATTAAGATTAATGTAGACTGTATAATAAAGACAATTGTTGTCATATTATAGTGCTTGGGCTCCAAAATTATTGTATACAGATAAATAGCAATGCCTGTGCTGGTTTGGATGCAGCCTTAGTTTATACAGATATGGCAGAATCTCCCATTAGTTACTGACAGGGACAAGAAAAGTGAATTTTCATTTAGAGTGCTGCTTCTTTTAACCAGTGACACATTTTAGTTGAATTTGGTTAACATTGCTGCCATTAATTACTGAGTGAGCAGTTTACGCAAGTCACTTATCACATGACAAGTTTATGAAATGGAGGCCTTTTATTTTTCATATTTTTTCTAATACATGTTTCACAATACAGTTTGTTATTGGCACTATATTTACATTAGTTTTTGTCAGAGAGAATTGAGAAAATATTCATACTTTTTCAGAGACAAACCATAGTCCTAGTTTTGGTGTTTTGATCGTGATTAAGAGCTTAGTTGTTTGTGGTAGGGATGACCTCTCTGTCACAAGTATTTGTTGCTTGCAGGTTGCACTACACACAGCATTTTCTCTCTAAGTACAGTTAAGAAGTAAAGTTTTTCGGTTTTAATGACATAATAATTGTTGTGAATAAATGTCACAATTCAACACTGGTTTTTCAATTTTTGTTATAGGAAAAGTGATGTTGCTAAAGTATGAATTTTAATTCATTATTGTAGAATTATCCAGCTTAAAATCATACAGCTATTCTTGTGTTGACGTATTGCATGAGAAGAGAGTTTTTGTTACTGGATCTCAATGTGAATTGATACAAACATTGATAAATTCCATACACTGTATTGTACTTTGAAATATTTTGAAAAATACAAAACCAGTTGATGTGATGTAACCATGGCAAACTATATTATTGCATTGTAGTAGTCAACCAGCTCTTTGAGTTTCAAGTATTTTAACTCAGTGGTCTGGTTCATTTTTTTATGATAAAAGATTTTTGTTATAAATCTGAGAATCACATCTTGAAACTGACAATGTTTACATTTACATTGTAAATACCGTAGTCACCAAAATCTGGAAATATTTAAGGTTTCTGAAGATCTGTGCTGTGTCATTTTTTACTCTTAGTAGGTTTCAAGGTGAGCTCAAAGTTCATTCAGTGACTGTAAAACAAATTAATTCCTTAAAGTACATTAATTTTTTAATAAAATTTTGGATTAGTGATATTTATTTCCTACTATTTTCTGTAGATTGGCCAGGCTGAATTTAGTTGGTCTTACATGGTGGATTATTGCATAAATACTTCAACAATATAACCAATGCAGTAGCAGTAGAACCCATTTGTGATACTTCACACATTGACAAAAAAAAATTATAATTTTTGTTACAATATTTTGAAGTCTTCATATTTTAGATGATTTTGAGTTTTTGCTAATTTGAGATTTAGCTGTGGTCTGTAAGTTGACAATAGTTATAACAGTGCCAAGTTTGGTGGCCTTCATTAGAAGATGAGAATGTGATAAGTGACCTCAGATGTGTTGCGCTCTTTTAATGAGTTCTCTTTAGATGCTAAGTTTAAATTATATGTTTGCCTGATTGTGCAGCAAAGATTAAATTGTTCCTACCAAAATATCCTGCCACTGATGCCATGAACCCCCTTGTCCCATACATTGCTGCCATGCTAGATTTCGGAGTATGAGTCTCCCACGCAATCTCCATCGCTCGGAACCCCAGAGTCAGGGGGCAGACCGCTTCGGGTGAGTCCTGCACCAGTGCTTGACTTGAGTTGGCCTCCCTTGGTTTTTGTGTTTTGTTACGTTTGTTTTGTTTGGTTTTCCCAGATCCGCACGCCTCCACATCCTTTAATTGCACAACAATTTCTTTTATGGACTTCTTCCAGGCACCTGCTGAAATGCTACTTAAACCATTTAAGACATTTAGTGGAACTTTTTGTTTGGGATGGTTTGTCTTTGGTTTCTTTTTATTTCATAATTTAGCCCTTTTTAAACATTTTCAATTTGGTTCCTGAGCCACACACCTTAAAGTTCCTACCATTAAATTGGATGGCTGAATTTCCCTGATGGTGTTAGCCCTTGTTTCCCATTTTTATGTTTTCCCTGGTTATTTCATTTGTTTCTTATTTGAAAAATTTAAATTGATTTAGCCTTTGAATTTATGTCAGAACACCCACATATTGCAGAAATTCATGTTAGTCGTCTTGTCAAAATTTAGTCAGTACTTCAGAGATTCAAGAACCATAAGTGATCCTAATAAAGATTCGATCTATTATTTTACTCAAGACACCTAACTGGATATTTCTGCTACTGCTAGTAAGCTTTCAGTGCATTTGTAAGGTGAATGCATGTATAATACTTGCAGTTAATACTATACTTTTTTCAAATATTAAATGTCTAGTAGAATTTGTTTAATCATAGGCTTTCTCTTCAGCATTGGAAATATTGATGATTCATAGTGCATACCTATAAACTGGTCATGAACTGTAGAGCATTTAATTTTATGAGTGTCTTGTTTGGATATGAACCATGATAATGAACTGATTGATTTTAAGGGGTAAATTACAAATATCCTGTGTTGGTTCATATCAAGACTGACTTTTGTGCTAATGGGTATATAGTCATTTAAAATATTAATCATAGTTTTGAAATGTTTAAGTGATTAATAGAGGAAAGCTGTCTATACGTAATTGGATTAGGCTTAATTTCTGTTCAGTAGTGTACAATATGCAGGTTGCTCAAAGTTACAAAAAGAAGTAAACTTATTTGAATCAGACGAAATTATGGCTACCATATATATGTTGGTACTTTTGGTTTACATATTAAAATTTGCTACCAGAATGCTCATAACTAACATTCTTGCATTTTTCAATTTTGTGTATTAATTGAATGATAAATACAGTACAGTATTCTCACAATAACCGGACCATTTAGTGTCATTGATATGGCAGTGAGTCTGTCCAGTTCTCTTTCCACTGTCTGCAAAAGTGCTCTGAATGCAGATTCCTACATGAAAACAGTAGAAAAACTGCATTGTTTCCAAGATACTGACTTTGTAACAAGATAAGCTTTATAAAGCATTATTGCAAGTAGCTCTAAAATCAAGATGAGCTAGTTCCGAATGTGGTTAAGGTATAACACTGTACCTTTTTAACAAAGCCAAATATTGCATGTACATAGTATATACAGAATTGAGTGTGAAAATGTAAGATACAATCTTCTGTAATGTATTTTAACATATACTGATCCCAGTACGTATTTGTAACTTCAATGAAAAATTTAAAATCAATTTTAGCAAATTTTTATCTTCAAAATTAGTAGAATGGTTTTTTATTCATGGGGTTATCATATTAAGGATCCTTTCTTTGACAAGGAGTGAGAATTTTCTATAAACATTTGTGAAAATTTCATTGGATATACAGTCACCTCTCAATTACTAGGGTTACATTCCTGGAGAGCTCGCTTTATTTAAAAATGTTTTTCCCATATGAAATAACAGGAATAAGGGGGTTTACATTCCTGGACATGGGGAACTCTGTACTTCTTTGCTAAGTACAACCAAATTGGATAACGGTAACATCCATTTGACTTGTATTTCAACCATCGTACGATAGTAAACAATTACTGTAGTTATGTTATAAACAATGTTATGTAGAATAGGACTGAAATATTTTTATGTAACAACTTTATTTGCTATAGATCAAAGATCAGCAAGGAAATATGCTGTTGAATTTAAACGAAGTTGTAGCTGAAGCTGAGAAAGCGGTTCAAGCTCCTAATGACTACGTATTCTCATGCATGGCACCGAGGATGAAACTCCCGTAAAGTTATGCCATCAAACACAACCATAGATAAAATTGAGAGAAAATAATTGTAATCAAGACTACTGGGTTTGAAACAACAAATTTTACTGTTGTTTTCATGTCAATAAAAGATAATGTAAAGCTCGTATTACAATGAAATCAAGTGAAAATAGCGAACAGAATTAAGTTTTTTTTTTTTTACACAATAAACATGCTCCCAACACAATCTGTTAAAAAAATAATAATTTAGTTCACAACGAGACTTATTCAGGCCATATTTTGACTTAAAAATTCATCATATAATGAAAAATTACTTGTCTTATATAAGTAAAGTATCTAGTTACACTCATTTATACTAACTAGAAGGAAGAAAATTCGCACAGAGTTAAGTTAAATACGGCAAAATAAACTCGCATTTGACATCAGCTGATTTCCAAACCAAAACGTTGACTGCTGTTATTATTTTATAACACAACAATATGAGAATACATACAATATTATTGGATACAGTGAAGTAATGTATAACAACTTTTTGAAAGATTCGTGGAAAAGATGCATATTCGTTACGTGTGTAATTATATGAAGCCACCAGCAGCCTGATATCGCTTAATTCTGCCGATGTTGGAACGAAGCTGATTCTCGTTTCGTGTCCAATTATTTTTTTTTTGTTTTATTAATAAATAAACAAAGCCTTTCGCTTTATTAATAATTTAACAAAGTTTTTTGCTTTATTAATAATTACATACTGTGCTATGCCTTTGTTTATATCAACGGCTGTCGTCTGCAGTGCTGATGCACTGGTGGTTTGAAAACGCTCGGGCGCCAATTTGCGTTAAATCAAAATTTTCGTGTTTTTTTTTTTAAATTTTTAAATATTTTCTAGCGCATGTTAAATCAAAAATGAGTTAATTAAACGTGTTAATTGAGAGGTGACTGTACATGGTAACCTTTTGAGAGTAGTAATTATAATCTTAAAAACATTAGCTGTTTCAGGGAAGGAAATCCAGAAATACATGAATATTTAGGTTTTGGAAAGGCTCTTATGGGGGGTTGCTAAAGTCTTGAAGGCATAAATTAATGTTAGTTATCATTTATAACGAACAATGTTATATAAAACTTTTTATTTGCAAGGGATGATAATGCCTGTCCCAGACATGTCATATATAAACTGATGTTCAGTCCATGGCTGAAGAGGGAATGCTTTTGTGTTGCCCAAATATTTTATCTAATGCTCATCATCAGTTTAGCTTTTTAGTGTTTTATTTCAAGTTGTGGTTTATGTATGCTTCTCTGCAGTTTTATTAAAGTTAAGTCGTTTTCCAGATCTTGTAATTGGATATACACGTATTGAGTTTCTACGTCTTGCTAATCATAGGCAAGAATAATTTGCCATGATTTTGTTTAGCCCCTTTGCCTTATAGAGCCATCTCCTGTCCTCCCCAGTTCCTTCTTGTGATCTAGTCTTAGTAAAATCCTTTATCCTTACAGTCTAACAAGGAAGGAATACTTTAATCAGTAACGCCATCTCTTCCACAGTCACTCATCTCAAAATTCACAAATAGAGTCGGATGGATGGACAACATGCGGCAACTTTCACGTATACTTGAGTCAGATGTATGATGATGATAGCATGCATGTTCTGATGAATGGTTTAATTCATTGGCACCATTATTAAGTGTGTTGTGTTAGGATCACCAATAAGAATGATCTTATCAATTAACGTGCCTTTAAAGTACATACACAGACAATCATTCCTCCATGTGTAGCCCCAAGTCAGATGACCGTCATACTATATTTAGGTCTTGCCACCCTGGCAGTGGGAATGTGTCTTACCATTATTTTGTGTCTCTTGTTCTATTTCTATGGCTTTTTAAATGATGTATAGTTTTCTCTGCTTTCTTGAGCTTCATACCATCCAAGTGAAATTTTGCATTGGCATTCCATTAGTTTTGTGATGATTAGCTAGGCATAATAGAATTTGTAGATAATTCCACTCTGAAAATATTTATATGCACAAGTCGTTTTTACTGTTGTACGTATTGCAATTTTTACCTGATGTATGTATTTGGAATTTAGCATCAATTTATTTTAATTAATGCAAGTACTATTTCACTTTATATTTACAAATATTCTTATCCTTAAAGCTAATGTATTATTCTTCAAGCTAATGTATTATTCCTCAGAAAATTTACTGGTATATTGATGCTGCATATATATACTAGTCAACATTGAATTGAGTGTGGTGTAAAACTTAAAAATGTTCACAGACAAGTATAAATGAGGTCAGTAGGGTCTGTAGAGAACTTATTTATTTCATTTTGATCACATGTATTGAGCAAGACCTCTTGTAAAAAGGAATTATATGTGGTGGAGAATTGAATTACTGTATAGTTTAGCATGTGGCTTTTCTAAATATTTTTCAGCTTAATATGTACTCTCCATATTGATGTTCATTCTTTATGATGTGAACAGATTGTAGGTTTCAACAGTTTTACTTCCAAACAATTAGCATTTGTTAAAACATCTGAACACTTTAGACTGGTTTCATTGAACAGGAAAGTTGCAGTTAGCTTTTTTGATGTATGGTAGATATTCAGTGGAAGTCTAAATAGTAATGGTGGTAGCTTTTCTGAATTTGAACGTTCTAGAAAACATTTAAGTAGGCATTGCTAATTTTACTGACATATAAGACATCCAAACCAGAAGTCGAGGCTGAGAGATTTAAAAACAAGAACTAGAATCAGATTGCAAAATATTTAGGTCACATTTCACACTGCCTCATTATTTTATATAATGAGTAAAACCTTTATTATGAGAACTGTAGCACAGTGTGTGTGTATTACCCCTCAATTATGTGAATTTGAACTCAATACTGTTCAGAACTACCCTTCCTTTCTTATATCATCAGTAATTCTGTACATGTGCCGAAAAATCTGAAATCTCCCAGTTCTTATACCTTTCCATACCATGATCCTGTACGAATTGTCCAATTTCTAATGAATTTGTTGGGTGCAAGTATTTCGGTATCAAGTGTTATCCTTTGTTGTAGAACCTTGTATGTTTAATTTTCAAAATACAGTACGTATATGCGTAGTTCAAAATTCCCTTTTTATATTGTATAAAGGCATCAGTATTTTGCTTTTCATGTTGATTTTATGAATGTATACTCCTTATAAGTGTGTTTTTGTATTAAATTGGGTTTTTGAAAATTTTTCTGTGTTCACTCAAATTTTGCTTTTTCAATACTCTTCTGCCAGGTAGGTATAAGTGTACAGTATTAGGTATACATACAAGGAATAGTATACAGGTTTACAATCTCTCTATCTGAAATTCTAAAAACCAATGACTTTAAATGTTGAAATTTATTTTTGGAGGGTAATATCCATTTGTAAAGGTAAAAGAGTACAAATTTAAGATAATAATTTTAATGACACTTGGTTTCCTTTTTGTTTTTAGTTATATTGCATGTTTTATCATCATATATAATTAAATAATGACATGCGATTACGTGCCATTTGCATTCTAGTATGTAGTGTTTACATTCTCAGAATCTTCAGCTGACTGAATTTTACTGACATCATCATTGCCCATACATTGCCAAATAGTAATAGCAGATTGAGTAATACCAACATCCTCATTGCTGTTAGTTGCTAGATGAAACATAATTCAGACTTCTTTTTTTCTTATTAACAAAGCTGGATTAAAAAGTACAGTCACTTTATTTATAAATGCCGTAAATTTTAAACTAAGTAAACATGATTTTTCCAGTCTCGGATGTTGCATTTTCCCATTCCAAAATGTTTTGCAGTTTGCACTTTTATTCATGTCTTTAGCCACAGCTTAAATTTATGGTACATTATACATTTTCAAGACCATCACCGTGGCGTAGAAAATTAATAAAAATTTAATTTTTTCTTTGTATGTCATCATTTAGGATCAGCAAGTTTTAACAAGTTGATAACTGCAACTTGACTTAATATTTACACGAACTAACGTTAGCAGGCAGTTGTTTTTCGATTTGATTATGGAAGTGTTTGCTTCGCTGTTTATGCCAGTGTTTTGCAAGAAATAGTAAGTGGCTGTTAGTTATGATGAGTAGAACAGTGCTTAATGAATTATTAGACAAACCATAACTTTGGGAAGTCTGGTTGAAAGTATGGCTCCAGGTCTGTTAATTTGTCAAAAGCTAACTTAGATGAAATATGCTTTATGAAATCTGTCGGTATACTGAGGCAGGCAAAGAAAGACTAGCCAAGTGTAGTACTAGTGTACCAGAAACTCGCACATCTTGCATCTCCTAGTACACTATAATCTCCAAAATGCAAATCACACAATACACAAGGTATGTGAGGAAAATAGGTTTTGGGGACAAAATATTAATGGTCGCATGGTACAAAAGATTGGATGATGGAGTCTATATGGTAATTAGGGTTCTTTTGATGCTGTATATTTTTGGGTTTTACTGAATGTTTCTGTTGGAAATAAAATGTGCTAGTATATGTACTTTTGAAAACCAAAACACTACTGGCCCTAAGGGTATTGGATATGAGATTGTGAATCTGAATATCCCGGAACTAAATTGTGTGTGAAATGCTAACAGGTGAATTATACATTTTGCGTAGGTAGTTGAAAAATTCTTGTAATTTTGTATGTAATTTAATTACAGTTTCACTGTACAAATTCTGGTGATAGCTTGACATTACAAAGCACAAGCATTTAGAGGGACAACCCTGAAAGTAATTAATATGCGAAGGAAGGTTTTTCTCAGTCCTGGCCTTGTGTTTCATTGCTTGATTCCTACTCATTCTCGTCCATTCTCATCTATTCCCCCCATAGCTGTCCAACTTCTTTAACTGTACTGTACCTTGCTCCAGCTTGCATTTCTCATTTAAAAACATTGTCATTGGTTTGAAAGAGAGAGAGTAATAACCATTAGATCCTACTGAGGGAACCAGGATCCCAAACATTTTCCTGGACTTTGTGTTCTTGTACACAACAAACACACCTTGAGCATCAATGGTGTACAGAGCTAAGTATTAAAAATATAATATTAATGTTATTAATCTTTCAAGTCTATGCAATTCAGTATATTAAACATGGGCCACCTTTGGTGAATTTCCAGAATTACAGAGTACATAATAGTTAAGCGCACATACAGGCAGTCCCCTGTTATCGGTTGGGGGTGGGGGGTGGGTTCCATTCTCAGCGGGGTGCTGACAAGAAAGAGCTGCCATTAACTGAAACTCTGTGATTTATGGCGCTTATGGCACCATAACTCTATTATCGGCACCTTATGGCGCTGATAACCGAAACTTGGCCTGTTATGGCACCGTGAATTGCCGATTTTATGGCACTAGACAAGCACCATAAAACCGGATCTCCATTAACTGGGGACTGCCTTCGTAGTTGGCACCAAATCCTTTTATCTATAAATGTATTATACAGGAAATCTGATTTAGGGCTGATATATCTTAATGTTTCATTGTAACTGAATATGACATTACTTCATTGCTGTAACTGTTTTCGTTAATTCATGATTAGTTTTTGATACCAGAGTTATCATTCATTATGTCAGTTATATATTTGCTCAGTATATTTATATATATTAATTTTGTGAATTTGTCTAAAAAGGTAAGTCTTTTTAACATAATCAGTATTTAGTTAATTTTATCTAGTTTAAATTGAGGGCAAATACGAGTGGTGTTGTAAAAGCAAAATGCTGATGCTGAAAGCAGTTCAGTCTTGTGTACAATCAAGTGACAAAATTGTTTACATTTTGGAATTTGAGTTTCCTTCACTACCATTTCCTTATTACTGTACCAGTCTGTTTTCCTGTGTATGTTCTTTGTGTAAGGTATACTTAATGTTACATTTTTTTACAAAAGGGTCATGATACATCACAGTGTTTTTAAAGCTATTTTTTAGTTACAAAGATTTATATCAAAATCTGTCTATGTATTTAAATTTTTTCTTAGTAAGTACTATTAGTATATTTTTGCAAATTACTGAAGATTTTGTACTAAAGCATAATCCTGAGGAAACTTGTCACAAGTTCGTAAAGGCCTTTGATAACTTACTAATATGTAAAGAACTAAATTCGAAAAAATAACTCCTTGTTTTGAAGTAACAGACAAAAGTCGAGAGATCTTTGAGATTAATCTTGATGCTGGTAGGAAATGCATTTTAATTAATAGTAATAAGCACTTTAAAAATAAACATCATAGCAAACCATTGGAATAAACATAGTAAAATTATTACTATTTCAGATTTTACAAATGATTATAAAACTATTAATATTTCAGTTTTTACAAATGTACTTCTAAATATAAAAATTTTTTAACATTAACCTCTCATCTATACCAAGTTTGACAGATATTGGTAACACAAATAAAAACTATGTACGTTGTAAAACCAGATATAAAATAGCAATTTCCAGTGTCATTCATGGGAAGTTCATTAAGCTTCAAAAATACAGCACTATTCTACAGGTATAATTTTCTCCTGACATGCACAAAATACCCATACAATGACTTTATGAAGCTGGAAAATTAAACATTAGCTGTGAAAGGGTACTTTCTTGATTGAGAAAAGTAATGAAAATTAGCCGAGAGTTACCTGCTCGGGAAAAGTAATAACTTGCAAATCAAAATATGCACTGTTGGAAGGTTATAAAATGCTTAGGAAAAGAAATGATAACCTGCAAATCAATATATGCACTGTTGGAAGGTTATAAAATTTTAATAGTAGCATATAGTTATTTTTAGAAGTGTTTCCAGTTTGAATATACTTAGTACAAATCCATCCATTGCTGACCCTGTAGGGGGGAAGTGCCATTAAGTGCATCTCATCCAGTACACTGTAGGCATTACTTAAGGTTCTTTGCAGCAGCCCTTTCCCCCTAGCTGTAACCTCTTTCATTTCTTATCTGTACTTCCATTCATATTCTCTTTCTTCCATCTCACTTTCCACTCTCGCCTAACAATTGATTCTTAGTGCAACTGTGAGGTTTTCCTCCTCTTACACATTTAAAACCCTTTTACTTTCAATTTCCATTTCAGTGCTGAATAACCTCATAGGTCCCAGTGCCCTTGGCCTTTGACCTAAACTCTATACGTACTCAATTCAATCAGCCATCGCTGAAATTCTCATTGGATAAAGGGGTGTTATATAATAATCTTAAGATGGCCGAGAATAATTCTAAAGTGAAATATTTTTGTACATGGTTTTTCAAATACTGTAAGTGGACTAAAAGTTGTGATAGAATTTATGTGTTATATTCAGTAAGGCAGAAATCACAGAAATTACATAAGTCTTAAGGATGGCTATGAAAGTGACAGGTTTTAATCAGATTTTATGCTGTAAGTTGTATCATGGCTCTACAATGTGCACAAATGCACAAGCTTATGAACAGAGATTTCCAGTTGCAGTGCAGCCTTCCATTGTTCAGTAACCATACACAGTATTATTTTTAACTGAAAGTAGTCGATTACTGAACAAAACTACCTCCCAAAAACTTTAGTGTTCAGTAGAAAAAAGCCTGAGGTGTCTAGAGTAAAAAAAGTAAATGGATATACTATGTTGGAATTTTAGTTTCTTAAAGATAATTTTGTTGCATATGGATGCAGGTAGTTAACATGTACTGAGTAAGTCTTTCATGTATTTTCATCATAAAAAATTATTACATACATGTTTTCAAGTCATACCTGCAACTGGAAAGAAGTCAAAATACAGATAAAATGTTTTGCACAAAATTACCTTGTTCATCGTAACCTTCTTACCCTAGTTGTTGGATACTTCAAACAGTATTTGTTGTATATATTAAATGTATACAAGATATAACGTTAAACTGGCTATTGCATAATAAAAGAAAGCATATAGAAGCTGGTAAAAAATGTTTTTGTTGGAATTGTAAGTTGCAGCAGATATAAAAAAAATAACAGCTTTCTGGCAAAAGTAGTAGAAGTACAGCTTGTAAATTTATTATAGACCAGTAGTGGGTGATAAAACAAGCAATATTATGTAAGTTTTAAACAAGCAGTACATTAATTTATATAACACACCCACTAATAGCTGTCTGTCAATTTTAATATGACACTGCACCAATTTTTTTTATATAATTCATGATATATAAGTTCTTAGTGATTTAAGAACTCTACAGAAATGATTCACTATATTTTGCATGAGTTCTTCACTTGACAATTTTTTAGAAGTGATATTGCTTGTGTATTGTGATAATTTAGGTGAAATTCATTAGATTTGTCTGGCAGTTTCCTTTCAAGAATAAAAAGTTGTATATGTTTCATGTACAATCATCAGAGAACTGTATACTCTCTCTCAATTTCACAGCATTTTCAAGGGCTGTTCAGGAACAAATGAAGGAATGCGATGTGACTCTGTGAACAGTTTAGGTGGTCATGAGCCAGGCTGTCCTTCAGCTCAAGGTTCCCAAGGATCCAGACATTTACTAGATGATTCAGAACTTGATCCTCCACCACAGCATTCGGATTGTACATCACCCCAGTCTCATACACTCACGAGAACTTGGTAAGTTCCATCTATTACTTTTCTAGTGTTTTATCCCAAATTTTTAGAGTATTTGTTAAGACTACAAAAATTTAATTGGTGAATAGGAAAAATTTATTTTGTGTCCTAGACATTAACCCTTTTGGGAATTGGCAGGGTGTCCCAAAATTGCCTGTGGCAAAGCACATACTTACCAGTTAAGGGTATAGCATTGGTTTATTTTTATTACTTGCTCTGAATTTATTTTTATAGGCACAAAGCTGGTTTTGGTGTCATTTTGTACCGCAGTACTGCACTTCAGTATATAGTTCAGTGGAACCTCGGTTTTTGTACATAATCCATTCCAGAACCTCCCACAAAATCCAAAATGTATGAAAACCGAAACAACAATTCCCATAAGGAACAATGTAAATACAATTATGCATTTCAGACCCCCAAATATATTAAAAATACATTTTATAGGGAATAAACACAGTTTTACATACAGAAAACAATGAGAAATAAATATAAATGACTAATGAAATGAATAAATGAACATTTAACATCACTCTTACCTTTATGGAAAACACTTGTTAGCGTATGGAAACGGAGGGGAGGGGAGAGGGAGAGGGAGGAGGAGAGGTTATTGTTTGGAAGGGGAATCTCCCTCCAGAAGGACTTCAAATATCAAAGGCCTATTGGGGGTTTCTTCTCTTCGTTTTTTACTGGCACTACCTGAGGTTACTTCCCCTCTTCATTTGTTACTGGTACTAAGACCAGCTTGAGAGTTACTGGACCCCTGTTGCACAACAAAATTGTCCAGAGACATTTGTTTCTGGCATTTCTTTAAAATTTGCCTAAAGTTAAACCTGGTATTGTCATTAAACATGTTGGAGACACAGATTACTTCTTTGTTGGGATGATAATTTTCCACAAAATTTTTTACGTCATTCCACTTTGCAGACATGTCCTTAATCCCTTAAGTAGGCACATTATGTATGCTCATTCACTTTCTGAATTTTCCAAACCAGCCTCTGTTGGCCTTAAATTCACAGCAGTGCTTGTTGTAGGCATTTTCTCACTGAGATCGGCATGCAACTTCATCCATTCATCCAGCACTGTGCTACAAGTTCTTTCTTGAATTCTATTGTGTTTCTCGCAGTTTTACGGAAGGGCTAGCACTTGGAACTTTCTTTGACCCCATGATGGCTTATTTAGCAGTTGCACTCGAATAAAAAAGCATAAAAAGCAGAAAAACAGTAAACTCAAAAGTATAATGGGCCATGAAAGAAGATGGGATGCTTTGTTTGGGTGCTCGATATGGGGCCCTGGACTGTTTACAGAGCAAGAGCCTCCAAGGATTCCTGGTTCGAAAGTCCACATGGAGATCCTGTTGAACTTGATAGGATGAAGGTGAAGGAGAGATCCCAGCTAGAAGGCCTGATTGATTTACATGATACCCAGGAGGCTCTCAAATTCAAACCTCAAAACATGAGAACTTATTAATGGCAACTGGCTGTCCCTGGAAAATTGGATGACAGTTATCTTAACTAGCATGTGGAGATAGGGAAGTTAGTAATTCCTGCAGCAGGCAGTGAAGATGGCCATCTGCTGGTGAAGCATCAGGGAAGCATATGGTCTGCTCCCTCTGACAGGCAGAGAAGTGAAATGGTGGAGTAAGAGGAGGCAATGATGTCTGAAGAACAGTTGGAGTGGTTTGGAGCTTCATAAGTAAAGAGGGTCCTTATCAACACTAGGCATGAAAGCAATAACAGGGCTTACCTGGCAGTTCAGATGAAGCATTAAAGCATATCAGTAAAGTAGAAAACAGAGTGCTTAATGAATATGATGTTCATAAAATAGTCATGGGGCCAAAAGACTAATAACCATTTTCACATAAGTGACTTACCGAACAGTTACATAGCTTATGCTTCTTACCTACGGCAGTCGAAATTCAAATTGTTGGCGCCAGCGGCGTTGCTATCTTAAGTATAGGTGATACAAGACCCGCCCACATCCGGGAACCCTGGGTACTGCTAGCCTTCTACCGTCCAATTTTCGTTTCTGCCGCTCCACGGGGTAATAACACCTGTGAGATTTTCGCTGCAGTCTCCTGCGTCGCCATTTTGGATTTTGGTTTTGGTTTGGTGATGTACAAGTTTTTGGTTTTTTCTTGCCAGTTAGCTATCTCTATTCAGTTTTTCGTCATTATTGCTAATTATGTCAGATTCTAGTTCATCTGCTGTAAGGTTTTGTAGCGCTGGCTGCAAAACAAGATTAGCTAAGTTATGTCACGATCCGCACTCTAAGTGCACTAAATGCAGAGGACAAAATTGTAATGGTATGGATGTGACATGTGATGAATGTAAAGAATTGGATGAACAGGGATGGAAGGCGGTTAGATCGCATGCTGAGAAAATGGAGAAAGATAGGAAGAGGAAGGCAGCTCTTAGGGCTAGTAGTAAGAATAGGTTAGAAACTACTCCTGTTCCTTCGGAGACAAATAAGTCTTCTCTTGCCTCTCCTTTATTAGAGAATATTTCTCCAATTAATAGTCCTCCTACTTCTCCTTTGATTACCCCTGTTCAAGTTGCCCATGTTTCCGAACCCAACACCATTGCCTTGCTTGAGTCTAAGATGGATAAAAAGTTCGAAGTGTTAGCTGAATCAGTTATGAAGTTAGGAAGGTCTTTTAAAGCTTTCGTAGATAGTACAGTGAAATCTAGTGCAGTGCAAAGTGTTAATGTTGCGCCTGAGGAGGCGGTTGTCCGTTCCCCCTCGACTCCCAGACGAAGGTCACTGTCCCGCTCCCCCGCAACCGGGAGAAGACATACCGGAGGTCGGAAGGAGTCTGGGGGAGTTTGCCCACGGTCAGCCGTCGACTCCGTCGACTCTTCGACGTCGCGGGTGTCGTCCAAAAAGATGTGGAAAGGTGTTAGTGTTTGTGATTCTCGTCTGTCTTCTGATTCGGAAGTGCAATCGCCAGTGCGCAAAAGGCGAGGTGATTTGGTGTCTCGACCGTTAAAAAGACATTCGATTCTTGCGGGTGATTCGTCACCGACTCCTGTTAAGAAGTCTAAGAGGCATTGGAGTCCTCAACCTTCGTGTAGTTTTGCTCCGGATGTGATATTTAGTGAATCTCCTCCGCAGTCGCATTTTTCGGCTAAAAGCAATGGCTCTCGGACTAAACTTTGTGATAATTCACGATCGCTCGACTCTCCCAAGCGAGTCTCGGTCGCAGTTTCGGCTCGGTCGCCTCGTTCGACTCCGTATTACTGTCCAGAGAAGCGTATTCGCTCGTCTTTGTTCGACTCCCCTCGCCGTGAGTCGATAGGAATTTCGACTGGTTGTTCGCCTGTGTCGACTCGTGGTGCGGAGACTTCACCTGTTAGAAAGAATCGTTCTTCGACTGAAAGACCATCGACTTCTACAGTGTTAGACGATTCTACCTTAGCTCCATTTAAGAAGCATTTCCAGGATCTTATGAGTTTGTTGAAATCCTCCACCCGGGGGTAGAACATAAGCCTGATTTCGACTCTGCTTCCGTGCAGTCTGAAGAGGAAGCTTTGGATCAAGATGACAAGGATTCGTCGGCTTATTCGAGTCTTCTTAAAATTTTCCTGTCCACTTATCCAGATTACTTTGAACCTGCTTCTCCGTCTTCACCGCCTTCAATGTTCGTTAAAGATAGGAAGACGGCGTATTCGTGCCTACCTAAACTGGTTCTTTCTCAGTCCTCGAAGCAGGCCCTTAAGGAGTCAACAGAGTGGCTTTCTAAGAAGAGGGAAACAGGTAAGGCTTCGTTTGCTTTCCCACCTTCTAAGCTTCAGAGTAAAGCGTATCGCTTCTACGCAACTGGAGAAGTTCCTTCTTTGGGAGTGTCTGCCTCCTCCCAGGGAGACTTCTCCGGTTTAGTGGACTCACACCGAAGAGCAGCTTTTTCGTCAGCTAAAATTTTGTTTTCTTCTTCAGAGCTGGACCATTTGGTGAAGAATATTTTAAAAGTATTTGAGGTATTTAGTTTTTTGGACTGGACTGTTGCCTCTTTAGCTCGCAAGATTGAAGACTGTCAGTCTTTAGAAGAAGATTTTGCCACAGACTGGTTAGGAGTTCTGTCCTGTGCGGATAAGGCTGTTATAGATGGTTCAGGAGAATTAGCAGCCCTTTTCACAATGGGAGTGATGAAGAAGAGAGAAAGGTGGTGTTCTTTCGTGTCTAAAGGAGTCACTAATAACCAGAAGTCGGCTCTCATGTTTGCTCCTCCTCTGTAAATCTCATCTTTTCCCTGAAGAAACCATTCAACAAATTCTATCGGATTTAGAAAAGAAATCTACTAATGATCTCCTTCTTCAGTCTTCCAGACGTCCGAAAGAGCCTACTCCGACAGGAGCTAAGTCTTCTCCTCTTCAGAAGCATCCCTTTCGAGGGAATAAACCTAAGTGGCAACGACCCAGGACTAATTTGCGTCCACAGTACAAGTCCTCAAAGAAACCTCCCCCAAACCTTCGGACAAGTGAGAAGCCGTTCCTTCACGTGCAAGTAGGGGCAAGACTCCATCTTTTTTGGGAAGAATAATGGACGTCGAAGAGGTGCAGAGCAATGGGTTTAGTTCAAGTTCTTCGAGAGGGATACTCGATTCCTTTTGTTTTAGATCCTCCTCTCTCCGATACACCAATCAGCTTAACAGCATATTCTCCAGGATCAGAGAGAGCTTTGGCTTTAGCAGCAGAGGTCAATGCACTCATCAAGAAGGGAGCAATAGAGGAAGTCCTCGACAGTTCTCAGGGATTCTACACAGACTCTTTGTAGTTCCCAAAGCCTCGGGAGGTTGGAGGCCAGTGCTAGATGTAAGCGCATTGAACCTTTTTGTGCTGAAGACAAAGTTCAATATGGAAACAAATCATTCTGTGATGTCGGCACTTCGCCCAGGCGATTGGATGGTGTCCCTGGACATGAAGGACGCCTACTTTCATGTCCCGATTCACCAGAGTTCAAAGAAGTTCCTGAGATTTGTGTTCGAAGGGAGGACGTATCAATTCAGAGCCCTTTGTTTCGGCCTTTCGACGGCCCCTCAAGTATTTACTCGTGTTCTTGCTCCATTGGGGAAATGGCTGCATATGTTGGGCATAAATGCAGCATTTTACCTGGACGACTGGCTTCTCAGATCGGGTTCGAGGACACAGTGCGTGAAGGATTTACGGAAGACACTGTCATTAGCGAGTCAATTGGGAATTCTCATCAACCTGGAGAAGTCTCAATTAGTGCCGTCCCAGAAGATCCCCTATTTGGGGATGATTCTGGACTCTCAGACTTTTCGGGTTTTTCTGTCCCCGAAAAGAATAGAATCTTGCCTCAAAAAAGTGAGCCAATTCCTGAATCGTCAGTCCTCCTCCGCCTTGGAATGGATGAGTCTTCTAGGGACGTTATCATCAGTAGAGACGTTTGTAAAGTTGGGTTGTCTTCACATGAGATCTCTTCAGTTTTATCTCAAAGCGAGTTGGTGTCGGAAGTCTCAACCAGACACGTATTCGTTCCCAGTGTCAGAAGAGATCAAGAACGACTTGAGATGGTGGATGTCGAGGGAAAGATTGCAAGAGGGTCTCTCCCTGACATTAAGGAACCCAGACGTAGAATTATACTCCGACGCATCGGACAGAGGTTGGGGAGCTCTCCTAGGGACCAAAAAGATCTCAGGATTATGGTCAGAGAAAGAGAGGTTGAATCACATCAACATGAAGGAGTTGAAGGCGATTTGGTTCGGTCTGCAAGCATTCGCTCCTTTGGTCGTGGGAAAGAGAGTGGCATAGTATACTCCGACAACACCACCGCTCTATCTTATATCAGGAATCAGAGAGGAACCCATTCATTCTCCCTCAACAAAGTTGCAGAAGATCTCCTTCTCTGGTCTCAAGATCGGGATATTTCCCTCGTTCCGAGGTTTGTACAGGGGAAGTTAAATGTACTGGCAGACGAACTCAGTCGAGAAATAAACCAAGTTCTTCCCACGGAGTGGACATTGCAAGACAAAATTTGTCAGGAACTGTGGAAACTTTGGGGAAGACCTTCAGTGGATCTGTTTGCCACGTCGAGGAACAATCGACTTCCGATCTTTTGTTCCCCAGTTCCAGATCCTCTTGCTTGGAAGACCGACGCAATGCTTCAGGATTGGACGGGTCTAGACGTTTACGCCTTTCCCCCATTTGGAATGATCAGAGAGGTGTTGAACAAGTTCCTCTCACATCAAAATGTGTCAATGACGTTGGTAGCACCATTCTGGCCCAGGAAAGAGTGGTTTCCAGACCTTCTCAAGTTGGTTATAGACCATCCCAGACTTCTTCCTCAGTATCCTCGGCTACTCAAACAGCCCCACTTCGACAGGTATCATCAGAATTTGTCCGCTCTGTCACTGACAGGGTTCAGACTGTCCGGAAACTCGTCAGAGCTAAGGGGTTTTCTCGTAGAGCGGCAGAGGCTATTGCTAACTGTCGAAGAAGCTCTTCTGCCAAGCTTTACCAATCAAAGTGGGGAGTCTTTAGGACGTGGTGCAGAAGACATAATTTCTCGTCTTCTAAAACCTCTGTGACAGAAATAGCTGATTTTTTGCTGTACCTTAAAGAAGTTAAGAACTTGTCGGTATCAACAATTAAAGGGTACAGAGCTATGCTGTCCTCAGTGTTTAAGCATAGAGGGCTTGACATCTCCTCTAACCAGGATATTGGAGATTTAATTAAATCTTTTAATACAGTAAAAGTATCCAAGAAGGATATGTGGACTGGAACTTGGACGTAGTTTTAACTTTTCTGATGTCTCACGATTCGAGCCACTTCGTGAAGCGTCTTTGAGAGATGTAACGAGGAAGGCACTTTTTCTCTTCGCTTTGGCTACAGCCAGGAAGAGTGAGTGAGTTACAAGCCATCCACAAAGAGGTGGGGTTCAAAAATCGTAATGCGGTTTGTTCTTTTGTTAACGAATTTTTAGCAAAGAACGAATCTCCCTCTAACCCATGGCCTAAATCTTTTGTACTTAAGGGATTATCTAATATAGTGGGTCCGATGGACGAAGAATATTTACTATGTCCTGTCAGAGCTCTGAAATGTTACCTGTCAAGGACACAATCCGTTAGAGGTAATTCCGACCGACTTTGGTGTTCGGTTAAGAATTCTGCAAAACCCCTCGCCAAGAACGCTATTTCGTTCTTTTTGAGAAGTCTGATACTGGAGTCACACTCTCAAGTCCAAGATCAGACTCTAAATGTGCTTAAGGTGAAAGCACATGAAATACGTGCAGTGGCGACATCCTTAAGCTTCAAGCACAATATGTCGCTTTCCTCGATTCTTCAATCTACGTTTTGGAGATCGAGATCTGTGTTCGCCTCATTTTACCTGAAGAATGTAGAGGCTACCTATGATAGTTGTTGTAAATTGGGTCCTTTGTCGGTAGCGGGCATGGTGTTGGGAAAGGAAACATAGGGAAACTTTTATCCTCTACTGTCTCCTCGCCTTGTTATAGGTTGTTGAGTCGTGGGCAGACTGGAGGCTCATAGTACTTTGGAGAACCTCCAGATCTTATTTATACTTTTGAGTACCTCCAGATCTTATTTATTACTTTTGAGTATGTCATTATTTTTGGTATAGGTGATGGTCTGTTGTTTTTTTTTTATCTGGTTTTTGAAGCCCAGGGCAAGGGCATTATCTGTTTTTTTTAATATTTTGTCAACCAACGGTCTTGTCCATGGTTACAAAATCCCACTAAGTAGGAACGACCCTGGCCTATACTGCCACGTCTCCTACGAGTGATGAGAGCGCCAACCAGAGGCAGTATTCTCCTGCAGCTGCTCTCTCACAAGGTAGGGTACTGCAACATTTGCTGTTTAATGTGGTCTTACTGTCATTTTTATGTAGTCCATCTACCCTCCTTCCGGGTAGTTTGGATTCAGCTATGTAACTGTTCGGTAAGTCACTTATGTGAAAATGATATTTTCATGATAAAATAAAGTTTCACATATACTTACCGAACAGTTACATAATCAAAGCCCACCCACCTCCCCACAGATGGACGTGGCGGCTAAACGAAAATTGACGGTAGAAGGCTAGCAGTACCCAGGGTTCCCGGATGTGGGCGGGTCTTGTATCACCTATACTTAAGATAGCAACGCCGCTGGCGCCAACAATTTGAATTTCGACTGCCGTAGGTAAGAAGCATAAGCTATGTAACTGTTCGGTAAGTATATGTGAAACTTTATTTTATCATGAAAATATCATTTTTGTACATGGAACTTACCCAGCAGATATATACTTAGCTATAGACTCCGTCGTCCCGACAGAAATTCGAATTTCGCGGCACACGCTGCAGGTAGGTCAGGTGATCTACCGCCCCTGCCGCTGGGTGGCAGGAATAGGAACGATTACCGTTCTAGAACCAGATTTTCTCTGTCGCGGTAGTGTCAACATTAGTTGTTGCTACCTCCTGACTTGATTTTCGTTTTTTCATCGCCATCGACCTTCTGGGCTGTCTGGGTCTTTGGTTTGGCATACGCTTTTATTAACTTTTTAATGAATTTGGCTTCGAAATTTCGAAGAATATATTACGTGAAACTACCGAATTTTTCGGTAGACACTCATATATTTTGCAATAAGGGAAATATTTATATTTTTTTTTCACTAATACGTGTATAAGTGTTAGAACTTGATGAAGGAAATATAAGATCTAACTTCCTACTTTAGGAAGTCAGAAAGCATATAACTAGATACGCTTCCTTTAGAAGCTTTAAGAGCTCTCGTACTAACGAGCAGTTAGAGTATTGACAATTCTAGTAGTGGTTGCATCCTCATCACCTTCTTACTCCACAGAATATACAAATTCATATGTGCAAATTTGAAGATAAATGGATGGAGCTCAAAAGGCGAGCTCTAAAAAGGTAAGAAGTGAATATAGTGTTCCCAGTGCAGTGGAGGGTGCGTCTGATCGGCTCCGTAGCGCTTCCAGGCCTAGACCTCTTCCAAACTCCCAGACCCAGTGGAGGAGGAAAGTCGACAGCCGCAGGAAGGTTAGGGAGAAACCCCACCGGTCAGGCGTCCCCTCGGCAGGTTCTGTAGAACGTCCCAGACTGCCAAGGATAGCCATTGATAAGGCATCCTTAAAAAAGTGCGTCTCTTCATCTTACATCCGAAAAGACGAAGAATGTATGTTTGGAGTTTCGATGATCTAGCGCGTTCTCTGAAAACTAAGAGAACACTGAGCAAGAAGAGCCAGCCGCTGCCAGGAAGCCGCGTTCCAGCAAGCTAGCGTGAGCTACGTTCCAATAACCAGCAGCGAGGCGCGTTCCAGCTAACAGACTAGCGCGAGCCGCTTCCTACAACCAAACGCGAGCCGCGTTCTAGAAAATTTTTCTTGGCGCAAGGCGCCTTCAAAGAGACGAAGCGCCAGCCTGGCGCAAATTGCGCCAGAAAAACAGACTGCTAGAGCAAGGAGCCTTATAGTAGAGTGCCAATCAGAACGATCCTTCTATTGAACGTTTCCGGGCAAGAGGCTCTTTCTAAAAGGGGTCTAGTAGGCGCTCGGAACTGTCAGGGCGCACGGGACCTTCCATGCAAGCGGAACGTTCCAGGAGCGAGTCTCCTTTCTAGCGTGCGGAACATTCCAGGCGCGCGGAACATTCCAGGCGCACGGAACATTCCAGGCGCTCGGAACATTCCAGGCGCTAGGTGCAAGGAGCCAGGCGCCAGAATATCCTTTCTCTATCTGCCTCGGCAGGGAAAGAAGGTAGTAGAGTATCTGCTGTATGAGAATACGATACGGCAAATCATAAGCACATACCGTAGTTACTTCTTTGCTGAGCAACTCAATTACCAGTATCCTTCCAGGAATTTCCTAGGAAGGACTACGCTTAAAGGGATTGTTAAGACAACACCTACTTAGCTTCTAGATTTATCGAAGTCTTGTTTCGCTTAGATGTGCATTATAAGAACTTCCTGAAGTTCGATAATAATTTTATAAGATTCCTTTATTAAATGGAGTAGCTGGCAACTCTGGAAGAGTAAGGCCAGTCGGCTAACGAGACTGCTATCTCTTAGACATAGACACCAACGCAGTATCATGTAGGTGTCGGTCATGAGTGGTCGGTAACATGTCTCTCTCTTGCGGGATGGAATGAATAACCGTGTCTCTCCCCTACAATCGTGGTTTTAGCCTCGGATTGAGGGGATAGTTAAGCAAACATAAATAAAATATTGTCTGCCTTTTGCTAAGAAGCTTTCAATAAGAAAGATATTACAAACATTTCAATGCTGTTTACCGTAGGTAACATTTTAAAGGATTTCTAACGCAGCGGAACTCTATATTGTATAATGCTCTCATGCTTACGAAAGCATGGCTTATTAGAGTACATGCTTAGTGAGAAGATGAATGTAGTAGAGAATTCACTTTAAGACTACGGTATGGTCAAGTCTTATGCACATATCGAGGTTAACTACAGAATTCCTAGTATCCTTACAAAGGTTTCCTAGATTAATGCTGTTTACCACAATGTGACAGTATTATAAAGGATTCTAATACGGCAGCGGGCGATATATATAATTCTCTCATCCTTTCGAGAAACGAACACAACCTTTTTAAATTCGGATATTGCTCAAGAGAAGTTGGGTGAGTCGGATGGGAAACATTCTCTTAGTGGCAGAAGTTGTTGTTTCCCGAATGGACAATACTACGTATATAAAAGTTTTTTCCCACTAAGAACGGAATTAACATGTGAAGGATGTCGGGTACCATAAAGGCATAGATGTTATGGCACATAACCTAAAAAGAACTAGAAGGAAGCGCCAGCCTGGCGCAAATTGCGCCAGAAGCACCATCCAAGATATTTTCTCGTTTAGCGAGTTATTAACCTAAAGAGTCCAGTAGCCTTCTCCGACAGCAGGCTCGGTAACGGCAAGATTCGTTCCTGATTTCGTTACCCATTTAATCGAAAAGGGGTCGCTTACAAGGAATGATGAAATGATTTATTTTAATCACTTAGGCCAATTCCACGACTCTCATATCGCAAAGAGCATCGAGAATCTCTTTTTTTTCGCCCCTGTTCGCGTTAACAAAAGAGAACCTATTTGGGAACAGACACGGAACGTAACGATCCTTAAGAGGTTCGATGCAAAATTTTGCATGTCCGGGAGAACCTTCTAGATCGAAGATAATAACTGTTAACGTATGTCTAACATTTATTGAAAAGAGTGTGAGAACCTGCGGAAAGTCCTTCTTCATAGATCTCTTTGTAAGGTAGAAGACGAACAGGCTTCCTTTAGACTGCTTCTTTTTCTCGAACCAAGAGAGGTAGCAATATAAGACATCTTTAAATTTAAAGAAGGGGAATAAACTTAGTCTTTTTTTCCCCTAGTTATAAATTCTTAACAGATATTAAGATAATTGGGCGTCAAAGGAAGAGAGGATGTATGCCTCATTTTGGCCTTAGAGAGGTTGGATTCAAAGAAGTCACGTTCTTCTCACAGCATGTTTCGTAAGGCTTTTCCAAGAGTATCTGGATATTCTATCAGAATCTATTATAAATAGACCTATAAAACCTCTCCACTCTGAGTCTGTCCGCGTGCAGACTGACCAGAAGTGGACATGAATGAGAGGTTTTTTCAAGGTAAATGACAATAGTCATGGCTAAGACATAAAATTGCTGCAGATCGTGCTAGATGGAATGAGGAAACTGTCCTCTTCCGATACCTCTGTGAACCACATATCGAGGTTTTTTCTTCACTTTCAGAGGGAAGAATCACCTATGTATATATCTGCTATCAAAGAACGCAGTAAAAGGCTATACTCTGTCTCTACAAGGGGAATTAGAGATAACAGAGGATTAAGATCTTCGGGATCTTATACGATACCGCAATACGACAAGAGTAGGATATCATGTACTTCGAATGGGATTTTTTTTTGTGGCCACAGATTCCGTGTTCCGACAAAATGGAACTGCTCCTCATCAAACTTCTTTGAGGAAGTTTATGAAGGAATTCTTTGTTTCTCTTAGCCCTAAACGACCAAGAAGACAAGTGAATTTTTTGTGCATTGGAATCTTGCATCAGATTCAATGGAGACTCGGCAATGGGTTCTTGCCAGCATAGTATGTCTGGCAAAAGAACTAAATCCCTCTATTCCTGACGCAACGCTTTCAGATAGAAGTTTAGTTGCCCAGGCAGGGTACTTACATTTTCATCTACAGAAGAAGAGATGGTTTAAACGTTTGCCTACAGAGTCTTCGGGGTGCGATGAGGGCTCAAAATGCTTCCAGAAGGTATTCAGAAGGATACAATAAGAGCTAGAAATCAGGGTTCCGCCCAATTTCAGCTCAGAGTCTCCTTCGACTTCCAGACTCCTTCCCTTCCTTCGGGCAAGGATAGGGAAGATTCTGCAACGAGGAACCTCATCAACATGTAAGAAGAGATATCGTTAGCAAAAGAAGTGTTCACGAAGGATCCTCCTCGGAGGAAGACTCTTCTCTCTCGTATTGTTAGATATCCTGTCGTCTACTGGGTGTAGCTGACTAAAATCACCTCCCCTTGCCAGGGGCCAAAAGCTCAAAGGGGAAGAATTTCTTCCACCCTTCTCCAGTCTCCTGATAAAACTATGTGGTTGTTCAGGACTCTCGGACAATGTAGCGCCAGCCAAGCGCCAAATGCCAATACAGGCGAAAAACACCAGAGGCGGACAGTTCCAAGGAAACTCTGTCATGGTCGGATACTGAGAAGGAGCGGGCCTCCAACCTGGCTCAAATGCGCCAGAGGCGAACAAATCGGACAGATATAAGAGTGTCCGATGTGGACATCGCCAGACAGCCTAGAGACTCTTCCAAGCTCGAAGCTCCAGCAAGTGTGGAGGAGCCAAGCCAGGCGCGAGGCGCCAGCCAGGCTCTAGGAGCCAGCCAGGTCTAGGAGCACCAGGTATAGGAGCCAGCCAGGCTTAGGAGCCAACCAGGCTCTAGGAGCCAACCAGGCTCTAGGAGCCAACCAGGCTCTAGGAGCCAGCAGGCTCTAGGAGCCAGCAGGCTCTAGGAGCCAGTCAGGCTCTAGAGCCAGCCAGGCTCTAGGAGCCAGCCAGGCTCTAGGAGCCAGCCAGGCTCTAGAGCCAGCCAGGCTCTAGAAGCCAGCCAGGCGCCATCCAGGTGCCAGGCTCCTTCAAGGCTAGGCTCCAGTCAGGATTGAGGATCCATCCAGGCGCAAGGCTCCTTCCAGTAAAGAGAAACCTAAAGCTCTGTCATGTAAGAGGGCTAGTCCCCATTGATATGATACAGGTAAGGCTCTGCCATGTAAGTAGGGTCAGCCCCCATTGGCACGATCCGAGAAGGCTCTGTCGTGTAAGCGGGCTAGCCCCCATTGACATGATCCAGAAGGTTTGTCAGTCATAGTTCCCTACCTCGCTGAAACTCTTGAGGCATGCAGACTCATAGACAGTAATCATGAAGTCTTCTGCCAGGCTCCAGGTGCCTTCCAGGCGCAAGGCACCAGCCAGACGCAAGGCTCCAGCCAGGCGCGAGGCGCTAGCCAGGAAGGAGGAGCCAATCAGGCACCAGCCAGGCGCGAGGCGCCAGCCAGGCGCAAGGCGCCCTCCAGGCGCGAGGCTCCAGCCAGGCTCTAGGCGCCATTCAGGCGCAAGGCTCCAGCCAGGCGCGAGGCGCTAGACAGGCGCTAGGCGCCTGCCAGGCACGAAGCGCTAGCCAGGCTCCAGGCTTCACCCAGAAGAGATCTATATCAAAGAACGCCCTGGCCTTCTTTGAGACATTGTGATCTCCTAAGCACTTGTTAAGTGCATTGATGATTCCTTCAAACAGCTGAGAATTAAAAGCGCATGAAGTGCGAGCTTTTCCGAATTCTTGTTCTTTCCCTAACAATATGTCATAAGGACATATTAGCTGTCACATACGGGAGATGCAACTCTGTGTTGACTTCCCATTATCCGAAGGATGTCAAGATAACCTTCGAGGGATCCTTCTCTCTTGGTTGATACGTGGTCTGCGGATACATTGCTGGGATAGGGAGCAGATACTGATCCTTAACTAGTGAGTTAAATTTTATTTAACGTCGTGTTTTTTCTTTGGGTTGTTTGAAAGGAGTTTGTAGATAACTCTTTTCAACTTAAGCACTAACCCTCGTGTTAGGATCAGGTGATCGGGATCGGTGTTGTGCTCCTTAATTATGCCACAAGGCATAGGCATATTGTCATGTAAGAGGCTCTGTCGAGTAAATGGATAAGACCCCATCGACAGACCCACAAGAACTCTTAGCCATAGGTCACATCCTCGCTGAGGCTCTTGAGGCGAAGCAGATTCCTAGGCATTAGCCATGGAGTCTTCCGCCTGATCAAGTAGGAACCAAGGTTTTATTTATTTATTACCTACAACGTATGTTGTTTACCTGTCTATTCAGTAAATAGTTGTCTCTTTCCCACCACCAAGGGTGTCAATCAGCTAAGTATATATCTGCTGGGTAAGTTCCATGTACAAAAATGATATTGTTAAGATACAATAAAGTTTTGTACATACTTACCTGGCAGATATATACGATTGATGGCCCACCCAACCTCCCCTCAGGAGACAGGTGGAAGAGAAAATCTGGTTCTAGAACGTGGAATGTTCCTATTCCTGCCACCCAGCGGCAGGGGCGGTAGATCACCTGACCTACCTGCAGCGTGTGCCGCGAAATTCGAATTTCTGTCGGGACGACGGAGTCTATAGCTAAGTATATATCTGCCAGGTAAGTATGTACAAAACTTTATTGTATCTTAACAATATCATTTCACATTCCATGCTTACTAAGTTAAGTCCTGGGATAAAGGGGAAGTTGGCAAGCATTTAAATAAGGGCTCAATACTAACATAGTACTCTAAAAACAGACATTCATATAAAAGATCCCAAAAAGCAAAGTACAAAATTTTGCATCAAAAGAAAGAGATGAAGAAAATACAAAATAGTTCATATTTGTACATTTAACTGAAATATAATTTAGT